>NW_017616726.1:1353105-1896781 GCF_001879475.1 Ipomoea nil | reverse complement strand
TTTTAAATTTGGCATCTTGTTCCATTAGTGCTCTTGCCCTATTAATATGTTATAAACCACAATTAAAGTAAGTAAATAACACAAACGTTCAAAGTATTCACATTTATATATAAACACAAAATACTCACAATGTCTTTTTCTGAAGCTCCACTCGGATTCAAGTTCTCAACCTGTACAATACATCCTCTGAATTTGGCGACAGCTTTCATTATAGTTTGCATCCGGGACGTAATTGACCTCAATGATCGAGTGCTTCCAACATTTGCTGGTAGCGCTTCATGATAAGCATTCATAATACGAGTCCAAAATACGTCCCAGCTTGATGATGACCCGTAGCTTTATCTTGGCAAATATTAACATACACATGACAAAGGAGTTTATCTTCTTCAATAGAGTATGAACTAGTTCGAACTGTGCGTGCCTTGGACATTTTTAAAAGAGGATGGAGAGGAATATAGAATAGAGAATTCAAAGAGTTGTGGTTTCTGATTTGGTGGTGTACTATTATATAGAGTGAAAGCAAAAATCAATTAATGGCTAAGATGGTTGTGATATAATCCTATGGTTGAAAGCAATTGCTTTTGGGATTTGGGAAAGACATCATGTCAGATCTTGGATTGTGTGTTGGAAGTATATGAATACCAATTAAGGCTAAGATGGTTGTGATAAATCCTACGGTTGAAAGGAATTGCTTTGGGATTTGGGAAAGATATCATGTCAGATCTTGGATTGTGTGTTGGAAGTATATGAATACCAATTAATGGCTAAGATGATTGTGATAAAATCCTACGGTTGAAAGGAATTGCTTTTGGATTTGAGAAAGATATTGTAAGCATTGAAAATTTAATAATATTGTTGGACCGTGGTGGATATTTAATTCTTAAATTAATTACTTTAATTAAGTTAATTGGACTAATATTTATTTAATTGGGTTAATTAAATGGCCCATTAAATAATTAATTGGTTTAATTACTTAATTAAATGTAATTGAATGTTGGATTGTTTGGCCTAAGTTGGTGAATATTTAATTAAATCGGACCAGGCTGCTTGGATTAATTGGGTTGCATATAGCGGGTTTGACTTGGTCTTGGCCACTAAAATTATATGTGGATTATATAATTTTGAGGAATTTGGATATTTGATATTATTTGGAAATTTGATGAAATCATGAACCTGGACGCAATGGTGTCCCGATACGTTCCTTAATTTAATTAAAATAATTAAATTAAATAAGGAATTAAGAGTTGGTTGGAGATTTTCCCTCACCCTCACCACTATAAATAGTGGTTTCATTTTCAAGAATTAAGGGCTCTGGAAATCTGCATACTGAAGCTCTGCCGAAGTCTCGCCAGGATATCGTCTAGAACACGCCCGCAGTTGTACTGCGTATACCCGCTGAGGAACACGCCACTTGAACACCGGAAGCCCTTCTTTGAAGATCAAGCTGCATATTAGCCCTTCATTGAGGAACAAGCTACCAACTCCGGAGGCCCTTCAGCAAGGAACTACTCCAGTTCGGCATACTCCCGAACTCGGCATACTTCCAGTTCGGCCATACTCCGAACTTGACATACTTCCAGTTCAGCATACTCTGAACTCAGCACACTTCCAACAAGGAACTCGGCATACTTCCAGTTCGGCCATACTCCCGAACTCGGCATACTTCAAGTTCAGCATACTCTGGACTCGGCACACTTCCAATTTGGCATATTCCAAATTTGGCACATATCTAATAGGCATACTTCTAGTTAGAGAATCAGAGGACTTCTCATATACAGAGATTGTACCCCTTCTTGATTGATACATACTACTTGTAACCGATACTTTGAATTTTGAATATATACAATTCAAGTTTTTCGCGTTTACATATTTTGGCACGCCCAGTGGGACCTCTCTGCCTCTCATCTCTCTACTACTATACCTCTACCTGCGCATCAAATGGCATCGGAACAATCCCATGTTCAGGAGGACCTATGCCCCAAGCTACCAAGTCCAAGTCTACGCTTGTAGCTAGCCCTGGCACAACCCAGAAAACGCAAGGTCCGCTGACAAGGAACCGCGCAAAGGATTTGGGGGTCCGAGTACCTGAACCTCAGTCCATGGCACGACGGGTGGTTCGAAGGCTCGACAAGGCCCCTGCTGCCTCAAAGGCTATTGCTTTTGCTGGAAGTCCACCCTCTCCCAAGGGAGCTACCGATGGTGGTAGTCCAACTTCTATGCAAGGGAACGCTAGTAGCGGGAGCACTTTCCCCCGTAACTCCGCCTCATCCATTATGGAAGGCTGCACCTGAGTGGTCGCATGTCTACAATGTCATGCCTGCCATGGCGACAAACACAGAGTCTGTGGAGGAACAATTAGCTAGAATTGCTAAGTCTCTGGAAGGAATGGCTGTCACTCTCCAAAATCAAGAGAAACAGCTTAACACCCTCGATAATAGGGTAGGAAGCATCATGGAGGAGCAAGGAAGCCGTGCTCCAGGAAAGCAACCTGAAGGGCAAGAAGAGGTTGGTCAGCAATCACCACCACCTCATGTTAGCCATGTGGTAGGAGAAGCTGCTTCCCACTTACCTGCAACTGAGAAAACTATTCCAGTTACCGAAGGCATGATACCGGTGGATCAGTTGAAGGACAACATTAATGGGGGCCATCAAAGGCAAGTTGGATGAAGGACAACCTTCATATTCCTATACTAAGGCCCTACACACAAAGAATTGAGGAATTGAAAATGCCCTACGGCTATCAACCTCCTAAGTTCCAGCAATTCGATGGCAAAGGGAAATCCCCGACAGCACATTGCCCACTTTGTGGAGACATGCAATGATGCAGGGACTTATGGCGATCTGTTGGTAAAGCAGTTTGTCCGTTCGTTAAAGGGAACTGCGTTTGATTGGTACACTGACCTCGCGCCCGGCTGCATTGATAGCTTGGCCATGATATGGAACGTGAGTTCTTAACTCGTTTCTATAGCACAAGGAGAACGGTCAGCTTCTTGGAACTCACCACTACTCACCAATGGAAGGGTGAACGCGCCCGGTACCTACATCGAAAGGTGGAGGGAACTATGCCTGAATTGCAAAGAAAGAATATCCCAAAGTTCTGCAATTGAGATGTGCATCCAAGGAATGCACTTTGAACTCTCCTATATCCTACAAGGGATTAAGCCAAAGTCCTTTGAGGAGTTATCCAGTCGTGCTCACGACATGGAATTGAGCATCGAAGCCAGCGGAGGGCTCAATATATTGAACTTGCCTAGCCCCTCCAATGCACCTGGAAAACAAGAAGTTAAAAAGTGGAACAAACCTTTTCCAAAGCAGGAAAAGAAAGAAGTGATGAATGTTGAAGGCTACTCCTATGACAGTCTTCACTAAGACAACTGAAAGGCCTAGGCCAAGACCATTTTCTGGCCCGTCAAGGGGTGGTAGAAGGCCAACAATTGAAGAAAAGGCAGGAGAAGACTTATCCTTTCATGGATTCCGATGTATCTCCCATGTTTGATGAGCTACTCAAACTTAGACTCATTGAGCTGCCAGAAATGAAACGTCCTGAGGAAGCTTCAAGGGTGGATGATCCACACTATTGGCAAGTACCACCGACTTCTTGGTCATCCGATTGAGAAGTGTTTTATCTTCAAAGATAAAGTCATGGCACTGGCCAGGGATGGGAAAATTGAGCTTGCCGATGCCAAAGCGAGCTCAAATCAAATCTCGATTACGCCCGGACGGTTCGCTCCGCTGTGTACTGAAAAGGAAGATGGAAAACAACGGAAGCGTCCACTCCCCTTCATTATTAAGTATGCTGCTGGTCAAAGTTCAAAACCACAGCAAAATGATAGCACATCTGAAGGAAAATGGGTGATAGTCACTCATAGAAAGAAGAAAGTTGAGCCTGGGAGACATCCTAAGCACACAGCGAGAAGTTGGGTTGAGAAAACCTCAACAAGTGGCAATGCCCGCAGACTAAAGACGAAGGGGCATGTCAAGCAACCACGAGCACCAGTTCCTTTGGCTCAATATATGCCAAAAAGGATTTAATCTTCAAGGGGTAGACCGTGCTAGCTCCTGCCTAAATACAAATGACAAGCCAGAAGATGGAGGTGAATGTTCATCTCCTAAACACACCGAGGATGAGGAAGTGTTAATGCATAAGGCTACTTCCTACTCCACAGAAATTACCTTCAAGGATGAAGACTTGTTACTTGGAGGCACGCCACACAATCGCCCATTATTTGTTGAAGGCTACACCCGTGGGCAAAAAACTCAAAAGAATTATGGTTGATCAAGGCTCAGCTGTCAACATCCTATCCCTCCGAGCTGTGAAGGACCTTGGTATATCTACAGATGAGCTTGCCCAAAGTCGTCTAATGATACAAGGCTTCAACCAGGGAGGGCAAAGAGCAATCGGCATCATCAGACTTGACTTAAGAATTGGAAGCTTAAGTTCAGGTGTCCTCTGCCATGTCATAGATGCGAGGACATCTTATAACTTGTTACTTGGAAGGCCATGGATACATGAAAATGGGGTGGTACCCTCGTCTTGGCATCAATGCCTTATGTTTGAAAAGGAACGGCGTAGTTGAAAAGGTTGTCGCCGATGAAAGCCCGTTCACAGAGGCTGAGTCTTACTTTGCAGATGCAAAGTTCTACATTAAAAGGCAAGTTATTGTTGAAGATATCGAGGGAAACAATGACGATCCACCTTCTCAATCGACGTCAAAGGTAAAACAAGTTGTAGAGGGGGATCAACACAACACAAAACTCATCTTCCCGCTTGCGAGGATTGATACACTCAAAACAAATGCAGCAAAATCATCCGAAGAGAAATGTGGTGATAAAGTGGGCCAAATATTCCCCGCCAAACGTACCGAGGGTTTCGACCCTAATGCTTATAAGCTTCTAGCCAAGGCTGGCTATGACCCCAACGAGCCACAGAAGTTGGGAAAGCTTATCCCAGAAGCCGGCGGTAAAGGCAAAGCAAATCACCAAGAACCTCAAACGCGCAAAGGGTTGGGCTATGTTCCCCCTAAACTAGTGCAAATTCTTATAAACAGGGCTGCAAGTAATTGTATCTCCGCGGAGGGAAGCGAGTATGATCCAAAAATCACTCCTGCCAATGATAATGGGCAAGACAAAAAGAAGTCAGTCTTCGACCGAATCGGTAAGGTAGACTCTTGACGCTCAGTCTTAGATAGACTGGGTTCAAGTCCTAAAGCCCTAAAGAGAAAGTCAATGCATGATCGACTTGGAGCTGTCCAAGTTATTAAAGACAGTGCCAATGTTCCTGCTGAAGTGGAACCTCCCAAAAGGCTTAGAAGCATGATTCCTTCTCGGATGAGACGAGAAACATATATTCATGTTTCATGCGGTGAAGTGTTGAAAGTCCAACCGAAGACCATTGTACACACTCGTGTACATAAAGAAGAAAATGAGGAAAGCGTAGGCTCAAGTGATGACGTACTACCAACTACTCAGGAAGAGGTGGCATCGTCGTTCCATATCACGTTATGTGATGAAACCCCGATTGAGGGGGAAGATGCAGAAGATGCACCCCATGAGTTAGAAGAAGGGGTACGAGCCGCGGTGGACGAATTAAAAGAAGTTGATCTGGGAACGCCTGAAAATCCTCGTCCTATCTTCATTAGCGCACTCCTATCTGACGAAGATGAAGAAATCTATGTCACATTGCTGAAAGAATATATTGATGTCTTTGCATGGACATACAAGGAGATGCCAGGGTTAGACCCAAAGGTAGCTGTGCACCACTTAGCAGTGAAGAACGGGTGTCGCCCGGTTAAGCAAGCTCAACGACGCTTCTGCCCCGAGCTCATTCCCTTGATTGAAATAGAAGTTAATAAGCTTATTGAGGCTGGCTTCATTCGTGAAGTTAAATATCCAACCTGGATATCCAGTATTGTTCCCATGCGCAAGAAGAACGGCCAGATCCGCGTCTGCGTAGATTTTCGGGACCTCAATGTGGCATGCCCGAAAGATGACTTCCCGCTTCCTATCACGGAGTTAATGATAGATGCCCGTGACTGGGCATGAGATCCTGTCATTCATGGATGGCTCCTCCGGTTACAATCAAATCCGCATGGCGCCGGAAGATGAAGACCTAACTGCATTCCGAACGCCAAAAGGCATCTACTGCTATAAAGTAATGCCCTTTGGTTTGAAAAATGCAGGTGCTACATACCAAAGGGCTATGCAGACAATATTTGATGATATGCTCCATAAAATGGTCGAATGCTATGTAGACGACCTGGTTGTGAAGTCGAAATTGCGCACAAATCACTTGGTGCATTTAAGGCAAGTCTTCGATCGCCTACGAAAGTTTCAACTGAAAATGAACCCCCTGAAATGTGCTTTCGGGGTTGCTGCTGGAAAGTTCCTCGGGTTTACTGTTCGACACAGGGGCATCGAGATTGAACAAGCCAAAATTGACGCCATAATGAAGATGCCTGAGCCGAGAAACCTTCATGAGCTTAAAAGCTTACAAGGGAAGTTGGCTTACATCCGAAGGTTCATATCAAACCTAGCAGGAAGATGTCAACCTTTTAGTCGGTTGATGAAAAAGGGCATCCCGTTCATATGAGACGAGGCATGCAAGAGCGCATTTGAGAGTATCAAGTCATACTTGATGAAGCCGCCTGTGCTAACCGCTCCTGCCCATGGTCGCCCGCTCATCCTTTATATCTCCGCCCAAGATTGTTCTGTGGGCGCCTTGCTTGCTCAAGAAAATGACAAAGGGAAGGAGAATGCTCTCTACTATCTCAGCAGAATGATGACCCCGAACGAGTTAAAGTACTCCCCAATTGAAAAGCTATGTTTGGCACTCGTGTTCTCCATAAAAAAACTTAAGCACTACTTCGAGGCTCATACCATCCGGCTTGTTTCCAAAGCGAACCCGGTGAAATATGTTATGGCGAAGGTCGTTCTCTCCGACCGCCTCGCAAGGTGGTACTTATTGTTTCAACAGTTTGAAATTGTATATGTGCCGCAAAAGTCTGTCAAGGGGCAAGCCTTGGCCGATTTCCTAGCAGACCACCCAATACCTGCTGAATGGGAGTTGTCTAACAATTTGCCTGATGAAGATGTGCTTGTCATTGAAGTCCTACCCCCATGGAAAATGTACTTTGATGGAGCTTCGCATAGAGAAGGGGCAGGTGCTGGAGTTGTCTTCGTCACTCCAGAAGGCGAGGTGTTGCCATATTCATTCACCTTGACCGAGCAATGTTCAAACAACGTTGCTGAGTATCAAGCATTGATACTTGGGCTCGAGATAGCGGCTGACATGAAGCAACTGAGAATTAACATTTATGGAGATTCAAAGTTGATCATAAACCAAGTGTTGGGTCTATATGAAGTGAAAAAGGCGGAGTTAGTCCCATATAACAACTATGCAAAGATACTCATGCAATGGTTAGGGGACGTCACAATTGAACATGTACCAAGGAAAGAAAACAAGCAAGCTGACACCTTAGCCGCATTGGCTTCAACTATTGCTCATCCTGCAGCCCGAATACAAGTATGTCAAAGGTGGGTGGTTCCACCAATCTTTAATGAAGACGGCTCAGTTGATGAAATCGTTGAACTCCCTACTGCCTCAGTGTATGATATAGGCAAAGACGACTGGAGGCAACCGTTAATTGACTACCTCACTGATGGAAAGTTACCTGAAGATCCCCGTAAAAGGGTGGATATAAAGCGTCGAACTCCTCGCTTCATCTACTATAAAGAGACATTGTATCGTCGTTCCTTTGATGGAATATTTCTCCGATGTCTAGGGGAAGAGGAAGCTTTACAAGCTATGCAAGAAGCTCATTCTGGGGTTTGCGGTGCACATCAATCCGGTCCCAAGTTGCATTTCCACATTAAGCGAATGGGATATTATTGGCCTGCAATGGTAAAGGATTGCATAGACTATGCTCGAAGATGCCAAGCTTGTCAATATCATGCAAAATTTATCCATCAACCACCAGAACCTCTGCACCCAACAGTTGCATCTTGGCCATTTGATGCTTGGGGACTTGATGTGGTTGGCCCAATTACGCCTAAGTCATCTGCAGGGCATGCCTACATATTAGCTTCCACCGATTACTTTTCAAAGTGGGCGGAAGCCGTGGCATTGAAGGAGGTGAAGAAAGAAAATGTTGCAGACTTTCTCCGTGTCCACATCGTCTATCGATTTGGTATCCCGCGATATATCTTAACAGATAACGGGAAGCCCTTTGACAACAAGTTCATGGACAAGATCTGCAAGCTTTTTGACTTTAAGCAGCGAAACTCATCAGCTTACTATGCAGCTGCAAATGGGCTTGCTGAAGCTTTTAACAAGACCCTATGCAATTTGTTGAAGAAAGTGGTCTCAAAATCGAAAAGAGACTGGCATGACAGAATGGAAGAAGCTTTGTGGGCGTATAGAACCACATACCGTACACCTACTCAAAGCACTCCATACTCTTTGGTGTATGGTGTAGAAGCGGTCCTGCCTCTAGAACGTCAAATACCTTCCTTAAGGTTGGCTATACAGGAGGGTCTTACTGATGAAGAAAATGCTAAGCTACGCTTGGCTGAGTTAGAAGCCTTGGATGAGAAACGGCTGCAAGCGCAACAAAGCCTGGAGTGCTATCAAGCTCGCATGTCTAGAGCTTTTAACAAAAGGGTAAGGACCCGTTCCTTTCAAATTGGGGACAAGGTCCTAGCTGTTCGCAGGCCCATCATCGTCACGAGAAAAACTGGTCACAAGTTCACTTCAAGGTGGGATGGTCCCTACGTGATTCTAGAAGTTTACACCGGTGGGGCTTACAAGTTGATTAGTGAAGATGGTTTGAAGATCGGTCCAATCAATGGAAGGTTCCTAAAGCTTTACCACCCTTAAACTTGGGGTGTCAACACAAGTCGTGGAAATATGATGAACGACTCATCCACCAAAAACCCAGCACGTGGTTAAACTGCTAATGCATCTCGCTTTGTCTATGGGTGGGCCCAAATCATAGACGCTCCTGGCCCGCATGAGTCTAAACTGTGAACGGCTCTACTTTGTAAAAAAAAAAAAAATCATTTGAACTACGTTTGACTTGATCTCCGTGATAGGAGTACGTAGGCAGCTTAGAATAAATTATCTAAGTTCAGTCATAACAAAATCAAATCCAATTCATGTTGCAAGAGTGGGTTATCTAGACAATCCTTCAACGGGTGAAAGAAAAGTTGTTTGAATTATCGCTAAAGGACCGGCACATAAATGAGGAGCATTCAATTATCAAAAGTTAGAAACGAAACAACAAAAGTTCTTGCAATCAAAAGAGAAACTAAATGACAAAGAGTATCAGTCAATAAAAAAGCCTAAAGCTAAGCATATCGTCTTTGCACGCTTCTAAGCCTCTCTTTGCCTCCTTTAAGCTCGTTTCATCTTCTGGCGTCAGTACAGTCAGGTCCTTAATGCGGGTGACCTCTGCCCCAGCCTCCGAAACGGCAGTCTTAGCATTGCCCAGGTCATCTGTAATTTTGGCAATCGCAGTGTCGCATTCCTCTGCCTTGGCACGAACTAACTTCAGTTCTTTCTCCAATTCCTCTTCCCGATCTTTTGTGGCCTTAAGCATCTTATGTTGGCCCAATAGATCTTTCTTGAGTTTCCTAAACTCGTCTTGTGCATTCTTAAGCGCATCCTTCGCCAGGGATAAAGACTGAGACTCGCTTGATGTTTTGTCAGAAATTGTGGACCTTAAGTTATCAAAGGCTTGAGCTTTCGTGAAAATGTCTGCAACCCGTGTTTCCAAGGGAGAGATATCAATGTCTAACTTCCGCAGATTTGCAAAAGCGTTCAAAAAGCTCTCTTGCAAAGATGAAATGTGTTCTACCGGGGGTGTCGTCCAACTTTTTGCGAAGCTTGTTCCAGACATTTATGACAACCACCTTAAATTCTTCCAGTACGAGGTCTTTTCCATAAAAGACAGAGACCTCAGGTCTATCTTGCTGACCTACGCGTGGCTCGTCGAGGGAATTCCCCGACTGGTGCGTGTTTGATGCTGAGGCATTGTTTGAATGTCCACTTTCTCCAGTATTGCTGGCTGCCACCCTTTTATTTGATGACTCAGCCCCTCCACTAGCAGGTATCGCCACATTTTCCTGTCAAGAAGTAAAAGAGGGTAAATTAAGTGCTACCAGCAATCATTGGGATAAGCGAGAACAGTGATTTACCTCCACTGGGGAAGGCGAACGTCTGTCTCGTCGCCGTTTCCAGTGACGGTCATGGCTTTCCTCATCACCCGAGTCCGACCGTACCACATCGGCCCTGTTTTTCGAGATGATATGCTCCTTTCTCTTCTTGGGTGGTGGTTCATCTCCCTGGACTGGGTGTTTGCCCTTCTTGGCGGTGCCAGACTCTTGCTGCACGTTGGCTGGATCCTCAGGAGCTAAACCCTTGATATTGCGCTCGAGGTAGTCCCCATGGACTTGGGCCCACCAATCTTTATAGCCCGGCGAGAAATACTTCTTCATGGTGACAGTAACTCGAGTCGCGGGAAATGTCACTCGCGACCCTGAACCCCTAAGTGTAGAGTGGCACCAACGTTGGAAACCCTCCGAAAGCGTGACCTCACGTTCATCATTGCCCAGTATGCCAGAGCTGCCGTCTTGGTAGTAGCTGAACTGTCGGCTGAATCGATGAGGAGTGTAAGGCTCTGCGATACATGCATCCGCCCATCGCAATATGAGGTGGTTAGAACGAAGACACATGAGGTACTCGTGGTCGGTAGAGTGTGCGTCCCCATTATCGAGGAAGTAGAGATCCTTAGTTAGGCGGCGCGTCGTGCAGAGCCAATTGGCGCTGTCGGCTTTGAACATCTTACGACGAGCCTCTACTGGTCCATAGTACCTCGCGCCACCCTCTCCAGAGTAGGCAATCATCAGCGGGGAAGCGGACGTTTGATCATTTGCGAAATGAGTGTCGAAGTAGAACGACAGCCATCCATACACATAGTGAATGGGAAAGTGACTATCAACTGACCCCGGCGTACTAGAGTGCGATATTACATTCAATCCATTGTAAATGCTCGCAAGTACGGGGATCCCAAGGTTCAGTGTTTTGCCCGTCGCCATTAGACTAGCCATTTTGAATGTTTGGGCTCGAATGAGTCGCGTTGCTTTGATGGGGAGCACGAATACGCACAGCCAACAACTTAGGTATGCTGCCAAATGGGTCTCCTCCTCGTATTCGGAGGGAATTCCAAGCTCAGCAAAAGGCGCTTTGGTCGTTTTGGTCCAACCCCCGAATGCTGGGATCTTGCCACTTGGATTATGGGTGTTCCTCGGGCGAGTCTTCTTCTTATCCTCCTTCCTAGGTGGTGGCCTGTCATAAACTTGCGGTCTTCTGCTCCAGAATTCTATCCACTCAACAACGTGAACTGAACGACTTTTCTCCTGTTGCCCACGGCGACTACCTCGTTGCCTAATTCGGTTACCAAGGTGATAGTATGCTTGGAACAAATACTTACAACATTGAGGGGCGGAGTCGATGTCTTCCCCTATTAATTGCGAGGCAGTTGGAACATACTCATCGTAGATGTCGCCAGATATCGGTAGACCGCAAAGTACATGCATATCCCAAAGTGAGATTGAAAGCTCACCGAGGGATGTAAGCAAGGTATTTGTCATGGGGCACCACGCTTCGCAGAATGCTTGGACGATAGGCGTCGAGCGGTCATATGTGAATAAGGAGGCATATACGCCGTCGTAGATCGTCACATCATCTAGAAGTTTGCGATGCCGACTGAGTATAGCCTCAGTCCACTCCCAATACCCCTTTGTGAAGCTAAATTCACCTTTAAAGCTGGGGTGCTGATTCCATGAAGCCTCACCTTCAAGTATCCATCTCCCTAAAGTCGGGAGTGTGTCTGTGTAGTCCACATGACTTAAGCCGGTCTTCAGAACCCATGTTTTCGATGGCTGGGTGTCAGTGTCATGGGTCCAATTTTCCACTTTATATGGTGGTATCTGGGAAAGACGAGTTCTCGACGCCATTGGTGGCTAAACGATGAACGACATGCTATCTTTTCCAGTCTCGTCGCTTGATACTTTGAGCCTCCTCTTCTGATCGGCTACCACGGTTTCCCAAAACACTACCATTGTTCAAAGATGGTTTGCGATGTATGAATCTGCATGAAAATCAAGAGGCCAAGTCCATAAGTAATAACAATTTGTAAAGCAAGGAAAAAGTTCTAAGTCTAAAATCGCCATGAAACTGTTCAAGGAAATTTTTCACGTGATGATATGTGCACAAGGCAACCCATATAATATATGTTATACGTATATACTTACCACGTACATATATTACATATTACATGCGTGTGTAGTGAGTACATATATTATATGGCAAAGGAAATATACACGCAGTATATGCAACAAGGATATTATATATATATATATATATTATATACGTATATATATACACACCAAATCAATCACATGAATTATGTGTTATATATATACCCACGCATTGTATGCAAATGGTGGTGCAAAACAAAAGCACCAAATATATATCCATATGGACCACGCATGTATTATATATATTATGCACAAAGTATGCATGTGTATATTATATATAATATAAGTTAAACATGTGGATTATGCATAATGGGCCGTGTGTATATATATATATATATGTAATTCGCACCGTGCAAACTTGTGTATTACATATATATTATTATATAATACTACAAGTGGTGAAGCAAAGTGCATGAGGATGGACTACACATTATGCATACATACATATGTGCACGAGAAACAAGGATTATATTATATATATGTAAGGTGAAGTGATGAAGCAACAACATTGAACACATGTACAGTGAAAGGCAAGAAAAACATATATTAAACATATATATTTACACATAGCCACAAGTGAGCACATGGGTACAGTGGATAATGCATATATATTATACATATTCACGTGGGCCAGTGGATAATATGTTGTACATATACATTTATATAGTGGTGCAAGAGAAAAGCAAAATGGCAGCCATGCTATGTGTCAAGTATATACACGCACAAAAAACTCCAAGCTCTTGAATAAGTCCAAAAGAGAAGCATTGAATTGTGAATAGGCTATGTTCACTGACACAGCAAAGCAGATGAAAAAGAACCTTGGGGATAGTGAAAAGCAAAAGTGAGAGCACATGGCTCTATGTAGTCTTTATTTAAATACAAAGCAGAGGATAAGTTAAAAAGCAAAAAACTCTCGCTATTTTGGTACCTCTGTCGACGAACACAGCGAAGCCTGAACAAGCTTTCTTTTCTGTCAAGCCCGCCGGCGGTCGGTCCAAGCAATTGGTCCTTCGGCGACGATTCTATGGTGCACGGCGAATTCCTGGGGCACAGGAAATTTTCTTTAAACAAAGGGGAGGAGAAGAAACAAAGCATAGTTTGTTTCCGAGACGGTGGTTTCGGACTCCCGTTCGTAGAAATGGAAGGGTGCCGGAGCAACACCCTGCGGCGACCTTACGGCAACGGCAACGCGCCGGAGCACGTGCCCGATGATTACACGGCAGCTTTCATCCCCAAAGGGTTAACGGCGCGAAACCAAACCATTCCGGAAAGAATCAATTTCCAGTCGACGGTGAGTTCAATCAATGGTGAAATACACCTCAGAAAATCAATTTTCAGTGTTTTCTACCCAATGCCTCACATGTCTCGTCTTCCTTCTTCCCCTGTCAAAAGAAAGTCAAGAATATAGATAGTTGCAAGAAGAAAGATTACCTTGTCACAGTGAAGATTGAAGCTCGGTGAAATTAACTGCAGGTAGCTAGCTCTGCTCTTGGTTTGGGAAAAGGATGGTGAACTGTTACATTATTTATAGTCAGAGGATGAGGAATTTGAGTGTGTTGGACCTCTAATTCTGTTAACTCAATCCTTATCAGTTTATGATTTTGTGGTTAATTATGTGGTGGGGTATGAAAAGGGTTTAATATTGTTTACCACGGGTATGATCCGTTGCTACAATTCATGATGGGATAAGGGTTATGTCATTTGGTGTATCTGGCCAAATTCTCAGGAAGGTTCAACTTCTGGGAAGATTCGTAGATTGATTTCAGTTAAAGCTAAAATTGCAAGTTGGCCAAAGTTAAAAAAAAAAAAAATAGTTTTTAGAAGGAAAAAAGGAAACAAGCCTCTATAGTTGGGCTTTTGCCTACAGTTTTGTTGGATCTTGGCAAAAAAAAAAAAAAGTTTTGGAATATAATATTTTGGGCTGTTATTTGCAAAATTGGACTCTTGGACTACTATGGTTAATTTCGAGACTACCTTCTCTTTGCATTTGAGGCACGTCAAGCAAGTCTCGAAGGGGCAATTTGTAAGCATTGAAAATTTAAATAATATTGTTGGACCGTGGTGGATATTTAATTCTTAAATTAATTACTTTAATTAAGTTAATTGGACTAATATTTATTTAATTGGGTTAATTAAATGGCCCATTAAATAATTAATTGGTTTAATTATTTAATTAAATGTAATTGAATGTTGGATTGTTTGGCCTAAGTTGGTGGAATATTTAATTAAATCGGACCAGGCTGCTTGGATTAATTGGGTTGCATATAGCGGGTTTGACTTGGTCTTGGCCCACTAAAATTATATGTGGATTATATAATTTTGAGGAATTTGGATATTTGATATTATTTGAAAATTTGATGAAATCATGAACCTGGACGCAATGGTGTCCCGATACGTTCCTTAATTTAATTAAAATAATTAAATTAAATAAGGAATTAAGAGTTGGTTGGAGATTTTCCCTCACCCTCACCACTATAAATAGTGGTTTCATTTTCAAGAATTAAGGGCTCTGGAAATCTGCATACTGAAGCTCTGCCGAAGTCTCGCCAGGATATCGTCTGGAACACACCCGCAGTTGTACTGCGTATACCGCGCTGAGGAACACGCCACTTGAACACCGGAAGCCCTTCTTTGAAGATCAAGCTGCATATTAGCCCTTCATTGAGGAACAAGCTACCAACTCCGGAGGCCCTTCAGCAAGGAACTACTCCAGTTCGGCATACTCCCGAACTCGGCATACTTCCAGTTCGGCCATACTCCCGAACTTGACATACTTCCAGTTCAGCATACTCTGAACTCAGCACACTTCCAACAAGGAACTCGGCATACTCCCGAACTCGGCATACTTCAAGTTCAGCATACTCTGGACTCGGCACACTTCCAATTTGACATATTCCAAATTTGGCACACATCTAATAGGCATACTTCTAGTAGAGAATCAGAGGACTTCTCATATACAGAGATTGTACCCCTTCATGATTGATACATACTACTTGTAACCGATACTTTGAATTTTGAATATATACAATTCAAGTTTTTCGCGTTTACAGATATCATGTTAGATCTTGGATTGTGTGTTGGAAGTATATGAATACCAATTAAGGGCTAAGATGGTTGTGATAAAATCCTACGGTTGAAAGGAATTGCTTTTGGGATTTGGGAAAGATATCATGTCAGATCTTGGATTGTGTGTCGGAAGTATATGAATATCAATTAATGGCTAAGATGGTTGTGATAAAATCCTACGGTTGAAAGGAATTGCTTTTGGGATTTGGGAAAGATATCATGTCAGATCTTGATTGTGTGTTGGAAGTATATGAATACCAATTAATGGCTAAGATGGTTGTGATAAAATCCTACGGTTGAAAGGAATTGCTTTTGGGATTTGGGAAAGATATCATATAAGTTATATAAATACATGGCATACACACTTATCTTTCACCATAGCAATCCTGAGATATGAATCCCTCACACCCATTTTCATCCTTACCCCATGATCTCATTGCTATAATACAATCACAACAACAAGCACTACTAAGTACGTATGCTAACAATAATGCTGCCATGGCTTACTGTTTGGAGATTATGTCTACTCAAGCCATCAACCCAAGTCATGGCGGTTCAATTTCCGGGCATTGAGTGATTCACCATGACCGTGAAGATGGTGATCGAAGATTACATGCTGATTATTTTTCAGAAAATCCAAAATATAATGAGGCAATATTTCGTAGACGATTTCGAATGAGTTGAAATTTGTCTTACGAATTGCCAATGCTGTTGCAGAGCACGACAATTACTTTGTGCAACGGAGAGATAAAGTCGCTAGACTAGGCTTGTCTACTTTACAAAAAGTAACAGCAGCATTTCGAATTTTGGCTTATGGAGTAGCAGCAGATGCAACAGATGAATACATCTAAATTGCGGAATCAACAACAATTGAAAGTTTGAAGAGATTTTGCAGAGCGGTCGTAGAGGTCTTTGGACAATGCTATCTAAGAGCGCCCGATGCTAATGATGTTGCAAGGTTGCTTGAAATTGGTGAGAGGCGTGGCTTTCCAAGGATGCTTGGGAGTTTAGATTGCATGCACTGGACTTGGAAAAACTGTCCAACAGCTTGGGCCGGCCAATATGAAATGGTCAACCCTGGTACAAACTATTCATCAGCCCCTAGGACCAAAGAAAAAGTTATTTGCAATGATTGAAGAAGCATGTAGAAAGGATGTAGAACGTGCATTTGGGGTCCTTCAATCAAGATTTGCAATAGTCAAGGGACCAGTACGTTTTTGGGATAAACATGTATTGCATGATATAATGACATCATGCATCATAATGCATAATATGATAATTGAAGATGAACGTGATGAGCAAGTCGATATACAAAGTTGGAGAGAAGCACCGGCTCCTGAGGTTGATATATGTAGAGATGAAAGAATTGTCTTTGAAGAGTTTCTTGCTCGACATAGGCAAATCAAAAATAAAGAAGCGCATTATGCGCTTCGTGATGCATTGATCGAGCATATGTGGGAACATTATGGTAATTCTGTCAATTAAATGTAGCGGATGTTCTATAACTTATTATTGTGGAATAAAATAATATTTGCATTATAATTATATTGTATCCTTTTTTTTTTTATATTTACATATTTCGTTAAATATTAAACATAAATTGTATATTATTAAAATAAAATTATATCATTTTCAAGATCTTATCAAGACGATTAAAACAAAACTAATATTAAATATAATTTAATTAAACTCTAATTTATTAAATTACAACTATTAGTTTTGTTAAAAGAATAAAAGTATAAATATAAACTTTATGAGGGGTGTAGGAATAAAATTTGGTGCAGAATTTGGTGTAATGGGTTGGAGATGGAAAAAATTTGATGTAAGAATATGTTGGGAATATTTTTTTTTTTTGTGTAAAATTTGGTGCAAAATTTGGTGCAATGGTTGGAGATGGTCTCAGGGAGTTATTCGTTCATTCTTCACAATCTCCATTCACCATTCGTCAAAACTGTGCAGACAATCTGATGACTGTATTAATGGAGGACTGGCGCTGCACAACCCGCCGTCGCCGTAGCCTTCTAGCATCACCCATCACCGCTTCAGCCACAGCTCACCTCTGCTTCGCCGGGAACTCACCAAACTGCCGCCGCCCTTGCTGGAAAAGGGAGACCGCCGCTGCTGCCAAGCTTCATCGGACGTCGGGGCTGCTGCCAAGAAGAGGGAGAGAGACGAGGGAACGGAGAAGGTGGAACAAAGATGGAGGTCAGATGCAAGGCTCTGTCGCCGGAGACTAAACAAGAAAGAGAGACGAAAGGGAAGCTGCCGGTTGAGGATTTCCGAAGAAGAAATAATACAATCCTATTAATTTAATTTGATTCCAAACAAAAGCAGTGGGAAAGATAAATGAAAGATTTAATATTTATTACTCCGTATTTTGTATTTGATGGTTTTATTGGGATCGGGTCCACCATAAACCGGGTATAGGAACATAGGACGGGGGTAGGGCGCTAGGCCCAGAACAATGCGTACAAAAACCCGAGGTACAGGCCCAGAATGGCAGCCCAATTACAAAGAACAAAGCCCACATGATGGGCTATAGCGAACTATGCTACTGGTAGGAATCAAACCCAAGTGACTGGATTGAGAGTACAAGACCAAAACCACTAGACTGTAGTGCTTATCATGTTTGAGTTGCCCTTAGCCAAAGATTCAGGGCCCCTATTTATTGCAAGCCCCCCTCCTCCTCTAGCGTCCACTTGTTTGTCGCCATGCATGTCACGTCGCTACTATCCCCGCGATTCCCGCATCCTCCACCATGCACGCCGCACCTACCTACCCCCTCACGCCGTACCTACCTCCCCCCTCACGCCGTACCTACCTCCCCCCTCACGCCGTACCTACCTCCCCCCCTCACGTCGTACCTACCTCCCCCCTTCACGCCGTACCTACCCCCCTCATGCCGTACCTACCTCCCCCCTCACGCCGTACCTACCTCCCCCCCTCACGCCGTACCTACCCCCCCTCATATCGTACCTACCTCCCGCACCTACTTCCTCCCGCCTTCCGGTCCATGTTCTTCACCCCGGCCCACTATGCGTGCTTGTCTTCCTAGCCCAACAAGACTTGGTCCAACCTCCTTCTTTCACCACCCCCACTTGGGTCAATACTTTCCCAATAAAATGGACCCCTAGGGTCCCAATCCCCATCACAAGTCCCCCACTTCTTTTAGGCATCTTGATGCCTAAAGGAAGTAGAATTCGGTACAACTACCTCCTTTCTTTCCCAAACTCAACCTCTAGTTCCCAAGCTTTCATGATATCCCCATCACAGGTCCCCCACTTCTTTTAGGTATCTTGATGCCTAAAAGAAGTGGAATTCGGTATCACCACCTCCTTTCTTTCACTTTCTCAACCTCTCGCCGCCACCTTCCATTATCACCATTGTTGTGCGTCACGCCATTAATCCGTACCTCTGCCACACACCGCATGTTGCCCTGGCCTTCGCTTCATCACCTAGTGTCGAGAGGTCAAGGTGACTCCTCTATTGTCACTTCTTGGATGCTTCTTGCACTGTACATCTCTTTTGTTGCATTTATTTAGTATGCTTTGTCAATTTCTCCATGATGCACCTGCATGCTTCTTTTGAATATTCAATGGATGTCTTTGCTCCATCTCCATGCTACACCTGCATGCAACTTTGTTGCATTTATTTAGTATGTTTTGTCGATTTCTCCATGATGCACCTGCATGCTTCTTTTAAATATTCGATGGATGTCTTTGCTCCTTCTCCATCCTACACCTGAATGCAACTCTTTTTTTTTTTTTTTTTTTTTTTTTTTTTTTTTTTTTTTAAGGATGAAGGTAATTGAAGATTGTAGGATGGGGTAGTGTGGGTTGCGATAACCCACACGCCCCCTCCGCCAACGCCATGCGGCTTGCCGGGGGCAAGTCCGCGCATGTGGGTTGCGATAACCCACACGCCCCATCTGCCAAAACCATGCGGCTTACCGGGGGCAAGTCCGCGCATGTGGGTTGCGATAACCCACATGCCCCATCCGCCAAAACCATGCGGCTTGCCGGGGGCAAGTCCGCGCATGTGGGTTGCGATAACCCACATGCCCCATCCGCCAAAAACCATGCAGCTTACCGGGGGCAAGTCCGCGCATGTGGGTTGCGATAACCCTCACGCCCCATCTGCCAAAACCATGCGGCTTACCGGGGGCAAGTCCGCGCATGTGGGTTGCGATAACCCACATGCCCCATCCGCCAAAACCATGCGGCTTGCCGGGGGCAAGTCCGCGCATGTGGGTTGCGATAACTCACACGCCCCATCCGCCAAAAAACCATACGGCTTACCGGGGGCAAGTCCGCGCATGTGGGTTGCGATAACCCACATGCCCCATCCGCCAAAACCATGCGGCTTGCCGGGGGCAAGTCCGCGCATGTGGGTTGCGATAACCCACATGCCCCATCCGCCAAAAACCATGCAGCTTACCGGGGGCAAGTCCGCGCATGTGGGTTGCGATAACCCACACGCCCCATATGCCAAAACCATGCGGCTTACCGGGGGCAAGTCCGCGCATGTGGGTTGCGATAACCCACATGCCCCATCCGCCAAAACCATGCGGCTTGCCGGGGGCAAGTCCGCGCATGTGGGTTGCGATAACCCACATGCCCCATCCGCCAAAAACCATGCAGCTTACCGGGGGCAAGTCCGCGCATGTGGGTTGCGATAACCCACACGCCCCATCTGCCAAAACCATGCGGCTTACCGGGGGCAAGTCCGCGCATGTGGGTTGCGATAACCCACATGCCCCATCCGCCAAAACCATGCGGCTTGCCGGGGGCAAGTCCGCGCATGTGGGTTGCGATAACCCACACGCCCCATCCGCCAAAAACCATGCGGCTTACCGGGGGCAAGTCCGCGCATGTGGGTTGCGATAACCCACATGCCCCATCCGCCAAAACCATGCGGCTTGCCGGGGGCAAGTCCGCGCATGTGGGTTGCGATAACCCACATGCCCCATCCGCCATGGCCGTAGAGCCAGCATGCATAGCACGTAAGAGCACATAGTTGAGGTGGCTGTGGGCCAAGCATGCAGAGCACATAGGAGCACATAGTTGAGGTGGCCGTGGGCCAAGCATGCAGAGCACATATGAGCATATAGTTGAGGTGGCCGTGGGCCAAACACGCAGAGCACATAGGAGCACATAGGGGCACATAGTTTGGGAAAATAAACACAACCTTTACCTAACTAAGTGTTCAAGTGTACTCACCAGAGTAGCGTCTCGATGTGCTAAGTGTGTTACCTTATAGGGTAGCTCTTCTTGCGAATCAACTATTTGGGCGTACCTCGGAACCTTGCTAGGATGCTAGAGACTACAAACACGGGCTAATCGTAGCGATCCCCACAGACGGTGCCAATGATGGTTTTATTGGGACCGGGTCCACCATAAACCGGGTATAGGAACATAGGACGGGGGGTAGGGCGTTAGGACCAGAACAATGCGTACAAAAGCCCGAGGTACAGGCCTAGAATGGCAGCCCAATTACAAAGAACAAGGCCCACAGGATGGGCTATAGCGAACTATGCTACTGGTAGGAATCGAACCCAGGTGACTGGATTGAGAGTACAAGACCAAAACCACTAGACTGTAGTGCTTATCGTGTCTAAGTTGCCCTTAGCCAAAGATCCAGGGCCCCTATTTATAGCAAGCCCCCCTCCTCCTCTAGCGTCCACTTGTTTGTCGCCATGCATGTTACGTCGCCACTATCCCCGCGACTCCCGCATCCTCCACCATGCACGCCGCACCTACCTCCCCCCCTCAGCCGTACCTACCTACCCCCTCACGCCTTACCTACCCCCCTCATGCCGTACCTACCTCCCCCCTCACGCCGTACCTACCTCCCCCCCTCACGCCGTACCTACCCCCCCTCATATCGTACCTACCTCCCGCACCTACTTCCTCCTGCCTTCCGGTCCATGTTCTTCACCCCGGCCCACCATGCGTGCTTGTCTTCCTAGCCCAACAAGACTTGGTCCAACCTCCTTCTTTCACCACCCCCACTTGGGTCAATACTTTCCCAATAAAATGGACCCCTAGGGTCCCATATCCCCATCAGTATTGTAAACATAAAGGTACAGGCTTGTATTTTGGGTGATATTTTTTTAAAGATTAAAAGAGTTCTGCAACTTCTGGGTTTCTGTAGGTCAAGTTCGGGAAGAAGATGATGAACATTTATTGATGAAAATTGATTTTATTTTTATTTTATTTTGGCACAAGTGTCAAATAGACCCATCTACTACTGCGAAGTGCTCAATTCCCATCACGAACTAAATTAAGTGTCAAATAGGCCCATCTATCAGCTAAATTTGTAGATGGGTCTATTTGGCATCCAAGAGTAGGTGATTTGTAACCATTAAAGACTCTATAATCATAACACACTTGCGAATAATGCTTTGGTGCAGGTTGGGAAGCGGATAGTTGCTTGATCCTATGAAAAAGAGCAAATCTGGACTTGGTCCATGGTTTGTCTTCAAGCAACCAATCTTGTTCTAAGGGATATAATCTCCCAGCCCCAATTCTCGGAATTCTTCCCATATTCCTATGAGGTTTTATTGCACTAGACTCGTTGGCTCTCTTTTGAGATACAAATTTTTGCCTTTTAAAATTTTGTTGCCTATCCGAGATATTAGATTTTTTATTCGGCCTTGCAACATTTTTCTGGGCATTTATTTGATTACCAATTCCTTGTCTCATTGTGCTATACTGACTTTTCACAAATTTTACCACTGGAACTTTATTAATTAAAGTAGTAGTAGAATTAGTCAGTTTCACAGGGGTTTGAGAACATGATGGATCATAGCCTAGTTCGGCTTTATCTCCAGCGGGTTTTTGCATGTTTACCATTTTATCCATTATTTTGGATGAATTTGTAAATGATGCGATTACTTCCTGAAGGTTATGTTCTCGAACCTCTCTAGCTTTGCACTCTTCTTGAAGTCGAACATTTTCGGCTTTCAAATTACTCATTTCATTTAGAGCATTTTGCAATTTTTGTGACATTTCTTCCTTTTCAAGAATTAACGTATTATTGCGCTCTTTGATTTGAGTATGAGTGGCCATGACCTTTTGACAATCTTCCATAAGACTTTGAAAAGATTCTTGAGTCTCGAAAGAGGTGTCAACGGAACTAAAAGAGCTAGAAGATACCTCTTCGTCGGTTTCACGCGCCATATAGCATTCCTAATGTTCGGATGTCTTGCTTACTAAACATAGTAGCGCCGTATCTTCTTGTGATGAATCACTCTCGTCGCTAGATGATTCTTCGGATTCACTTGCTTCTAGCGGATCGCTTATTAGTGCCTTCCGTTTGCCCTTTTTGAATTTCTTCTCTTTGGATTTGTATTCCACCTGTGGAGAAGTATTCGAATTTTTGTCCGCCTTGGGGTGTGGGCATTCAGCCATAAAATGTCCAGGCTTTCTACAATTGTAACACACATTTGTGTTATCTTCGACCGGTTCTCTTCTTGATCTTCTATTCTCTCGAAAAGAATTTCCTTGTGGTGATCCTTTGTTCTTTCGCATGAACTTCTTGAATTTCCTAACAAATAAGGAAAATTGTTCGTCAGATAAAAAATCATTAATTACTACTGACCTTGATGAAGAAGGTTGTTCGGCCATTAGTGCGGATGTTCGTTCATCACGTTCTTCTTCGACTCGTGTCTTCATTTCGAACTCATACGCCTTAAGATCACTAAAGAGTTTATCCGTAGATAATGTCCTTAGATCTCTATGATCGCGCATTGCGGTCACCTTCATATCCCAATTTGTAGGTAGTCCGCGTAACACTTTGAGCGATATTTCCTTCTGGGTGATGGTCTTTCCCAGATCCGTGATTTCTCCAAGGATTTTGATCAATCGAGCTTCCATGTCGGTGATGCTTTCGTTCGGTAGCATTTTGAAATCTTCGAACCTCTTCATGGCAATGGTTAGTTTGTTATCCTTCTCTTGTTCATCACCTTCACCGATACCGATAAGTGTATCCCATATTTCTTTTGTTGTGGTGCACTTTCCAATCTTTGGAAATATGGTGTCATCGACTGCTTTGAACAAAATATCTTTGGCAATGTTGTCCAAATTATTTCGCCCTCTATCATCACTCGTCCACTCCATTCTTGGCTTTGCAATATATTTTGGAGCATCTGGATTTAGTGCGGCGGCGGTGTTAACCTCTATGATTTGGGTAGGACCGTTTGTGATGACTTCCCACATTTCGTCATTTAGAGCAGATAAGTGCACCTGCATACGTTTTTTCCAATCATCAAATTTATCAAGTGAGAAAATCAAATTTTGAGCAAGAACCATATCTCTCTTCATCTTGAAGTTTCGAGATCTATCTAGCAGTCAAGAGATGACTCAAATAGACAACTGCTCTGATACCACTTGTTGGTCCCGAAAGGGTGGCGAGAAGTCTAGAGGGGGGGTGGATAGACTTCTCTAACTTTTTAAACTTTCTTCGAAAACACACAAGGCAAATAACACTTTGGTAATTTCAACTCTAAGTAACAAGCATTAACAAGATAAACAACTTAGAGTGTGCAGCGGAATAGGTAGCGGTAAAGTGTTATGCTTAATTAGTGCGGTGCTCAAAGAGAGATTTTAAACATGCAACACGTTAGAAACACTTGATATGGTTCAAAGATGATGTACGTAAAATTTGGCTTGCATGCAAACGTGGGAGCTATCAAACCCAGACAGATAAAGATATGCGATAAATCGTAATCGGGTTAGTTCGCAGTTAGAATAAGCATGCACAAAATATATGAGCAGTATGTAAATAGAGAGAGAGATTTATAGTGGTTCAGAGGTGGTGTAATCCTCCTAGTCCACTCTTCTCCTTTCACTTCAAGGAGGAAATTCACTATTCTTCGATCACCCAGATACAATAGTGAATAAGTGTCCACCGACACTTCTCCGAGTGCTTCGCACAAAGCTACACTCCTCCAAGGTTTTTCGAAAGCTCCTCTTGTTACTCCGCCTTCCCGAGTACTTCGCACCAAGCTGTACTCCTACACCACGAGAACTACGCACAAAGCTACGTCCTCATAGGGTTTTCACAAGCTCCTCTTGTTACTCTGCCCTTTACACCGAGTGCTACGCACAAAGCTACACTCAACCAGGGTTTTTCACTCTCTCTAGTTACTCCACCCTCTTTCTACACTCAGTAGAGAAATCTACAAAGAGATAAAAAATTTTCTCTCACTCAGACTTGAATTCTTTCGTATATAGCTCAATATATCACTTGATGATTGATTGGATTTTCTTCGTATTCAGCTGTTGTTCAAGTGCTTATTCAAGTGTTGTGTCTTCAAGTCTGCTTGGGCAATTTATAGCCAATGAAAGCTATTTGCCCGTTGATCAACTTTCGATCTCGATCGTCCATTTTGAATTGTAATTGATCAAAATATATTGTCAACTTGATATGAAATATTAGGTAGATGTCATTTCTCCTTTAGTCAGATGATTTGAATAATTTGCCCGTTGCCGTGTCTTGAATTTTGTAGCCTCCAAAATTTGAATAAGTTCGGCGCGGCAAGCTTGATATTTCTTGTCCTTCATAAATGCTTTGACATGTCAAGTTGATCAAATAATTTATCTGCTGATTCTTGCTTGAGTATAAAACAATTTCTCCGCGAATCAGCCTTCTTCTAGCATCTCCGGTTCCACCGTAAAAACTTGATGTTCAGATGAAAATATATCAGATATTTTCTCCTTCATGATCCTTGTAGAATAATATACTGGAACCTCTGTAAAAACTTCATAGTTGTTCATGGTGAGATGCTCTGTTTCGATTTTTAGCTTGGTCCACCATACTTGGTGTGTTTCTCCATCTGGTGCATTCACTTGGGTTAGTCTCCTAAGCTAGCTAGTCTCCCTCTTGGTTAGTCTCCAAGCTTAGCTAGTCTCCCATACGGTTTGGGCCAGTCTCTCATACGGTGGAGGTTAGTCTCCCATACGGTGGAGCTAGTCTCCCAAGCAAGGTAAAAATGCTTCATCTGAGATTCAAACTTAGGATCATTTAGCATAACTCACACACATTTCTTCCAACTCCTCTAGCATGGTTCTTGGAAACTTATTCGCATCATAATTGTGTTAAGCTATAATCCCGCTTAACTTCTTCAAATAAATTATGATCTTCCAGACGTGTACATGGGTTGCATGATGTGGTTGCACCATACTCCGTAGACTTAAACTGACTCAAATAGAATAAAAATGGGGACTACCTGATTTTTCAAAAATACATTCGGCTCATCAAAATTGACAATATATTCCTAACAACGGCCAAACTTTGATCCAAGAAGCATTAAAACAGATAAGTTGTTGGCCTGGATACGCTTTCCATCCCTCCCAATTGAATACTTTGATGATGAATTTCTAAAGAAAATCGGGAAATCGATTGGGCGCCCAATCAAGATAGATATTACAACCGGCTTAGCAACGAAAAGAAAGTTTGCAAGGGTATGTGTTGAACTGGATATCACCAAACCCCTCCTGTCTAATTTCGTGATCAACATGACGGAATGGTCAATCGAGTATGAGGGTATCCACCAAATCTATTTTAAATGTGGCATTTACGGACATCGTATGGATCTTTGTGGAAAGAATGCTCCACCACCACCGCCTGCTGGGATAATTCTGTTGAAACGAATGATATACCAACTCTTGCTCCTCCAGTCCAGAAGGTCAAAGAGAAGTATGGGGCATGGATGTTGGTTACCAGAAGGGAGAGAAGATTTCATAATAAACACACAAACCAGCCTGGTACGGATCAACGCAACTTGAGACCGCAGAATGTTACAGGAAATGCTCCCCATCGGCCTACCGAAGTTGCCTCCCCATCTCGTTTTGCGCCGTTGGATGGCCTTGAGGAGGCAGAATGAAGAAGCTTTACGCCCTAGGGCTCCAATCGGGTCCATGGAGGTACAGCAACACTCTTGGAATCTACCAAGAATCAGGACAACCTATCGTGGAGGACTTCAACGCGTTGTACCAAGAGATCCCGAGGTGATCCCTAGACCGCTGGAGCCGCCGGTAACTCGAATTCATCCCCCTTCACCCCACCGAGGAGCTCACAGGGGCAGAGGAGGTAGAGGCCAATTTCCCAACAAAGCGGCTGCAGAACATGAACACATTCTGGTCAGAGGCTCTAATGGGGGAAGAATCGTCACCACCCATACAGTTCAGCAGATGGATGACTACCAAGCATCCCCCATGCTTGCAGATTTTGAAAACACTTTTAAGGAGGTCCCTCCTGACATCGCCAATACCTCGGAGCTAGAAGTGCAACAAATCGAGGTTATGCAGGAGGATGTTAGTCAGTTTGACCCCGTAGTTTGTGAAGCGGATCCCAGCCAGCGTCCATAGACGCTCCTCTGGTTTCTCGTTTTTGCTTTTATGTTTATTTTCTCTTGGAATTGCCAGGGTGCAGCCTCGGCATTGTTCAGACGCACCCTTAAACATTTTTTGTCTATTCATAAACCTTTATTAGTCTGACTCTTTGAGCCAAAAGTCTCAGTAGTACAGGCTAATGAAATTTGCTCATCCTTTGGTTTTAATGACTGGTGCAGGGTAGAAGCAGTGGGGTTTTCGGGTGGTATTTGGCTGCTATGGGAGGAACCACTCACAATTGAGATTTTATACACACATCCTCAATTTGTTTCGTTTCAGGTGCATGAGGAAGGTTCATTACCTTGGCTAATGTCAGCAGTATATGGCAGCCCCAACTTGGCCTTAAGAAGGAGACTGTTTGCAGATTTATCAGGACATTTCTTTGAGCCTCATGGACCCTGGCTAGCACTCGGTGATTTTAATTCCGTCATCGATCAAAGTGAAGTTAGCAATCCAGAATCATTTTCCTCTTCCAGATCTGCAGCATTCAACAACTGGATCCACAGAGAAGGTTTGGTGGACCTTGGCTACTCGGGCTCGACCTATACATGGATGAGAGGGGTTGATACTCCATCTTTCAAAGGAGCTCGCTTAGATCGTGGCCTAAGCAACGTTGAATGGAGGCTGCGGTTTCCGGACGCAAGTGTATCCCACCTCCCCATGATTGGATCTGACCACTCGCCTCTTCTTATCTCAACACTTGGAAATACCCAACATGCTGCCCCCAGTAGGTTTAAATTTATCATGGCTTGGACGTCACACCGCACCTTTCAGACTGTTGTTCAATCAACATGGAAAAAAGAACTGGACTTAGGCACGAATACTGCAGCAATGACCCAGATTCTTACTGCGTGGAATAAGTCTACTTTTGGTAATGTTTTTCGGAGGAAACAACGGCTGCTAGCAAGGTTGGAGGGTATTCAGCGAAACCTATCATTAGTAGCAAGGACTGATTTGATCAGATTAGAACGCAGACTACGAAATGAGCTTAATGAAACACTATACCAAGAAGAACTTATATGGTTTCAGAGATCAAGGGAGGAGTGGATCAAATCTGCGGATAGAAACACTCAGTTCTACCAAATAGCGACCTCAATCCTGAGGAGCCAAACTAAAGTCGATTGCTTGAAAGACGAGGATGGCACAGTATTATTGGAAGCAGACGCAATCAGGATGCATATCTGAGAGTATTTTAAAACTCTATTTTCAAAAACTAACAGAGCCAATACTCAAAATCTACAGCATGGTTTCCCCCCCCCCCCCACTCTCAGATATAGATTGGACCCCGGTTTATTCACCAATTACCCTGGAGGAAGTCAAAACATCTCTATTTGAAATGGCACCTTGCAAGGCACCAGGCCCCGACGGTTTTACAGCAGATTTCTATCAAAAGAGTTGGCCTACTATCGGCGAATCCCTCCTCCATTTTGTAAAAAATTTTTCGAATGTGGCTTTCTTCCCCCTAGTTATAATGATACGTTTATTTCTCTTATTCCTAAGGTGCATAAACCGGAGTATGTCAGGCAGTTTCGACCCATCGGCTTATGCAACGTCGTCTACAAGTTGATCACCAAAATCATGTCACTGCGGCTCAAGTCAATTTCCAGGAAACTCGTCGGCCCTCATCAAACAAGCTTCATCCATGGCCGACAAATTACAGACAATATCCTTGCTTACCAGGAACTATTACATTCCTTAGCAAACAAGAAGGGAAAGATGGGATGGATGGTTCTAAAGGTTGATCTGGAGAAGGCATATGACAAATTATCTTGGAACTTTATAGAGGATACTTTGCAGGATATCGGGCTTAACCACACATGGGTCAGAAACATCAAACACTGCGTCTCAACCTCACGACTTGCAATCCTTTGGAACAGTCACCAAACCGATTGGTTATCCCGGAAAGGGGAATTAGACAAGGAGACCCCATATCCCCCCTTTTATTCGTACTGTGCATCGAAAGATTGAGCCACACTGTGGCAAACTCTGTTAACTATGGCCAGTGGAGAGGTGTGAAACTGTCTGATGATGCTCCTAACATAACTCACTTGTTTTTTGCAGATGACTTGGTATTCTTCGGGGAGGCTACTGTTAGTCAGGCCTTGGAGATGAAAAGATACCTTGATGTTTTCTGTTCAAGTTCTGGCCAAAGCATAAGTCTGTAAAAGTCCTCCGTGTTCTTTTCCAAAAACACGGCCCCCGCGATCCAGGGAGATATAGAGGAAGTCTTGGGCATTACCAAAGTCGCAGATTTGGGTAGACACCTGGGGCTGCCTTCAATCCACGGCAGGATGAACAACGGGACATTCAGAGATATGCTTGATAAAGTCCAGGCAAGACTCGCAGGGTGGAAGTCCAGATCCCTATCGCTTGCCGGTCGCCATGTATTGGCTCAATCCGTGTTATCGGCTATTCCGTATTACACTATGCAATCTACATTATTACCAGCGGGAGTGGTAGAGGCCATTGATAGACGCATCCGAGGCTTCATTTGGGGCAACAAAGAGGGCGAAAGGAGATGTCACTTGGTTAAATGGGAAGTGGTGACTGATTGCAAAGCTAATGGTGGCTTGGGTATTAAAAACCTCAAACAAATGAACCTGGCCTTTCTTGCTAAACTTGCGTGGAGACTCTTTCGCGAGGAAGACTGCCTTTGGGTCAGAATTCTCAAAGCTAAATATAGAATCATACCTGCAGACCTCTCCTCATGGAAGCCGAGATGCAACAATTCCAATGTTTGGAGAGGGGTCCTCAAAGCATTACCCATTTTGCAAGGGGGTATTAAATGGCATATAGGCAATGGCAGGTCTACCCGGTTTTGGATGGACACATGGTTGGAAGATTCTCCTTTGCTCACTGCTGCGATTGGACCTGTAGCTCCCTCTGTCTTGAACAATGTCGTGGCCAAGTATTGGATCTCGGGTGAAGGCTGGAATTGGGACATGCTTGACAGTCTTCTCCCAGCCACAACCCTGAGCAGGCTTGCAACTTTTGTACTTAATGAAGATGTTCATGCAATTGATCAAATTGTTTGGAACAAAGAAACCAATGGCCAATTTTCGGTAAGCACAGCGTATCCGACTACCATGGGCACATCGGAGACGATTGACGCGGAAAAGTGGAACAACCTTTGGAAACTCAAAGTGCCAAACCACATATGTACCTTCCTGTGGCTCGTCAGACACGATAGAATTATGACAAACCGGAATCACAAAAGACGTGGCTTTACAGACGATGATAATTGTTGGCATTGCACAACGGTAATAGAGGATACTGATCATATCTTAAGATTCTGCCCAATTGCAGAGGAGGTTTGGAAAGCTACCCTGCCTCAACTTCATGAACAACTGCGGCATCTCCCTCTAGTTGAATGGCTTGATGAAGGACTAAAGGCAAAAGGTAATAGAAGAAGACCTTGTAATGATAATTCCACCTTCGCCATTATCCTGTGGTGGCTATGGAAGTGGCGAAATGAGGCCGTGTTCAAAAACTCTATTGTACCTCTGAAGTCTAAAATAGCTCTGATCACATCTCAAGCCAATGACATCAACCGCTCCTTTGCTAGATCGAAGGGCTCACAGCCTATTAACGACCTGGCATGGAAGATGCTTTGCTGGACTAAACCCCCGGATGGTATTCTCAAGCTAATTATCGACGGAGCGGTTGCCAATGACTCGCATGCTGCGGGCTGCGGTGGGGTGTTTAGGGACTCAACAGGCTCATGGAGAACAGGCTTCCTGGTGAAGCTAGGCGCATGTACACCTCTTGAAGCCGAGGCTTGGGCAATCCTAAAAGGGATTCAAATCGCTACCGCCCAAGGCATTAAAAGGATCCTCATAGAGAGCGACTCAAACGAAGCTGTGGATTTCCTTTGCAGCTCTAAAACCTCTACTACTATTGCACATAACATCCTCATAGCCTGTAGACAGGAGCTTCACCACTTTGAATACTGGCAGATCACTCCCATCTTCAGAGAACAAAATTGTGTAGCAGACGCGTTAGCTAAGATGGCCATCAATCACGACTATGAACTTTTATCGCTAAATGATCCTCTAGATGAGATTAGTGGAAGCTTGGAGGATGACATGCTTGGCCTTCCCTCTTGGCGAAATGTGAATATGTCTGTGTAAAACTATGCCCCCTTCTGGGTATCCCCCTTCCTACTTATATATATATATATATATATATATATATATATATATATATATATATATATATATATGTGTGTGTGTGTGTGTGTGTGTGTGTGTGTGTGTGTGTGTGTGTGTGTGTGTGTGTGTGTGTGTGTGTGTGTGTGTGTGTGTGTGTGTGTGTGTGTATTCAAATGAGGACAAGTATATTATAGAGGACTGTGAGGACAAATGTATTGTGTGCCATTAGCCGGTATGTTGTGTGCATGGCCGAATGTAGTCGTGTGCCACAGTTTGTATGTCGCGTGCTAGATTTGTTAATTTATAGAGCCTGGGTTCGAAACCTGATGTTTACATTTATTCTTGTGTGCCATTATGTATTAAGTCGTGTGCCTGGTATTAATTTGTTGTGTGCCCATTATTTGTCCTCACAGTCCTCTATATATTGTTCTTCTCATTTGAACTCATCCCTATATATATATATATATATATATATATATATATATATATATATATATATATATATATATATAAAGAAGAAGAAATGAATATTAATTTTTTTTGAATGCTACTGACTCTATTATAATGTAGTATCTGTTCATAACTACTTTCTCAACCTACTGAAACACAAAAAGTCAATAATGCCTCCACTAAAGCTCAAACTCACAACCTCCCATATGGGAGTCCAACCCAGGTGCTATCTAAGCACAAGATACTTGGTAGAAATAAATATTAATAATTGATAGAAAAAGGAACAAAAATTAGGATAATTGAAAAAGGAAATGAATATTAATAATTGTCTGAAAATAAAAAAAAATGATCCATAATTGATTAAAATAGAAAAGAAAATAGTCAGATCATTGCATTTAAATTTTTCACAATAATATTAAACATTATAATACATCAAATTACAATTATGTCATAAATCTTTCACAATTTTACAATAATTTAGTGCTCTATAAACAAAATGTCTATAATATTAAAATATTAATTAAATAAATTTTCTAATAACAAATATTTATACAAATCTATATTAATAGTCAAATTAATATTAAATTTTTTGAATAACAAATATTTATACAAATCTATATTAATAGTCAGAATAATAATAAATTTTATTAATTATTAATTAGCATAATATTAATTTATGATATTGTTGTAGAATAAAAAATATATTAATTATGCTCACATTAGTGTTGCACGATCTAATTAATAGTATAGCTTATTTATATAAATGCCTAATATTAATAGTCAAATTAATAATAAATTTTATTAAGTATTAATTAGTTAATTATGCTCTGTGATATACTATGAAGAATTAGAGGAGCCTAAGTGTACATGTCTATATTAATTGAATAAAAATATTTTAAGTATGGCATAATATAGACTAATTAATTATAAAATATTATTATGATAATTGATGGTTTTATTGGGAATGGGTCCACCATAAAATGGGTATAGAAATATAGAACGGGGGTAGGCAAAGAATAGTTTTATTACCCGAGGCGCTAGGCCAAAAACAGTACATTCAAGCCCGAGGCACAGGCCCAGAACGACGGCCCAAATACAGAGAATACGGCCGACGGGGTGGGCGCGCCATAGCTAGATATGCTACTGATAGGAATCGAACCCAGGTAGCTGGGTTGAAAGTATAGACTAAAGATCGCTAGATCGTAGTGCTTGTCGTGTCACCGTTGCCCCTTGCTATGGATCCAGGACCCCTATTTATAGCATACCTCTCTCCTCCCTTGGCGTCCATGTGTCCCACGTAATCCCTCGCCACTCCCCCATTTATTGCTACGCACGCGGGCACGTACGCCGTAGCGCCACATCCGACCATCCGCACCAACCCCGGCAATGCACACTGCCCAGCACCCCTCGGGAAAGGGGGGGGGGGGTGCCGTTGGCATGCCCGGGGGCGCAACGCCCCCGCTGGCCGCGTCTCGTCCTGAGGTGGCCAGCGGGACCAGCCGCTGGCCAGTCACCGGCCGGTGGTAGAGGCTGCCCGCCCAAAAATATTGGTCAAATATAAGGTGTTGCGCTCTGGCACATGAGTGTTGATGTGGGCTGGCGGGTTGGTGCGCGCCTGTTATTCTGAAGGGCATTGTGACAACCCAAAATTTATTTTATAAATTCAGTTTTAAGAAAATCCAAAATAGCCAATTTTCACTCCATAAAATTTTTACAAAAGAAGCGGTGTTGAATAAAATATTTTGAGCCATTTTTTGAATTCAATTCGACACCAAGATTGGATTTAATTACAATATCCTGATTTTCCGAGTACATTGTGTGCCACGTTTTGAACTGAGAAATCTATCTGAGTGAAACCGGGAAATTCTGAGAAGCTTCAAACAAGTGTTCATCTAGAAACCTTTTTGGGTAAATTCCTTTTTCAACCCCAAAGTATTTTAAATAGCAATTCTAGCCCTTGGTTCATGGAGTATGGTGGAGCACTAGACATCCAAGCTTTCCTGATTCATCTTTTAGCCAAAGAAATTACACTTTTGCCATCAACCAATCATAGGATATCCTCCTAGGGTTTTGAACCCATATAAAAGGAATAGTAATCTCATGTTTTCTCCTGATTCCATCCTTGGCCTCCCCACCTTAGCTCTGCAAGATCAAAGAGGAATCACAGTAAGATTTTCAAGTTCTAGTCTTCATTCTCTTCTAGTTTTCCTTCTTTCCTATCTCTAAGAACTTAGTAGTGAGATTGTTGTGGTTTGTTGGAGATGTTTAGGAGGTGAAGGAAGTTGTAGCTAGCTAAGGAGATGGTGGAATCCAAGCTGGAAGAAGAAAAAAGTTTCAAAGGTATAACCCATGGACTCCCAATCTCTTTTCCAAGACTCTGTGAAGTCTTCAGTGAGTTGAAATAAATAGAAATGCTAAATAAATGTTGTGTTTGAGCTTTGAGATGATCTATAATGTGTTTTTGATGTGTTGGTTGAGTTAGTTTTGTCTGAGAAGTGTTTGCAGGAGAAAAGGAGGCATCTGGTGCACAGCCAGTGTACACTAGTAGACCTACCGGTCCCAACCAACAGCCCAACAAGGGGACCGTTGGCTAGAACCGTGGCCAGCCGGGCCTAGGTAGCGGCCCTAGTAGGGGACCGTTGCCCAGAGCCGGCAAGTAGGCGGTCTGAGGGCGGGCTTAGAGGAGCCCCGCCCCTAGGCCTGCTGGCAGTTCTTTGTGAAGTGGCCGGGCCCTTGTGGCTCAACTACGTGTCGTTTCAGACGGGGTATCGAGGGCCCTTGCGGCTCTCTACTTCGGGGCCGTCTCGACGCATGTTTTGGCTTTGATTTCGTTGAGTTTGGAGAAGAAATGAGCATTTTATGCTAAGATTTGTAAGCCTAATTGTTGCAGAAGCATGTTTACAGTGAATGGCAAGTGGAAACATCAGACTTAGTTTATTTATTTGTTGAGCTTGTTATCTTTTGATTGATTAAGTAGAGAAGCATGAACAATATGTGTTAAGTTTGGATAGAAAAGCATGCCAAAAATGTTTATATGATTGGTTGAGTTGTCTGCTATTGTTTAGCATTATTGAAGGGGTACAGAGCATGTTCAAATTGAAGGTTAAACTATAGTAAATGAGTTCCTTGAAGCAACTTGAGTTCCAATAGCATGTTAAATACTTGTTAAGTGTTTATTGAAATGAATTGTTAAGTTTTGAGTAGCAAGCATGATTTATAAAATTGTTGAGTTTCACAATAAATACAAGTTAGAAGCATCATTTCACAGTAAATTGCATTGTTGAGCATTCCATGTTTTAAAAGTGCATAAGTGGCCATTGTGAGCCTATGTATTATTTTCTAAAATTTCATTTCCATGAAGAAAGCATTTATCTTGCCATATTGAGATTGAGTTGAGAATCTATGTGCATTGATTGCATGAGAAGAGTATTTGCATGTCTTGAGATGCATGAGTGATATATCTATCTATATATATATCTATGGTGAGGAAAACAGTATTTTTGGAGGACCCGTTTGGACTATGTCCTTTCGGAGTAAAAGAAGAAGATTTGGACAATTGCGATCCGATAATCAGTAACCAGGCGTATTCCCAGGTTACTAAGAAGTTGGAAAATGCCTGCCAGGCTTAGAATCCTGGTCAAGGGGTGTGCACACTGATAGTTCGATACCTGATTCCACAGAGTGAGAGAAAGGACCACTAGATTGGTTCTGTGGACGGGAGGAGATATTGGGTCGGCTATACGTCGTTCCCAATGGGTTAATTCACACCATTGTGAATCCCTAAACCGTCCACGAGTGTGAGAAAGTAAGTGAGTCAAGAGAGAATCAAGAGAAAGAAGGTGAGTCAAGAGAGACTCAAGAGAAAGAAAGAGAGTCATCAAGACTCAAAGAGAAGAGAAGAAAAGCAAGTCATTTATGACACCAGAAACCTCCACAGAAAAGTGTTCTTTTTAGAGTGTGACAGTATATCTATATTTAATTATATATCTTGCACTAGGTTGCATGAGTAGTAGCACGCGATTGCTTATTTATATATGTCTTGCAATAGATTGCATGAGTAGTAGCACAAGATTGCCTATTGATATATCTTGCACGAGATTGCATAAGTAGTACCTGATAGCATGAGTTGCATATTTGATTTATAGGAGAAAGCATGAGAATTTTGATTATTTGAGAAGCTTTAGATTGTTTGTAAGATGAGAATGTGATGAGTTGTTTATGTTTAAGTATGCCTATTTCAGTATTAAGTTGCAAGCATCTAGAAGTTACGCCAAAGTACGTTAAGTGTTTAAACTTGCTTGAGCAAAGAATGTGGAACCTTGTTTTACAAAGTATATATTGTACTTACTTTACAGGGTTGAGTGGCGTTATACTTAGCTTCGTGCTAATGGGTTTGCTTGTTACTTGTTTATTTGTTAACCCCTTTCAGGTGGTTCGAGCTCGTAGGTTCGAGAGAGAGAGAGAGTTTCGAGTTAGACTAGTTAGAATGATGTTGTAGTCTAAACTCGTTTGATGAATTGTAGTAAACCTATGTTTTGATGGTGCTGAACATCGGGGTTGTATTCCCTAGATTCTCGGTTTTAGTTGGACTTGTTTGTTAGTTTTACCCTAGCCTATGCAATCACCATGAAGGGTGGTTGTGGCGGTGACGCTCCCTTAAAGTTAATTTATTAAGTTTATTTCCGTTGTTTAGTTTATCTTTTAAAGGTTTAGTTGCTTAAGTAAGTTTAAGAAAAATGGTGTGTCACCCCGTAAATCTAAATGCTAATTGGGATTAATTAAGAAATTAATCCTAGCCTTCCTTGGTAATTCCTTCCTAAAAATCCTAAAATTTAATAGTCGAGGGACTAGAATTTGACTAGTCACTTAAGTCAAACAAGTGTACCTTATACTTTATGGTTTGTACCTTTACCCTCTTGTCTTTCCAACCTTAGTAAAGGTAAAAGTGACCTTTCACCCATGATTTTTTGATCAAGCTATCCCTAGCAAGTCATTCCTTTCATTTTCTCATACTAGCCTAAATCCCAAACACTCCCTCATCTCTCTAAAAAGAACCTAGATTATTCTTCAACCAAAAAGGAGAACCTTCTAGCTTTGTAAGATCCCACTACAAGATTCCTACTTTCTTCTTCCCAAGCATATGAAAGGGTAAGGTTCATAGCTATTTAGTGTTTTTAGCCATCTTTTGGGTGTTTTTATCTAAGATAGAATCTTTCTTGTGTTTTGGCCTGTGTAAGAAGTTGGTGGAGAAGAGGAACTCTAAGAAGAGGCTTAGGAGGGTGAAAAGGAGAAGTTGTTAGGCTACAAAGGTAACCCATGCTATACAAAACCTATTTTCTTACCTAAATGATGATTATTGGCTTCTATTTGATGTTCTTGATGTGATTTGTGAGATTTGATGCATGATTTTATGATGATGCATGTTTAGAGCTTGTATTTATTTTCTTGAATGCCATCGTTTGGCTATTTCTTGGGTTCAAGTCATATCTTTGTTGTGTGTGAGATTTTGGGTGTTTTGGACTTGAACTTGGCTTTGTTGATGAATTTCCCTGAAGGGAAAATTGGTGTACAGGTAGTGTACCCCGCGGGCAGAACGGCGGGTAGTGGCCTACCCGCTGCCCAGGCTGGTGTGGGGAGTGTACCCCGCGGGCAGGCCCACGGGTGGCGGCCTACCCGTGGCCCCACCCGCGGGGAACAATTGTTGAAGGTGCGGGGATTTGTTCCCCGTGATTCTTTTCTTCTTGGTATTGATGTTTTGATCTCCCGTTGTTGAATTATTGAGCTATTTGTGAGTCTTCTTGATGTTTCGTTTGTCTAGAACGATGTCTTAAGTGTCCATGTTAGGACTTGGTGTCTTCAATCGTGCTTGTGGTTCAACTTTGTGATTTGTTGGATTATTGCGAGTCCTTGAGGTTCATTGGAACCATTTTGGTTTACCCATTTGATATGCATGCTAGTTTGATGTTGTTATGCTAGTGTGTACGGTTTGTTCCTTCTTGTTGAGGATTGGCAACTCGAGTTGCCAATCATTTGATGTTGGATGATAGTCCTTTGTTGTTGTGGTTTTGTGGTCTTGTTGAGGTTGATGATCCTCGTTCTTGTTGAGAGTGTGATGAGTCTTTGATGTTGATCTTCTTCTGGCTTTCAAATGATATATACTGTATTCCTCAGTCTCAAACGCTTTTGATTATATCTATCTATATACTATGCTATTTAACGTGTATTGATGGGTTACCAGCATTATTCGCTGACCGGGTGTTATCCCTATGTTTTACAGGTTTTGCTTAGTTGGAGAGCGCGCTAGATGTGGACTCTAGTTAGCGTAGCTTTGTTTTCCCTCTGCTTAGTTTTGGGCCTGTGAGCATTAGATAGATGTGGCCTGTGTGCCTTAGACAATATGTTGCTTTGATGGATTTTTGTAGACTTAGCCTGTGCACCCATGGTTTTATGGGTGTGGCATAACACCTTTCCCGGTTTATCATAGCTTCCGGCTTTATGTTGATTGATGTTTAATTTTCTTATCTTTGAATTTAAATTTCAAAATGTTGGTAACAATCGGGGGTGTTACAAAGGGGGTGTTACAGGTGTGGGTTTGAAACCTGCTGACAAATGGCTTCCATTTTACTCCAGCCAAGTGCCCTTCTGCTAGCTGCCCCCTTCAATGTTCGCGCTGGTGAGGTGTCGCCGGCATGACCGGAGGCGCACCGCTCCCGCCTTGCCGCCGGGAGTCCGGCCAGTCAGTTATGCCCCAAAAACCTCTTCTATCAGCTCCTTTGTGCCACCATGCCCCCTTATCTTAGCCCAATTAGACGTGGGTCAACCTCCTTCTTCCACCACCCCCACTTGGGTCAATACTTTGCCAATAAAATGGACCCCCGGGGTCCCATATCCCCATCACAAGTCCCCCACTTCTTTGAGGTATCTTGATGCCTAAAGGAAGTAGAATTTGGTACCACCACCTCCTCTCTTTCCCAAACTCAACTTCTAGTTCCAAATTTTTCAGATATTTGTCGCTTCCCCAGATATGTGGGTTGCGATAACCCAAATGCACCAGCCACCAAACGCCATGCGGATTTCCAAGTCCGGCAAATCCACGCATGTGGGTTGCGATAACCCACATGCCCCAGCCACCAAACGCTATGCAGATTGCCAAGTCCGGCAAGTCCGCGCATGTGGGTTGCGATAACCCACATGCCCCAGCCACCAAACGCCATGTGGATCCAAATCCGGCAAGTTCGCGCATGTGGGTTGCGATAACGCACATGCCCCAGCCACCAGACACCATGCAGATTGCCAAGTCGCGCATGTGGGTTGCGATAACCCATATTCCCCAGCCACCAAACGCTATGCGGATTGCCAAGTCCGGCAAATCCGCGCATGTGGGTTGCGATAATCCACATGCCCCAACCACCAGACGCCATGCGAATTGCCAAGCCCGGCAGGTCCGCACCACATGCCCCAGCCACCAGACGTCATGCGAATTGCCAAGTCCGGCAAATCCCCGCATGTGTGTTGCGATAACCCACACGCCCCAACCACCAAACGCCATGCGGATTGCCAAGTCCGCTCACGTGGGTTGCGATAACCCACATACCCCAACCACCAAACGCCATGTGGATTGCCAAGTCCGGCAAGTCCGCGCATGTGGGTTGCGATAACCCACATGCCCCAACTACCAAACGCTATGCGGATTGCCAAGTCTGGCAAGTCCGTGCATGTGGGTTGCGATAACCCACATGCCCTAACCACCAAACGCCATGCGGATTGCCAAGTCTGGCAAGTCCGCGCACGTGGGTTGCGATAACCCACATGCCCCAACCACCAAGCGCCACGCGGATTGCCAAGTCCGGCAAGTCTGCGCATGTGGTTTGCGATAACCCACATGCCCTAACCACCAATTGTACACGGACTGCCTACCTTGTCCTGTGAGTCCGGTACTCGATCATCCGAATGACCGTGAGGCCAACATGCATAGCACATAGGAGCACATAGTTGAGGTGGCCACAGGCCAAGCATGCGTAGCACACAGGAGCAACATAGTTTTGGAAAATGAACTTTACCTTTACTGAACTAAGTGCTAAAAGTGTACTCACAGGGTAGCGTCTCAATGCACTAAATGTGTTACCTCGTAGGGTAGCTCATCATGCGAATCAGCCATTTGGGCGTACCTCGGAATCTTACTCAGACAAATAGAGACTACAATCACGGCCTAATCGTAGCGATCCCCACAAACGGTGCCAATGATGGTTTTATTGGGACCTGGTCCACCATAAACCGGATATAGAAATATAGAACGAGAGGTAGGCAAAGAATAGTTTTATTACTAGGGGCGCTAGGCCCAGAACGACGGCCCAAATACAGAGAATACGGCCCACGGGCCAAATAAAGAGAATACGGCTCACGGGGTGAGCGCGCCAAAACTAGATATGCTACTGATAGGAATCGAACCCAGGTAGCTAGTATAGGCTGAAAGTATAAACTAAAAACCGCTAGACCGTAGTGCTTGTCGTGTTTCCATTGCCCCTTGCTAAGGATCCAAGACCCCTATTTATAGCATATCCCTCTCCTCCCTTAGCGTCCACGTGTCCCACGTAATCCCTCGCTACTCCCCCATTTAGCGCTACGCACGCGGGCACGTTCGTCGTAGCGCCACACCATACCATCCGCACTAACCCAGGTAACGCACACCACTCAGCACCCCCTCGGGAAAGGGGGGGTGCCGTTGGCATGCCTATCGGCGCACTAACCCTGCTGGCCGCGCCTTGGCCTGAGGTGGCCAGCGGGACCTTGGTAGAGGCTGCCCATCCGAAAATATCGGTCAAATATAAGGTGTTGCACTATAATACACGAGTGTTGATGTGGGTTGGTGGGTTGGTGTGTGCTTGCTATGTGGGAGGGTGTGGGTTTGAAACCTGTTGACAACCTTTATTTACTCCAGCTAAAAGCCCTTCTGCTAGCGCCGTAGGCACACCGGGTCCGGCCGGTTACCCCGCCGGTGTTTCTGCCCCAGCTAAGTGCCCTTCTGCTAGCGCCGTAGGCGCATCGGCGCACCGGGTCCGGACGGTTACCACGCCGGTGTTTCTGCCCCGGAAACCTCTCCTCTCTCCTCTTTTGTGCCTTTTTAGGTCACCATACCGGAGGCGCACCAGGTCCCGCCGGTTACCCCGCCAGTGGTTTTGCCCCGGAAACCTCTTCTCTGTCCTCCTTTGTGCCTTTTTGGGCCACCATGCCCCATTGTCTTCTTAGCCCAATAAGACTTGGGTCAACCTCCTTCCTCCACCATCCCCACTTGCGTCAATACTTTGCCAATAAAATAGACCCCCGGGGTCCCATATCACCATCAATAATATTACACGAAATTGTTTGAACCAATTCATAAATGTGTGAATTAAATAAAAAATATTTTAAATATTACAGAATATAGACTAATTAATTATGGAAATATTATTATGGTAATATTACACGGAATTGATTAAACCAAATCATAAATGAGTCAATTGAATAAAAAATATTTTAAATATGACAGAATATAGACTAATTAATTATGGAAAGTTTATTATGGTAATATTACATGAAATCGGAATTGGTTAAACCAATTCATAACTGAGTCAATTGAATAAAATATGAAAATATTATTAACGTGTACATTTTTTGAATTATGGATTAATTAATGTGCATTCCTTATATGGTATTATGTAATATATATATATATATATATATATATATATATATATATATATATATATATATATATATATATATATATATATATATATATATATATATATATATATATATAACTAAAAATTAATTAACATTACACGAAATATTATGAATATAGACTAATTAATGAATTAGGTATTAACGTATGGTTTTATGTAATAATATATATATATAACAAAATATTTATTAATATTACACAGAATATTATGAATATAGACTAATTAATTATGGAAATATTATTAACGTGTACATTTTTTGAATAAGGGAATAATTAACGTGTATTTCTTATATGAAATTATGTAATATATATATATATATATATATATATATATATATATATATATATATATATATATATATATGTTCTATTAAAATTATATATAATATTAAAATATTAAATTAAATAGAAAACTTTAATTCTATATAATAAAAATAAATTCTATTATAATTAAATTATCATATTATTAATTAAATATTTTTATATTCTAGAAACTCTGTGTATAACATCTAAACTACTTAAATTTTTAATTTTTTAAATTGAAATTCAGAACAAATAAAAATTTAAATTAAACAAGTTTTTAAAATTAAAATAATAACACACGACAAAGAATTAAATTTTTATGTATGAATTCAAAAATGAGGATAATACCAACACCGCAATGAATTCAATATATATATATATATATATATATATATATATATATATATATATATATATATATATACTAGTATTTTTTATGCGCGATGCGCAAAAAATAGGTGCCCAATATTAATACATTATATTAAAATTTTAAATTTATTTAGATTTTAGATATTTAAATTATTTTAAATAATAATAACAATAATGTAAATCATTTTTAGAAATTTGATATTTATATTTATGTAGTAATTAACATATAACACAAATACTTAATTTGTATATATTATTATTATTGAAGAAGATAAATATGGTGGATGCATGTGCATGGTAACAATAGTGGAAAAGATAATGGAAGTTATAACGGTAGGGGTATGTTTGTCCAAAATATTTTAATGTACATCCTTTATATCATAATGTACAAAAAAATTTAACGAAAAAAAACGAACATAAATCAGGGGTATAACTTTCAATCACACTTATTATGTTTATATATATATATATATATATATATATATATATATATATATATATATATATATATATATATATATATATATATATATATATATTTATTTATTTATTTATTTATTTATTTATTTATTTATTTATTTAAATAATAAATTAAATAGAATATCTCAATTTTATGAATATATATTTTTCATTTTAAAAGAACTTGTTACCATTAAACATAATTATTAACCAAAATATGTAATCTAACTTTTCCCAATATGGCAATAAATCACATTAGGTGATTTTGCATTCTTATAATCTTTTTTTTTTTTACGTTTTAGAGATAATCATATTACATAAGGTAATCATACATTAAAATATTACCTATATAAACGAACCAAGTGACCACATAATTATCAATAGCGAAGAGAAGCAAATTTATAAAGAGTTGCATTTTGTTAGGAATGGCCAAGTTGAGTGTGTTAACCATCCTTCTTGTGGTGTTCATCATCTCATCAGGTTTATTTCTATTATATATTTAAATTATTGTCGCTATTTCTTATGTGTATATCAATGTATATAATGCAATTTATGTTTTATGACTATTTTTTATTAATTTACTTTATCCTTTTAACATTATCAATCGAAACACTTTTTATTCTTGCAATAAAATATTAAAAAATAACTGTAAAAAAGTATTTATAAAGGCAATGTAACAACAACAAAATCAAAATATCGAATTGATCTATAATTATGATAAAAACATGACCAGTTTTAATTTGCATACTTTTCTTTGTTTATTTTTTTTTTTTACATCAGACATTGCTCAAGTAAAGTGTGGTCTAAATTGCTGCTTTGACAATCCGACTGGATCATGTAATGACGGAGATTGTAATCAACAATGCCTTCAAAGTAGTTGCGGCAAAGGAGGCAAATGCAAAACCATAACCTCAAAACTATATTGTCATTGCTTTTGTTAGCAAACCAAACCTAAACCTCACAACTTATTGTGTTGTTTGGTCTTCATTTTCCAACTCGATAAAAATATGAAATTTCATTATGCTTGAGCCTATTCAAATGGTTTGTGTCTGATCAATAAATTATTGTCTTGATTTTTATAACATTTGAGGGATTAAAAATTTAACATGTTGTATACTGTCGGAAAGAGTCATGGGCATATTTCCAGAGTAATAAACTAATAGAAACACTTCATTAAATTTTGATATATTTCTCAATCTAGAAGTAAGTATATGCAAAACTAGACTAGAACGTAAAAAGACATTGTGTAGAGAGGCTTAAACATATTAAGAACTCTCTAGAATTGGGTATTTATAAAATACCAAAAATCAACGATTTAGTCCCTCAATTATTACCAAAATGTCAATGTAGTCCCTCAATCGCTTATTCATCGATTTGGTCCCCGAAAATAATTATTTTTAGTCGATTTAGCCCCTCCAGCCGTAGTTTGTCAACAAGCCGATGAGAGCTTCGATTTACCATGGGCAATTTGGTCTTTTCACGCCATCTTCTTCATCCTCTCTAACCAAGCTTCGCCGGAAAACGCTCGTCGCGAAAAAAATGGAGCCAAGTCTATCTATCACCAGATCTGCCACTGAGCCCGTCGGATCTGCTGGGTACGGTGGTCCGTCGTGTGCTGGTTCGTTGGAGAAGCTCAAGCTCGCCAGAGGGAGCTCCATCTCGTCTACTGGTCGAAAGGAGCTCACCGCCGAAAAGAAAGAGCCGACCTGAGCCACTGCAGGAATTGTATCCGTAACAACTGTGGCAAAACCTCTATACAAACCGGTAATCACATCCTTTCTTAATGCATTCTTTTCTACAGCATAATGGTCAGCCACTTGCAATCTTGTCTTGACAACTGAAATGGGATATAGGGCAACCGTGAGCCCAGAAATGATCCGAGCTCCTACCAGGTAAAACTTAGGTTTATCAAGCCTGTAGGAAAGGTGGGTAATATGAACAAATCTAAAAAATCATCAAGAAATCAGAATTCAACTGCAAAATTTAACAAAGAGTGCGAATAATGATAACCTCATAGCATAACAGTGATTAAGCTACAAAAAGAAACAGCAAAATGGATTATTTCCATAATTAAACACTTCATCAATCCAAATCAATAAAATCATGGCATTTTCTCTACGATTGGCATACAGAATTGAAGAGATAGTAGTATGAAACAAAAAAATCTAAGGGATTCTTATTTGTCCCAGTTAATCTCAATTTGGAAACTTGGGTTAGATCGAACATTTACGTCAAGAGCAAATACCAATTTTGGTCCCACAAGTATTAGCAAAATGACAGTTTTGGTCCAATGTTTAATTCCTACCAATTTTCATCCACGACTATTGTTTTACTACCAATTTTCATCCACGACTATTGCTTTAGTGCCAAAATTCATTACACCGGTCACCCCTCCATTTAAGATATGCCAAAATATGAAATTATTAAGGGTATTTTTGTCTTTTTCAAATTAAGATCCTAATTTGAGCATGAATAAATGAATTTAAACCTTAAGATCGATCTCATTTCACGGATCTACTCCTCAAATTAAGGTAAGATGAGGAGGAGAACTGCGAATTGAGATCGATCTTTGGGCTTAAATCTCACTATTCATGCTCAAATTGAGATCTTAAGTTGAAAAAGATGAAAATACACTTAAAATTTTAGATTTTGGCATGTCTTAAAACGAATGAGTGACCGACATGATGAATTTTGGTACTAAAACAATAATCGTGGATGAAAATTGGTACTCACACAATAGTCGTGGATGGAAATTGGTAGGAATTAAACATGTGGACCAAAACCGTCATTTTGCTAATACTAATGGGACCAAAATTGGTATTTACTCTTTACGTCCATTAGGGAGAAACGCCAATTCAGGAAATACAAAATCCAAAATCTTTTTGTACTCTCAAAAATCAAAATCCAAAGACGCGACTGCTAATTAGAAGTACGTTGCGAGTAGTTTATGATATTGTCAATGTTACAAAAAACGTTAGGCGCCAAGGGGGCGCCTAGGTGCCGATTTTTTATTTATTTTGTATTTTTTTTATTTTTTTAATTAAAAAAATTAAAATTAAAAATTTAGTACTAAAACATAAGTTTTCCATTGTTATTTCTTAGAAACTATTTACAAAAGTGGTTGTAAAATTGTTCAAAAGATTGTTTAAACCATCTAAATACATAAAAAAAAAAAAAAAACTAAAATTAAGAGCTAAAGAAACTATTTACGCGATTTGAAAAAAAAAATTGTCCAAATCGGACAACCGAGTCAAAAGTTATGCCTTCCGAAACTTTTCCGACATTTTCAAAAAAAAAATCGTCGAACCGGCCGGTTAGGCGGTCTAGGCGGCCGCGGAGGAGGCCGCCGAGGCCATTCCTCGCGGCGGCCTCCTAGTGCCTAGCGCCTAGGCGCGATTTTTGCAACACTGGATATTGTTGTAGAATATAAAATTGAAAAATAAAAATGGATACTTAATTCAATGAAAATGAAAAAAGGAAACGAAAGGTTGTTAAAAAAAAAAAAAGGCCATAATAAGGATAACAGTAAAAAAAAAAAAAAATCTTACCAAACAATATGAAAAATAAAAAAGATCCTTAAATTACGAAAAATAGAAAAGGGAACGAAATTCACTGATTAATTAATAATAATAATAATAATAATAACAATAATAATAATAATAATAATAATAATAATAATAATAATAATAATAATAATAATAATAATAATAATAATAATCAGTAAAATTAAAAGTTAGCAGTAAAATAGAAAAATAAAAATGGATCCTTAATTCACTAAAATGGAAAAAGAAACAAAATTCACTTGATTAATACTCATAATAATTAGTTAAATAGGAAAATATAAAAGGATTATCAATTTATACTATTATTAAAATAAAATCTCCTTCCTTACTTTCCCGCCCAAACAATATAAAAAGAAGAAAATCTATACTATAATTAAAAACAAAATTCTATTTACTTGATTTCCTGCCCAAACAATAGTAAATAATACAGGTAAATTAAAAAAAGGATGGAAATAAAAAAAATAACAAAAATATTTCACAATAATATTCTACATCATCAATTAAAAATGGGATGAGAATTAGGTAATGCTACTGACTCTGTTATAACATAGTATCTGTTCATAACTACTTTCTCAACCTACTGAAGCACAAAGAGCCAATAACGCCCCCACTAAAGCTCAAACTCACAACCTCCCATATGGGAGTCCAACCCGGGTGCCATCTAAGCACAAGGTGCTTGGCAGAAATGAATATTAATAATTGACAGAAAATTAAAGATAGAAAAAGGAACAAAAATTAGGTAAATTGAAAAAGGAAATGAAAATTAATAATTGTCTGAAAATTAAAAAAAAAAATGATCCATAATGGATTAAAATAGAAAAGAAAATGGGCAGATCATTGCATTTACATTTTTCACAATAATATTAAACATTATAATACATCAAATTACAATTATGTCATAAATCTTTCACAATTTTACAATAATTTAGTGCTCTATAAAAAAATGTCTATAATATTAAAATATTAATTAAATAAATTTTTTTAATAACAAATATTTATACAAATCTATATTAATAGTCAAATTAATATTAAATTTTTTGAATAACAAATATTTATACAAATCTATATTAATACTCAAATTAACAATAAATTTTATTAATTATTAATTAGCATAATATTAATTTATGATATTGTTGTAGAATAAAAAATATATTAATTATGCTCACATCAGTGTTGCACGGTCTAATTAATAGTATAGATTATTTATATAATTGCCTAATATCAATAGTCAAATTAATAATAAATTTTATTAAGTATTAATTAGTTAATTATGCTCTGTGACATACTACGAAAAATTAGAGGAGCCTAAGTGTACATGTCTATATTAATTGAATAAAAATATTTTAAATACGGCATAATATAGACTAATTAGTTATAAAATATTATTATGATAATTGATGGTTTTATTGGGACTGGGTATAGAAATATAGAACGGGGGTAGGCAAAGAATAGTTTTATTACCCGAGGCGCTAGGCCCAAAATAGTACGTACAAGCCCTAGGCACAGGCCCAGAACGACGGCCCAAATACAGAGAATACAGTCGACGGGGTGGGCGCGCCATAGCTAGATATGCTACTGATAGGAATCGAACCCAGGTAGCTGGGTTGAAAGTATAGACTAAAGATCGCTAGATCGTAGTGCTTGTCGTGTCACCGTTGCCCCTTGCTATGGATCCAGGATCCCTATTTATAGCATACCTCTCTCCTCCCTTGGCGTCCATGTGTCCCACGTAATCCCTCGCCACTCCCCCATTTATTGCTACGCACGCGGGCACGTTAGTCGTAGCGCCACATCATACCATCCGCACCAACCCCGGCAATGCACACTGCCCAGCACCCCTCGGGAAAGGGGGGGGTGCCGTTGGCATGCCCGGGGGCGCAACCCCCCCGCTGGCCGCGTCTCGTCCTGAGGTAGCTAGCGGGACCAGCCGCTGGCCAGTCACCGGCCGGTGGTAGAGGCAGCCCGCCCAAAAATATTGGTCAAATATAAGGTGTTGCGCTCTGGCACATGAGTGTTGATGTGGGCTGGCGGGTTGGTGCGCGCCTGTTATTCTGAAGGGCGTTGTGACAACCCAAAATTTATTTTATAAATTCAGTTTTAAGAAAATCCAAAATAGCCAATTTTCACTCCATAAAATTTTTACAAAAGAAGCGGTGTTGAATAAAATATTTTGAGCCATTTTTTAAATTCAATTCGACACCAAGATTGGATTTAATTACAATATCCTGATTTTCCGAGTACATTGCGTGCCACGTTTTGAACTGAGAAATCTATCTGAGTGAAACCGGGAAATTCTGAGAAGCTTCAAACAAGTGTTCATCTAGAAACCTTTTTGGGTAAATTCCTTTTTCAATCCCAAAGTATTTTAAATAGCAATTCTAGCCCTTGGTTCATGGAGTATGGTGGAGCACTAGACATCCAAGCTTTCCTGATTCATCTTTTAGCCAAAGAAATTACACTTTTTCCATCAACCAATCATAGGATATCCTCCTAGGGTTTTGAACCCATATAAAAGGAATAGTGATAGGAATATTTTTGTAAGTTTTGATGAGCCAAATGTATCTTTAGATCCCCTTGGTCTTTAGGTCTTTAGTACAAGCATCATAAATCAGAATATTGAAATCAGAAGGAATCTACCATAGGAAGAACAAAATTAATTTGAGAAATTAATTTTGGTCCTACGAGTATTCATCCGTGAAAGGAGCATAAAGCAATGGCGTTGCAAAGGATGATTGGATGAGCCTAACGGCGAAATGGTAGAGGTCCTTACTCTAAACGATCACACTCGAGATCGATTCCCCCCAAGGACCTATATTTTTTATAAGGCAGATTTTTGAAGGAGCACAATGTGTCCGAAGGAGCACGATGCTCACCAAAGGAGCACAATGTGACCAAATCTGAAAAGAGCACAATGCAGCTAAGGAGCACGATGCTCACCAAAGGAGCACAATGCGAAGAAGCAAATGTTGTCTAAAAAGCACAATGTTGTCAGAAGAGCACAATGCATCAAAAGAAGCACGATGTTCAAGTCAGAGGAGCACAATGTGGCAAAAGAGCAAGATGATCAGAAATTAGAAACTCCAAAATTGCCTGAAAGACATTTGATCAGAACGGAAAAATATTTATGAAGGCTTGAATATAAAAACTTATCCTAGAAATAAATTCTATCAGATGAATTTATTTCAAAGATTCGTTGGATATTCAAATTGACAATTAAAGTAATATTTTTAGAAACAACTAGAAAATCAAAGTTGTGCTAAAAATAATTACTTTGTCAGGCAAGTTGACAAATCAAATCAAAATTGAAGATCTACTACTGTCAACAATATCAGGCTATGAAGATTCAAAATTCAAATATCAAATTATCCCACTCCAACGGATATATTTGATTGACTATAAAAAGCCATGAAGACTTGAAGACAAAGAGCGTGAGAAGAACAGAAAAAAACGAGATAGAATACAAGTGCAAAATTCAAAAGTGCTAGTGCTCAAAATATTCAAAGAGACTTAGTCTGAATAGTCTCAAAATCTAGTTGGAGAGAGAAATACAAATCCTTGTATTTGTAAATTGTAGAAAGAGTATAGCTGTGTGCAAAATACTCTAGTGAGTGTAGCTGTGTGCAAAACACTCGTAGTTGCTAAGTGTAGCTGTGTGCAAGACACTTAGTTGGCGTTGAGTATAGCTGTGTGCGAAATACTCGGAGTTGAGTGTAGCTGTGTGCGAGACACTCGGAGCAGGGTGTAGCTGTGTGCAAGACATCCGGAGGAAGTGCCTGTGTAGCACTTGTTCACTATTGTAACTGTGTGTGGAAAATAGTGAATTTCTCCTAGAAGTGAAAGGAGAAAAGTGGACTAGGAAGATTACGCCACTTCCGAACCACTATAAATTGCCTCTCTCCTTTACATACCGCACTTACATTATTTGCTACATTTATCTATCTCATCCGTCTAACCCGTTTACTATTCACGATTAATCTTTATCATCCGGGTTTAGTGTGTTCTCACGTATGCATGTGACTCAAACTTCTCGAGCTTAAATAGTGATTTATTCTAAGCAAGTTTGACGTGTTGCATGTAACATTCGTCACACGTTCGACGTGATACGATATTTATTTACAATCTTGAATATTGTTATTATATATTGAGTGAACCATCTCCTTTATATATTCAAGATATCTCTGTCACTTTACATATCATTTGTACCTAACTTACTTATACCTGCACACTTAATTTACTAGTTGGGCATAACTCTTTACTATTATTCCGCTGTGCAGTACAAACTTGCTCTATTTACTTGTTACTTAGAGTTGAAGTTACCAAAGAGTTAGTTAATTTGAAAAAGCTTGAAAGTCTATTCACCCCCCCCCCCCCCCCCCTCTAGACTTTCACCACCCTATCGGGACCAACAAATTGTAATCTCATGTTTTCTCCTGATTCCATCCTTGGCCTCCCCAACCTTAGCTCTGCAAGATCAAAGAGGAATCACAGTAAGATTTTCAAGTTCTAGTCTTCATTCTCTTCTAGTTTTCCTTCTTTCCTATCTCTAAGAACTTAGTAGGGAGATTGTTGTGGTTTGTTGGAGATGTTTAGGATGTGAAGGAAGTTGTAGCTAGCTAAGGAGATGGTGGAATCCAAGCTGGAAGAAGAAGAAAGTTTCAAAGGTATAACCCATGGACTCCCAATCTCTTTTCCAAGACTCTGTGAAGTCTTCAGTGAGTTGAAATAAATAGAAATGCTAAATAAATGTTGTGTTTGAGCTTTGAGATGATCTATAATGTGTTGTTGATGTGTTGGTTGAGTTAGTTTTGTCTGAGAAGTGTTTGCAGGAGAAAAGGAGGCATCTGGTGCACAGCCAGTGTACACCAGTAGACCTACCGGTCCCAGCCAACAGCCCAACAAGGGGACCGTTGGCTAGAACCGTGGCCAGCCGGGCCTAGGTAGCGGCCCTAGTAGGGGACCGTTGCCCAGAGCCGGCAAGTAGGCGGTCTGAGGGCGGGCTTAGAGGAGCCCCGCCCCTAGGCCCATTGGCAGTTCTTTGTGAAGTGGCCGGGCCCTTGTGGCTCAACTACGTGTCGTTTCAGATGGGGTATCGAGGGCCCTTGCGGCTCTCTACTTCGGGGCCGTCTCGACGCATGTTTTGGCTTTGATTTCGTTGAGTTTGGAGAAGAAATGAGCATTTTATGCTAAGATCTGTAAGCCTAATTGTTGCAGAAGCATGTTTACAGTGAATGGCAAGTGGAAACATCAGACTTTGTTTATTTATTTGTTGAGCTTGTTATCTTTTGATTGATTAAGTAGAGAAGCATGAACAATATGTGTTAAGTTTGGATAGAAAAGCATGCCAAAAATGTTTATATGATTGGTTGAGTTGTCTGCTATTGTTTAGCATTATTGAAGGGGTACAGAGCATGTTCAAATTGAAGGTTAAACTATAGTAAATGAGTTCCTTGAAGTAACTTGAGTTCCAATAGCATGTTAAATACTTGTTAAGTGTTTATTGAAATGAACTGTTAAGTTTTGAGTAGCAAGCATGATTTATAAAATTGTTGAGTTTCACAATAAATACAAGTTAGAAGCATCATTTCACAATAAATTGCATTGTTGAGCATTCCATGTTTTAAAAGTGCATAAGTGGCCATTGTGAGCCTATGTATTATTTTCTAAAATCTCATTTCCATGAAGAAAGCATTTATCTTGCCATATTGAGATCGAGTTGAGAATCTATGTGCATTGATTGCATGAGAAGAGTATTTGCATGTCTTGAGATGCATGAGTGATATATCTATCTATATATATATATATATCTATGGTGAGGAAAACAGTATTTTTGGAGGACCCGTTTGGACTATGTCCTTTCAGAGTAAAAGAAGAAGATTCGGACAATTGCGATCCGATAATCAGTAACCAGGCGTATTCCCACGTTACTAAGAGGTTGGAAACTGCCTGCCAGGCTTAGAATCCTGGTCAAGGGGTGTGCACACTGATAGTTCGATACCTGATTCCACAGAGTGAGAGAAAGGACCACTAGATTGGTTCTGTGGACGGGAGGAGATATTGGGTCGGTTATACGCCGTTCCCAATGGGTTAATTCACACCATTGTGAATCCCTAAACCGTCCACGAGTGTGAGAAAGTAAGTGAGTCAAGAGAGAATCAAGAGAAAGAAGGTGAGTCAAGAGAGACTCAAGAGAAAGAAAGAGAGTCATTAAGACTCAAAGAAAAGAGAAGAAAAGCAAGTCATTTATGACATCAGAAACCTCCACAGAAAAGTGTTCTTTTTAGAGTGTGACAGTATATCTATATTTAATTATATATCTTGCACTAGGTTGCATGAGTAGTAACACGCGATTGCTTATTTATATATGTCTTGCAATAGATTGCATGAGTAGTAGCACAAGATTGCCTATTGATATATCTTGCACGAGATTGCATAAGTAGTACCTGATAGCATGAGTTGCATATTTGATTTATAGGAGAAAGCATGAGAATTTTGATTATTTGAGAAGCTTTAGATTGTTTATAAGATGAGAATGTGATGAGTTGTTTATGTTTAAGTATGCCTATTTGAGTATTAAGTTGCAAACATCTAGAAGTTACGCCAAAGTACGTTAAGTGTTTAAACTTGCTTGAGCAAAGAATGTGGAACCTTGTTTTCCGAAGTATGTATTGTACTTACTTTACAGGGTTGAGTGGCGTTATACTTAGCTTCGTGCTAATGGGTTTGCTTGTTACTTGTTTATTTGTTAACCCCTTTCAGGTGGTTCGAGCTCGTAGGTTCGAGAGAATGATGTTGTAGTCTAAACTTGTTTGATGAATTGTAGTAAACCTATGTTTTGATGGTGCTGAACACCGGGGTTGTATTCCCTAAGTGCCCTTCAACTAGCAACGTAGGCGCACCGGGTCCGACCGGTTACCGCGCCGGTGTTTCTGTCCCGGAAACCTCTCCTCTCTCCTCTTTTGTGCCTTTTTGGGTCACCATACCGGAGGCGCACCAGGTCCCACCGGCTACCCCGCCAGTGGTTTTGCCCCGGAAACCTCTTCTCTATCCTCCTTTGTGCCTTTTTGGGCCACCATGCCCCATTGTCTTCTTAGCCCAATAAGACTTGGGTCAACCTCCTTCCTCCACCATCCCCACTTGCGACAATACTTTGCCAATAAAATAGACCCCCGGGGTCCCATATCACCATCAATAATATTACACGAAATTGTTTGAACCAATTCATAAATGTGTGAATTAAATAAAAAATATTTTAAATATTACAGAATATAGACTAATTAATTATGGAAATATTATTATGGTAATATTACACGGAATTGATTAAACCAAATCATAAATGAGTCAATTGAATAAAAAATATTTTAAATATGACAGAATATAGACTAATTAATTATGAAAATTTTATTATGGTAATATTACATGAAATCGGAATTGGTTAAACCAATTCATAACTGAGTCAATTATATAAAATATGTAAATATTATTAACGTAAACATTTTTTGAATTATGGAATAATTAATGTGCATTCCTTATATGGTATTATGTAATATATATATATATATATATATATATATATATATATATATATATATATATATATACACAACTAAAAATTAATTTACATTACATGAAATATTATGAATATAGACTAATTAATGATATATATATATATATACCTAATTCATTAATTAGTCTATATTCATAATATTTCGTGTAATATAAATTAATTTTTAGTTGTATATATATATATATATATATATATATATATATATATATATATATATATATATATATATATATATATATATATATATATATTCATAATTCCATATAAGAAATACACGTTAATTATTCCCTTATTCAAAAAATGTACACGTTAATATTACACAGAATATTATGTATATAGACTAATTAATTATGGAAATATTATTAACGTGTACATTTTTTGAATAAGGGAATAATTAACGTGTATTTCTTATATGGAATTATGAATATATATATATATATATATATATATATATATATATATATATATATATATATATATATATATATATGTTCTATAAAAATTATATATAATATTAAAATATTAAATTAAATAGAAAACTTTAATTCTATATAATAAAAATAAATTCTATTGTAATTAAATTATCATATTATTAATTAAATATTTTTATATTCTAGAAACTCTGTGTAGAACATCTAAACTACTTAAATTTTTAATTTTTTAAATTGAAATTCAGAACAAATAAAAATTTAAATTAAACAAGTTTTAAAAATTAAAATAATAACACACGACAAAGAATTAAATTTTTATGTATGAATTCAAAAATGAGGATAATACCAACACCGCAATGAATTCAATATATATATATATATATATATATATATATATATATATATATATATATATATATATATATATATATACTAGTATTTTTTATTCGCGATACGCAAAAAATAGGTGCCCAATATTAATACATTATATTAAAATTTTAAATTTATTTAGATTTTAGATATTTAAATTATTTTAAATAATAATAACAATAATGTAAATCATTTTTATAAATTTGATATTTATATTTATGTAATAATTAACATATAACACAAATATTTAATTTGTATATATTATTATTAATGAAGAAGATAAATATGGTGGATGCATGTGCATGGTAACAATAGTGGAAAAGATAACGGAAGTTATAACGGTAGGGGTATGTTTGTCCAAAATATTTTAATGTACATCCTTTATATCATAATGTACAAAAAAAAATTAACGGAAAAAACGAACATAAATCAGGGGTATAATTTTCAGTCACACTTATTTTGTTTATATATATATATATATATATATATATATATATATATATATATATATATATATATATATATATATATATATATATATATATATATATATATATATATATATATTTATATAATAAATTAAATAGAATATCTCAATTTTATGAATATATATTTTTCATTTTAAAAGAACTTGTTACCATTAAACATAATTATTAACCAAAATATGTAATCTAACTTTTCCCAATATGGCAATAAATTACATTAGGTGATTTTGCATTCTTATAATCTTTTTTTTTTTTTTACCTTTTAGAGATAATCATATTACATAAGGTAATCATACATTAAAATATTACCTATATAAACGAACCAAGTGACCACATAATTATCAATAGCGAAGAGAAGCAAATTTATAAAGAGTTGCATTTTGTTAGGAATGGCCAAGTTGAGTGTGTTAACCATCCTTCTTGTGGTGTTCATCATCTCATCAGGTTTATTTCTACTATATATTTAAATTATTGTGGCTATTTCTTATGTGTATATCAATGTATATAATGCAATTTATGTTTTATGACTATTTTTATTAATTTACTTTATCCTTTTAACTTTACCAATCGAAACACTTTTTATTCTTGCAATAAAATATTAAAAAATAACTGTAAAAAAGTATTTATAAAGGCAATGTGACAACAACGAAATCAAAATATCGAATTGATCTATAATTATGATAAAAACATGACCAGTTTTAATTTGCATACTTTTATTTGTTTGTTTTTTTTTTCATCAGACATTGCTCAAGTAAAGTGTGGTCTCAATTGCTGCTTTGACAATCCGACTGGATCATGTAACGACGGAGATTGTAATCAACAATGCCTTCAAAGTAGTTGCGGCAAAGGAGGCAAATGCAAAACCATAACCTCAAAACTATATTGTCATTGCTTTTGTTAGCAAACCAAACCTAAACCTCTCAACTTATTGTGTTGTTTGGTCTTCATTATCCAATTCGATAAAAATATGAAATTTCATTATGCTTGAGCCTATTCAAATAGTTTGTGTCTGATCAATAAATTATTGTCATGATTTTTATAACATTTGAGGGATTAAAAATTTAACATGTTGTATACTGTCGGAAAGAGTCATGGGCATATTTCCAGAGTAATAAACTAATAGAAACACTTCATTAAATTTTGATATATTTCTCAATCTAGAAGTAAGTATATGCAAAACTAGACTAGAACGTAAAAAGACATTGTGTAGAGAGGCTTAAACATATTAAGAACTCTCTAGAATTGGGTATTTATAAAATACCAAAAATCAACGATTTAGTCCCTCAATTATTACCAAAATGTCAATGTAGTCCCTCAATCACTTAGTCATCGATTTGGTCCCCGAAAATAATTATTTTTAGTCGATTTAGCCCCTCCAGCCGTAGTTTGTCAACAAGCCGACGAGAGCTTCGATTTACCATGGGCAATTTGGTCTTTTCACGCCATCTTCTTCATCCTCTCTAACCAAGCTTCGCCGGAAAACACTCGTCGCGGGAAAAATGGAGCCAAGTCTATCTATCACCAGATCTGCCGCTGAGCCCGTCGGATCTGCTGGGTACGGTGGTCCGTCATGTGCTGGTTCGTTAGAGAAGCTCAAGCTCGCCAGAGGGAGCTCCATCTCGTCTACTGGTCGAAAGGAGCTCACCGCCGAAAAGAAAGAGCCGACCTGAGCCACTGCAGGAATTGTATCCGTAACAACTGTGGCAAAACCTCTATACAAACCGGGAATCACATCCGTTCTTAATGCATTCTTTTCTGCAGCATAATGGTCAGCCACTTGCAATCGTGTCGTGACAACTGAAATGGGATATAGGGCAACCGTGAGCCTAGAAAAGATCCCAGCTCCTACCAGATAAAACTTAGTTTTATCAAGCCTGTAGGAAAGGTGGGTAATATGAACAAATCAAAAAATCATCAAGAAATCAGAATTCAACTGCAAAATTTAACAAAGAGTGCAAATAATGATAACCTCATAGCATAACAGTGATTAAGCTGCAAAAAGAAACAGCAAAATGGATTATTTCCATAATCAAACACTTCATTAATCCAAATTAATAGAATCATGGCATTTTCTCTACGATTGGCATACAGAATTGAAGAGATAGTAGTACGAAACAAAAAAAAAAAAAAAAAAAAAAAATCTAAGGGATTCTTACTTGTCCCAATTAATCTTTGTTTGGAAACTTGGGTTAGATCGAGCATTTACGTCCATTAGGGAGAAACGCCAATTCAGGAAGTACAAAATCCAAAATCTTTTTGTACTCTCAAAAATCAAAATCCAAAGACGCGACTGCTAATTAGAAGTAGGAATATTCGAATTGCAGGTTTCTTGGAGCGGAAGCACAATGGAGACGTGCGACAAGCGTTTTCCGGCGATGTTGGTCAGAGAGGATGAAGAAGATGGCGTGAAAAGACCAAATTGTCCATGGTAAATCGGAGCTCTCGCTGGTTTGTTGGTGGACTACGGCTGGAGGGACTAAATCGACTAAAAACAATTATTTTCGGGGACCAAATTGATGAATAAGTGATTGAGGGACTACATTGACATTTCACTAATAATTGAGGACCAAATCGTTGATTTTCCCTATAAAATATAGATATTTAACAATGCTTTAAATTTGTAAAGTAAACTATATTTTATTGACTAAAAATAATGATAGAGAATTAGGAACCATAAGTAATATACCAAGCGTAATTAGAATATGCAAATAAAAAGTTAACAACTCATAATTCTAATATAGCAATCGTAATTTGAATATAGAAATTTTTTCTTCTCTTCGCTTGTCACCATGCTCCAGTGCCGAATCTCAAATCTTGGAGCCATCAGGACTCCAATTCCTCCGCCGGTGGCATTCCCGTACGACGATGACACGGGGAAAAGTTACTAGTTAACGTGACTAAGAACTTGAAAAACAGAAATGCTACGAATTGAAGTTGGTTTGTTATTGAGGATTGGACAAAAGTGGATTGAAGTTGCAAATCGGCAAGGCGAAAACGGTTGAATTCGCAATTCTTCACGATTTTTTTTTTTGGGATTGTTCGTCAAAACGACGTCGTTTTGGTGAATAATCCTTTAAAAAAATCGACCAGGCAGTCTAGGTGGATGGCCGAGGAGGAGGCCGATTCTAGCATTCCTCGACGCGGCAAGACGCCGCCTAGCGCCTATTACTCATAAATTACTTTATTTTCTTACTAAGTATAAATTGACTACAAAAGTTTGGACGGGAAAATAAAATAGGAGGATTTTGTTTGGCTCCCCATATGTTTGTTTGTTTTTTTTTTTAAATTGTTATTTTATTTCTTTTATTAAATAATAATAATAATAATAATAATAATAATAATAATAATAATAATAATAATAATTATTATTATTATTATTATTATTATTATTATTATTATTATTATTATTATTATTATTATTATGAAATATATGTATACCCTTTAAGTCATTTTACATGTTAACCGCTACCTAAACAACTAATTTTACCAAACATCTTTTTACCTGATGTTGATATAATATGCTGGTTAAATCCGCTAATATTTAAATACAACGACCCATGTTTAATTGTAATTATACTAATATCCAAGTAATTATTATCTTAATTAACATAATAATTATCTATGCAATTAATTTCCTAATTAAACCCATTAATTGTAATATATTAGTTATTTTAATATTATATTGTGCAATCTATTTAATATTAAACTCGTTCTATCTTATACGAATTGGAATAGGGACGCAATAATATTTTTGAACAGGAATAGGAATTTTAATATTGTTTTATTGTATTACGAATAGGAATTTTAATTTAGAATTGTACTTGTTGATGGTCATGACATATGCGAGAATCAACGGGAATTGTTTACACTATAATTGTGTTTATATAATACAAAGAAACCGTCTCTATGCAAAATTACCATTCGAATCTATAGTTATAAAATAACATAATAATTAATAAATTACGTTATTACGTTTTATAAACCCCCATTCGAATTATTTGCTTATAAACTACGTGACTACGTTTTCTACTATCTACTATCTACTATACTAATCTACTATACTAATAAGAGTCCAAGAGAGTTAGGCCTATAATGGGTAGAAAAAATGGCGGTCAAATTTTTTAATCAAATGAATGGCTCAGATTGACTCAGATTTTAATTTTTCCTTAAGATTTCCTAATTTATCCTTAATGAATATGATTATCCGTTAACTTTTCCGTTAAATATTATCTTTTCCGTTAATTTCTGTTAGTTCACCGTTAATTTACCCATTGATTTCAATAAGAAATGTCTTAGATTCGAACCCCATCCCAATCAAAGTTGGCATAATTAGTACTATATTTTACTCTTATTAAATTAAATAATAATTTAGTAGCTACAACAAAAAATAATACATATACATTTCTTTAATTTAGAATTATGTGTCTACAATGTCTTTATTCAAAAAAAAATTATTCATTATCAATAAATTAAATAAGAAAAATAATTTCATTAGTTATATTATATTGTCTTTATTTTTCTCCAATATAAAAATTCTTTACATTCAAATTAATCAATTGATTATATTCGCTACATTGTCCCTACAATGTCTTTATTAAAAAAAAATTTATTCATTATCAATAAATTAATTAAGAGAAATAATTTTATTAGTTATATTATCTTTATATTTCTCCAATGTAAAAATACTTTACATTCAAATTCATCAATTGATTATGTATTCACTACATTGTCTATTACCTTTTTTGTGCACTATTTTTTAATTAAATATCAAATTTATAATACAAAATAATGTTATATATTTATTTACCAAGCATTTTATTAATACCATGAAAAAAATTTTAAAAAAATAATTAATAAATTAAAGCCAATCATATTAACTACGAGATTTGTTGACAAAGAGAGTATTCAAATCAAACAACAAATTGAAGTGAGAACTACGTCGCAATGTTCTTGTTTGACAATTAGTAGTTAGCGGTTATCGTTAGCGGATTATATTAGCGAATTTGAGCAACGAATTATATCAACGGTTGGTAAAAAGATATTTGAAAAAACTAGCTGTTTAGATTAACACGTACAATGACCTAAGGGTATACATATATTATATATTTAATAATAATAATAATAATAATAATAATAATAATAATAATAATAATAATAATAATAATTGTTTTTTAAAAAATAAAAAATAGATATAATTAAGCCAATCGTATTAACTACTTGGGGGATTTATTGACAAAAAGAGTATTCAAATTGCACAACAAATTGAAGTGGGAAACTACCTCGCAATGTCCTTATTTGATAATCAATAGTTAGCGGATTATATTAGCGGATTTGACCAGCGAATTATATAAACGGTTGTAAAAAGATATTTGTAAAAATTAGCTTTTAGATTAACATGTAAAATGACCTAAAGTTATACATATATTTAATAATAATAATAATAATAATAATAATAATAATAATAATAATAATAATAATAATAATAATAATAATAATAATAATAATAATAATTGTTTTTAAAAAATAAAAAATATATATAATTAAGTCAATCATATTAACTACTTGAGGGATTTATTGACAAAAAGAGTATTCAAATCACACAACAAATTGAAGTGGGAAACTACCTCGCAATGTCCTTGTTTGGCAATCAGCAGTTAGCTCTTCAATATATATATATATATATATATATATATATATATATATATATAATATTTTATGCTCTAATTTTTATTTGCTCTCTCTTATGTCCCGTATTTGGTTTCAACCATACCTATACTATAATTTTATTGACAATTATAATCAATCTTGACTATATTATCTTGCATTTGTAAACTTAGAATTACCTATTTAAATACGCAAATTCAACATTCAATTATCTATGCATGAACAATTTCAATATAATCTTTCCTTGATATACTTTAAAGTACTTATTTAAAAAAAATAAAATAAAATTGGGCATTATCTCAATCGCGCAATGCGCGTAAAAAACTAGTATTATATATACGGAGCAAGGAATTTTGCATTATATTCTTACCAAAGAAACTTTCCTTATAAATTAGGTTATTAATTCATGATTTCCTTAAAATTACGTTCTTACGTAATATATTATACTAGTATAGTACCCGTCCAGTGCACAGATAATAACATATATTCAATAATTATATCATTTATCAAATTTAAATAATGTAAATAAATACCCAAAATATTATATAATATTCTTTAATAATATCTTATTATATAATAAAGTATGTATAGTACCTAATATCAAATTTTGCTTTATAATGACTTAGTGTTGGGATTAAAAAAAAACAAAACAAAACAAAACAAAAAAAAAAAAAAAAAAAAAAAAAAAAAACCATATACCCATCACTTGTCAAACTACAAAAATACCATGGGCATACAAAGAGAACTATACCAAAAACCCCACAATGACTGAACCTAATTTGTGTGTATTTATAAGCAAGCTAAGAGACATCTAAAAGCTAGAGTGCAAAGTGACTTTGCTAGACATAAATTTTGAATTTGAAAATTTTAAATAAATGTAGTCAGCACAACAAATAATGTATTTAGCTGCATAGAAGTATTAGAATTTGCATATACTAAACTATTACACTAAATATAATGTAATATTAGTAAGCGCAGGTTATGTGTATTGTTTAAGGTGTCCAAGATAATATATTTTTTTTAGTAAATGCAGGTCATGCGTGTTGCTTCCATGGTGGATCCTGGTCCAAAACTACATCGTTTTATATCAAATGTCAATTAGTACATCATATTTAATAACATTATCATAGACTATGTTCATAATATTTGTTCTATATGTCAATAAATCAAACTTTAGTGTTCATAAACACAAAACTAAATGTACATTATATGCATTTTCATTCATCTATAATTGGTTCATAATATTCATTCTATATGTTCATAAAAATATAGATTAATGATCATAGACAATATACTATGAACGCATCATGTTTAGTAATATTCATTGTGTGCTATACGCATGATATTTGTTATATATGTCTATAAACATAATAGTCAGTAGACTAAAAGTGAAATTTATTCTAATATTTATTCTATATGTCTATAAACATAAGTTGTAATGTCTAAAAATTCGTCCTAAACTAAATGCACATCATTATATGCATTTTTATTCATTTTATAGTAGGTTCATAATGTTATTTCTATATGTTAATAAAAACAAAGCTTAATGAGTTGATGTATATAAATATTACACTAAAGTAATGACTTTATGTACCTATAGATTTATTTAAAATTTTAAAATAAAATATATCAATATGGATATCATTCAAAAGATCTTAATTAGAGCTTTTTAATGATATATTTTTTAGGCTAAAGTGTTATTCTGCACCATGAACCATTCTTGATTATGCATGGCGCACCATGATCTTTAATAAGTGATATTTAGAGCCATAAACCATAATTTTTATTTTCGTCTAGAACTTTTTATAGGTTTCCTAATTCCTACTGGTTACCGATAGTAATATTGCTGACATGGAATTTTTTCTTAGTTTGTTTTTGGTATTTTTCTTCTTTCGCCATCATATTATCTTTTTTCGTATTTTTCTTTTTCCCTAAACGTATAGGTCTGCTCTGCGTTTTTCGCTTCTCGTTTCTCCGATCAGGCCTACTCTGTATAGGGCGCTTTGCAGAGTCTGGTATCGGAGAAACGAGAAGAGAAATATACAGAGCAGGCCTATACGTTTAGGAAAAAAGAAAAATACAAAAAAAAATTATAATACGAAGGAGAAAGAAAAAGAATACAAAAAATTAAAAAAACACTAATAAAAAATTCCATGTGAGCAATATTATTACCCGTAACCTGTAGAAAACTGTAAAAAGTTCTAGACGAAAAAAAAAATATAGTTTATAGCTCTAAATATCACTTATTAAAGATCATGGTGTGGCATGAATAATCAGGAATGGTTCATGGTGCGGAATGACACTTTAGCCTATTTTTATACATTAGTTGTATTTTTACAAAAAGAAAAAGAGAAAAATAAACTCAACACAAAATTAACATAAAATTAGCATATGAAAGAAAAGTGTAATTAATTCTAATTTTAAATGATATTTTTGTCCAAATTTTATTATTATTATTATTATTATTATTTTATATATATATATATATATATATATATATATATATATATATATATATAGAGAGAGAGAGAGATACAGATAAAGATAAAGATAAAGATTTATATAGAGCAATGAATTTCAGGTTATTTTCCTTATAAATTACTTATAAATTACTTTATTTCTTACCAATTATAAATTGACTATTTGACTACAAAAGATTTGGCGGGGAAATTAAATAAGAGAATTTTGTTTATATATATATATATATATATATATATATATATATATATATATATATATATATATTTTAAGATCATGTAATTATATATGATACCATTATCTTATTTATTTATTTTAATTTTTAAATTTATTAAAAAATATAAAAATGTGGTAAGGATATTATTTTGTGTGTGTGTGTGTGTGTGTGTATGCACGCGCGGTCATGCAGATATATTTGAACCGTAGGATGAGTTGAGATCAAATAGTTGGAAATCAACGAAGTAGAGAAATTACGCGGTGACAATTTTGTAATTTCTAGCACCATGTATATTTCGACGGTGCATTACGTGTTAGCGTGTGGTGCATTTTTATTTACTCTGTGGTGCATTTTTAACTGATTAATGGTGCATTGATTTGTATTACACACCACTCAACGGGTGTGTTAAACCTGTCGATGGCATCAATAGACCCGTTATCGTCTGCTAGTGTGTGGTGCATATTTGAGTGCTCCATGGTGCGTTTTTGAGTGCTCTATGATGCATTTTTGAGTGATTAATGGTGCATTGATTTGTATTACACTACTCAACAGGGGTGATAAGCTCGTCGACGGGTTCAATAGACCCGTCAACGAGGTGTATTGCGTGCTAGTGTGTGGTGCATCATTTAGTGTTCTGTGGTGCATTTTCAAGTGATACATGGTGCATTGATATTGTCTCGTGCCTTTGGATGCAAATGATCGAACGATGCAGATTATGCCACACAATCGCATGGCAAATGATGACCACATGAGTGCATTTATATATATATATATATATATATATATATATATATATATATATATATATATATATATATATATATATATATATATATATATATATATATAGAGAGAGAGAGAGAGAGAGAGAGAGGACTGTGAGGACAAATATAGACGTGTGCCATAAGTCTGCATGTCGTGTGCATGGCCGGATGTAGTCGTGTGTATAGGTTTATTAATTAATATAGCCTGAGTTCGAAACCTGTTGTTTACATGTATGATAGTGTGCCATTGTGTATTAAATTGTGTGCATGATACTAATTTGTCGTGTGAGTGGCAGACTTGGCAGTTTGACAATTTTAATGATCCTATTTTCAACATTCAATAAAATAATACATCCAAATAAATGAAAATTCATAAGTAATAATATCAAAACAATGTTATAAAATAAAAATACTCAAATATGAAATACTCAAATACTTCAATCATCCAAAGATTCAAAGTATGAAACTAGTCCCGCGCCTAATAGTAAAAATTGAACGGCCTAGGGGCGCCTATGCGCCGCTTATGTCGATTTTTACAACATTGATATATATATATATATATATATATATATATATATATATATATATATATATATAATAACCATAAACCAAACATGATCTTAACTATAATATAGCCATATGGTTTGGTGAGCAATTATTGTAACAATAATTGCTCACCAAACCATATTGTTATATTATACTCCGTAGTTATTAAGATAAGATAAGATTTATTTATTTATTTATTACATGGTGGATAAAAATTTAAATTAACTTTAATTCATTTTCATCTCTCTTGCCTCATCCAATTCATCCAAAAACTCACAAATAAACTTCAATTGAGATTATTCTAATGAGGTCAATCTTAAAAATTTAGTACATAGTATTTAATATTACAAATTTTTAAGAACTTATTAACTACAATAGTAATTGAATTTCAATTTTCAGAGTTAACACGGATCAAAATTTTTAGACCTTTGAGATTTCTAACAATTTTCAGAGTCACCACGGATCAAAAATTTTAGACCTTTGAGATTTCTAACTCTAGAAATCTCAAAGGTCTACAAATTTTGATCCGTGGTGACTCTGAAAATTGTAATTCAATTACTATTGTAGTTTACTAAGGTCTTAAAAATTTGTAATATTAAATACTATGTACTAATTTTTTAAATATAGTTTAAGATTTGTAGTAATCTCCCACCTTAAATACCAATTCTTATTTAAATTGTAAATATATTTATGTTCATATATTTATGTTATCATAGCAATTCACACATAATTATTAAATAACAAAATTTTTATATATGAATAAACCTCATATAGGATATTTTTTATAACATATTTACCGTGCATTGCACGGGACAAATACTAGTTATATTAAATACCTTTAGGGATGGCAATGTGCCCTGTTCCCCGGCGGGGATGGGGACGGGGACGGGGATGCCCAGCCCCGCCCCGTCCCCGAATAATTATTATAATTAAAATAAATAAATAAATAACATGATTATATTAAATACCTCTAGGGATGGCAATGTGTCATGTTCTCCGACGGGGATGGGGACGGGAACGGGGATGCCCAGCCCCGTCCCGTCCCCGAATAATTATTATAATTAAAATGAATAAATAAATAACATGATTATTTTAAATACCTCTAGGGATGACAATGTGCCATGTTCCCCGGCGGGGATGGGGACGGGCCTGTCCCCGAATAATTATTTATAATTAAAATAAATAAATAAATAAATGTATGTACGTACGTACGTACGTACGTACGTACGTATATATATATATATATATATATATATATATATATATATATATATATATATATATATATATATATATATATATATATATATATATATATATATATATATATATAAATTTTTAAAAATTAAGACTTAAGTTTTTAGATTTTAAAATTAAAAATTACACTAATTTAAGATTTTGACTAAGAGTTGACCGGGGTCGGGGAATTTCCCGTCCCCACCAAATTTTTCGCGGAGACGGGGATGAGGACTATTTTCAATTCCACGTCGGGGATGGGAAGTATAGTCCTCGCCCCGTTGCCATCCTTAAATACCTCAATTTTAACCATACACAGGAATCTAACATTCTCATAATCTAACATTCTTAACAATCTTATATTTCCTAAGATAATCTAACATTCCGTGAACCAAATGGCCCCTAAGAGTTTACATCAAGTTACAAGTGTATCTTAAAAAAGCTTTTTCGTCGTTGTTTGTGGTCAAACATATGCAATCTAATAATTAGTTTGAATGTAATGAATGTGAATATCAATATTAAGTGTCCTACATAGATTACAAATTATCGATAATTTTAGATTTTGTAATTTCTTTCATCTTCTTTAGTAATGAATAATTGTGGTCATTCTCGACCTACTAAAGATCGAGCCGAGGGAAATAGAACAGATAGAATAATGTAGACATGACCACGGTTCGGTTCGAACCGAACCGTGCACTGTTGGAATTGAAATGGAACCGAAATCGGAACTGACCGTACAGTTTCGTTTCCAATTAAGAACCGGAACCCCAGTTCTAGAAAATTTGGAACTGGAACCTTCAAAACTGGACGGTTCTGGTTTCAAAACCGTGAAATAGTGAAATAAAATAAAATAAAAATTCAAGCAAGCCAAACTGCCAGAGCCTTTGGTAGTTTGGCATCTAAAAAATAAATTGGCGAGTAGGCCACTGGCCTAATGGCCATTTTATTTTTTTGGTTTCAAAAAAATAAAATGGCCAGTAGGGCACCGCCTAGTGGCCTACTGGCCACTTTTGTCAATTAGCCTGGCACAAAGGCTAGGCTCCTGCTTCCATGGCCTTTGCGCCAGGCTTTGCTGGCGTGCATCACCAACAAACATAACATACAATATAATTTTTATTTTTTAAAAAAGAGGAAAACTACGGTTCGAATCGGAATCGTCGGTTCAAGAATCAGAACCTTGTATTAAGGTTCTGGTTCATCCATATCCAGAACCGAAATCGGAACAGTGGTCACCCCTAGAATAAGGTATGCTCGAAATGTAGATCAATGTGAGAGTAGGAATCTTAGGCGTAGACTTGCACTTGATGCCTCAACTAAAGAAAAAGAAAAAAGGTTGTTAGATGCTCGTGGAGCAAATCACAGCAACCAAATTCCAGGTACTTCCAATATACTAAACTTTCACACTTACATTACATACATTTCTTTTAGGGAAAATTACATCTTTAGTCCCTAAGTTTTAACTAAGTTCGGACTCAGTCCCTAAGATATGACCGTAACCGAGTTTAGTCCCTCAGTTGTTTAAGAAGTGGCGAGTTTAGTCCCCAGCGTTAATATTCTGTTAGCACTTAACATAAAATTCAAAAGCAAATTAATAATTGAAGGGTAAAATTATTGAAATTTCAAATTCTAATCCTTTATTATATCAAAACCCTCATGCAACCTCATTAATTTCTTCTTTCTTCTACAATCTAAGGTGTTCTTCTTCCCAAGCTTTGAAATCTTAAATTCCTTTTCTCCAAATTGTGTTCGATTTAAATTAAATTTTCTTTTGAGTTGAATTAAAGTATACTCTCAATTGAAAGTTGAAATGAATAAAGACAAAGAAGTACATAATCCATATATATACTGCTAAATGAAGTAGGACAATTCCAATTTATACCAAAAATAATTATATTAATAGATGTTTAGCACATGCTATAGCTACAATTGTCCATCTTTTACATGTTCAACTGACCTTTTCCAACAAAACATGGTCAGCACATGCATGTTATACCTACAATAGACCATATTTGACATGTTATACTGATATTCCAAACAAAAACAATGACAACACCCTAGTTTGATATACATATTTGACATGTTATACTAATATTCCAAACAAAAACAATGACAACACCCTAGTTTGATATACAAAAGACCACAAAAAAAAAAAAAAAAAAAAAAAAAAAAAAAGTTGCCATTGTCAACCATTTAGTTTGATACACAAAAACTACAAAAATGGGGTCATCATAGATTCCTGCAAAATCCTTCCTACTTCTTTCTCAGTTTTTTGCTTGGGGTGGAGTTGTTTCATGCTTCTTTTCTTTGTAGTTGATGTACTTGCTTTTTGTGTTCTTTGTGTATCAAGTGGGGGAGCTTGAGATGTCCTTATAACCTATTTAATCAAGTAGACATATTAGATGACATATTTAATGTACTATTTATATCTCAGCTAACCATTTCTACAGGCTGTTGCACACTGGAATCCGCATTCATATTTTTTTGTACATTCAAAGGCTGCACACTGGAATCAATATCTACAGGCTGTTTTCACACATGATGAATTAGTATGACTTAAACAATTTGAAACTTATTATGTATTAAAAATGTACATGTTCTTGTTGTTGCTGCTGGTTAAACCCTTCAACATTAGATATAGTTGTATTCTATAATAGTTATACATAACAAGTGTTAGAAAAAAATATTAGTAGTATACTTGAAAAAACCAAATGAATTCTTATATTACCTCTTTCGATGCCTTGCATCTTCTATTGTTGTGTCCATGTTGGCTACAAAGTCCACACATTTTCTTTTCTCCCATCCTTCCAAGTTTAGTTGGCACAGGTTCCTTTTCAATAAGATCTTTCGTTCTTAACTTTTTAGGTCTTCCATGTTGGGGCTTATATTTGGGAGGCAAGGGTGGTGGTGCTCTTGTTTTTCTCCATTGATCTGAAGATGAGATGGGCAGAATAACTGGTTCATAACTCTTCAAATAAGCTTCCACTGAATAAAACCAGTTTGTATACTCTATAGGATCTTGACCATTTTCAGAAATTGCAGAAATTGCATGTACACAAGGAATGCTTGTCAAGTCCCATATTCTACATGAACAATAACAAGTGGTTAGGTTCACCCAAAACAACTTCAAATCATCATCCTCAACCTGCCACCATTCATCATTTGACTTATAAGCAATGTAGCCACTTATTCTCTCCTTGTTTTGTTCAATGATTTTTACAATCTTTGGACAAATCTTCACAAGATTGTTCCTCATCTTATCCCTATTATGTTGCATTCTTTTCATAAGATATATTCTTAAACACTCCACCATAGTTACAATGTGTTTGTCTCTAGCATTCAAGATTGAAGAATTGAAGGACTCACACAAATTGTTCAACAACATGTCAGACTTAGTAGATGTGTCAAAGAAAGCTCGACGGAAATGGTGTGGAGACCTTTCACTAACCCACTCATCTACATTTGGATTTAGTACTTGCATTGCCTCAATGTGCTGCTTAAATTCTGGTTGTGTAGTGGCTTTGCAAGCTGCCCAGAATACTCTCTTCAATACCTGACCCCCAAATCCATCTTTGGTGAAATTCTGGTGAAGATGTCTTACACAATTCCTATGTGCAACGTTAGGCAATACCTTTCAACAGCTTGAACCAATCATTTTTGCTTGTCAGATATGAATGTCCAGCCATAAGGGTTACTATGAATTTCCAAATAAGATGCAAGGAATTGAAGAAACCATTTCCATGTCTCTTTTGTTTCACCTTCTACAACTGCAAATGTTATTAGAAACATGCAAGTGTTGGCATCTACTCCTACTGCAGCTAGAAGTTGTCTTCCTTTTTAGAACCCCTTCAAATGACAACCATCAATTCCTATCAATTGCCTACATCCAGCCAAAAACCCTTGTTTACATGTTGCAAAATAGACATATAATCTGAGGAATCTGCACCTACTACCTTCCCTATCAATTGTGTCCAACTTCATCATAACAGTTGAACCTGGATTGCTTCTTCTAAGCTCTTCACAATAATCCCATAACATGTTAAACTGTTCAGATTGCGTTCCAATTAATGATTCCTTGGCATTTCTCCTTGCTCTATCAGATTGATCCTTAGACACATTACATCTAAATGTCCTTTTCACTTTCTTTTGGAATTCCCTCCTACCCCAGTTTTCATTATCTTTGAATTCCTCCTTATAATACTTAGACAAAAACCTTGAAGTTATAGTTTTGTTATTTTGTTGTGCTCCACAAGTATGTTTACCAAATGACTTTATGGTAAATGGACAACCTGGGTTACTACTTGAAGCAAAAATGACCTAATTGCAATGGTTTACTCTACATTTTGCTTGCACTCTTCTCTTGTCATTCTTGGTGAACTTAATTGATTTTCTGTTCACTGCTTCATGCACTTCTACGACCCATTTAAATGGAGAGTTGCTACTGAAAATCATGCCAACTTTGTAGTTAAAATCTTGATTTTTCTAATTCCCTTCCCTATAAACCAACAAGTTATTTTCACCTTCAATATCTGAGCTTGAACCAATGCTTCTAAGCTCATCTTCTAATTCCACACCGTCTTTCTCCCCTTCTAGATCAATTTGATTTAATCCAACACTAAGAATATTAGGTGCGGATGAATTGCCAATATCAAGATTTTGCTCATCATCACTGCCTTAATCCATAGACCCTTCATCCATAGACACTGAAAACTCTTCCCCCACAGAAGCTGATATCTCAGTTTCACTCCCTTTCACTAGTTCATCTGCATTTTCAATCAATTCTAATAACGATACATACAAATTAAAGCTGCAATTTATCCATAGGTAAAGAATAGAAGAAAACATATTGCACTGTTGTATTAGTAGCAGTTGAGTAAACTTAATTATCCAAGCACCTAATGTTGAATTATTCTAGAATTTGGGTACACATCCTTGTCACTTGAGATTCATACCAACTGCCAAGATTCTTTAACTTACAATTTTTGCTAGATAACACAGTGAACTAGACATCTTAATCATAGATGAGACAAAGAGTGGCAGGATGCTACAATGATAGAATTTGGGGAAGAGCTTGAAATTTATCTATTATGTTTGACAAATAAGGCTAACTTCTCCATCTTGAATAGCAATTATATTGTATAGAAGAGCTATGTGGCTTCAGATAAGTTTGCTAACACTGTCAACAAAGCACTAATGGTAGGGATAAAAAACGTCACTTAGCTCATAACCAATGGACTATAAATGGATACGGTCATAACTCAGGGATTGAGTCGTCACTATGTTAATAACTCAGGGACCAAATATGCCATTTTCCCTTTCTTTTATGTATTTTATAATTGTTATCTTATAGTAAACTAATTACTTTATTTTTGCTTTGCCAAATTACTTCACATATCTTTACCAAAATGTATTAACACTAAATTTATACTGATATGCATACAAATACATACAAACCTCCATTCTATAAATAAAAAACAAAATGAAATTATTATTTTAATTTTTTTTTTTTTACATATTTAGTTCGAAATTCAAATACCTCCCAACATAATCCATTTACATTATCTTCAATGAGTGATTGCATTTATTATGGGGCGAAGCGCATTAAATATGAACCACTGGGCTTTTGTTGTTCGCTGGACAAATTATGCTCATCTCAAATATGCCTACAATTTTAAGAAACTTATTTGTTGGTCAATACTCTATCGCGAAGCATTTTCAAGCTTTTGTCAGAACCTATAACAATACATTTGCACTTACTTCTTTGTGAATACAAAACTATGATAAAGACCTGTGTAGAAGAAATAAAGGCATCTACACATTTAAAGTTCAAGGTCAAACATATCACTTTGTAAATGATTTGTTGCCTAATGGTTGTCATCCTCGTAATTTGCAACTCTATTTCTTTGACACTTAGCATGAACTTGAAAACAGACTTCAAGGTGCTGATAGGATGGACAAAGGTATTGTTAGTGCACTTATTCAACTCATGTCAAAAAATCTATACACCCAATTTTTCATAAGTCTTAAAGATATTGGTCAAACTGATGAGTTTAGCATAATATTGCATTCAGATGTTTCAATGGATCAAAGAACTTACAACATGCCATCTGCTTCTCAAGTAGCTGCAAATCTGCAATATGGATTGAAGAAAATGGAGATGGCCTTGATGGAAATAGAAACATTAGGATATATCCACATAGTGGGAGGTCACAATATATTCAATACTATTATGGTTGTTATGACCACTTACGATACCCACTTCTATTTCCACATGGTGATATTGGTTGGCATGAAGGTATTTAGAGGGTTTCATCACGTGAACATTTTGGTAATGTAGGATTGAGATAATCATTGAACATTAATCCAAATAATATTAATTCAATTGAAGAGTTGATTCAAGCTGAAGAATGTGTGTTTGCTGAAGGAGGAAAAAGAACATGAGTGTCATGTAAAAAATATTATGCATATAAATTTCAAGTTCGGTTGGGGGACAAATCACTGTTACACACTGAGAGACTATTGCAACAATTTATCGTTGATACATATATCAAGATTGAAACTCAACGACTTGATTATTTTAGAGAAAAAAAACAGCAAGAAAGTCGTTCTGAGACTTATCAAGTGGATAACGTAGAAATGAGCGCCACTGTGGGTGCTGATGTCGACCGCAGGGTTATTTTACATGTTTCTTTTATAGGAGGACCCCGTGATATGCGAAGAAGATGCATGGATGCCTTGTCACTTGTGCAACGATTTGGCAAGCATGATTTGTTTATAACAGTCACATGTAATCCTAATCAGCCTGAGATTAAAGAACTTCTCAAATATATCGATGAACCACAAAACATGCCAAATCTTCTTGCTCGTGTTTTTCGTGGTAGACTTGAAGATCTAAAAAACATGTCATCTTTAAGAGATAAATTTGTGAATAGGTTTGCAGCATATGCATGTGATTGAGTTTCAAAAAAGGGGACTTCCACATGCTCACTTTCTTATCATCTTGAAGAGCAAATTCAAAATTACAACTCCTGCTCATTATGACAGATTTATATCCGCTGAGATTCCTAATAAAGAAAGTGAACCCCACTTATACAATATGGTTAAAAAAACATGTGATTCATAGTCCGTGTGGTTCTTTAAATCCTAATTGTGCTTGTATGCTTCAACACCAACAACAAGTTGCTCTATCTTGCAAAAATAAGTATCTTCAATCCTTTAATGATGAGACTACTTTTGACGAAAACTGCTACCCTATATATCGTAGGAGGGACACTTCAACAAACATTGTTGTCAGAGGTCATTAACTTGATAACTGGTGGGTTGTCCCTTTTAATCCATATTTGTTGGCAAAATTTGATTGTCATATAAATGTTAAAATATGTGCCGAGATCATATGTGCGAAGTATATATATATATATATATATATATATATATATATATATACAAGTGGCATGCCATAATCAACCTAAGTTTATACGCTGGTGCCAATGTTCATGAGTTTGATGAGATTAAAGAATATCAAGGTGCAAGATGTGTTTCACCACCTGAAGTGGCTTGGAGAATTTATGTCTTCCCAATTGCCAAAATAAAGATTGATGTTGTGCACTTACAATTTCATCTGCAAAACTATCAGTACCTTAATTTCCATAGCAATGACAGGTTGGTTAATATCATTGAAGATGACTCCATTTCTCACACAATGTACGTTAACACAATTTTTCTACATGAATCATGTAAATGAAGTTGCGAAAAAACCCAACTTGCTTTATATTCAATTTCATGAATTTTGTGTGTGTAACAATAAAAAATATGTGGACACGTTGAAAGAAGAAAGAAGTTATAGGCAAACTTGTGACAGTCAATCCAACTGTAGAAGAGCGTTACTATTTAAGCTTATTATTAATGAATGTTAGGACACCCAAATCATTTGAGCACTTAAAAACTGTCAATGGAAATCAAGCAGTAATATTTCGCGAGGCAGCTGAAAAATTGAGTCTGTTATATGGGGTTCATATTGTTGAGAAATGTCTAGATGAAGCAGTATTATACCAGATGCCATCAAGTTTTAGGAGATTATTTGCAACTCCTCTAATTCTTTTTTTTTTTTTTTTTTTTGTGATATCTCAAATCCTCGCAACTTGTGGAATAAATTCAAGCCATACACGTTGAAGATCTACTTAGGACAAAACTACATTGTGACACCCCGTATTTTCCTAATATAATTAATGTTCCGATATTTAAATATTTTACTATATATATATATATATATATATATATATATATATATATATATATATATATATATATATATATATATATATATATATATATATATATATATATATATATATATATATACCTAATTATTTTAAAACGGGCTCGGGTCTAGTTATTATTATGAACCAGTATTTTACTACCCAAATGCCTTAAGCCCAAAAATGATTTTAGCCTGGAAGTTTATTTGTTATCCTAAGGCCAAAATATAATTATTATATTATATAAGTCTTGAACCCAAATAGTCAAGCCCATATGTATATATAAATATATATGTGTTATTATATTGTATGCCCAAAATATATGTATATATGGTTCTTGACCCAAAAGATTTACCCAACCCAATTCTCAAATCCAATCTCCTAGCATAGTTTAACCCTAACCCAACATAGTATTATAACCCCTACTATACATATTTGTGTTCTTCCTTCTTCAAAACACCAAAAACCAAACGCCCCTTCCGTCTCTTATCTTCTTCTTCTTCGACCAAGTAGCTGAGCTCCATCTCCGTCCTTCCCTTTATCCTTTTCGACCAACCGCAGCTACGGGCAGAGCTTTAGCACAAGGGTGTAGCAGTTTCCTCCTCCGACAGTAGCAGCAGCGGCGTGTCTTCTTCCCGGCGTAGCTTGGAGGTTGTGAGCAGAAACCTCTCGGCGAAGCTTGATGTTCCAGCAGTAACGAACGGCAGTAGGGAAACAGTGGCAAAGCTTTCCAGCGAGACTTGTACTTGGGGAAGCAATCCCTCTTGTTGACGACGGACGATGGTCAATGGTGATCTCGGTTCGCTCCAGTGGAGCAAAGCAGCGGTTGTGGTGGCGTCCCCTCTTCTCCCAGCGACATGCAGGCTTTGGTGTACCAGTGGTGTTGGTGGCGGGTGGTGAACCACCCTTGTTCCACCCGCTGCTTCTTGGCAGTACGTGAAGGAAAGGGTGAGCTTCTGTTTCCTTGTTGTTGTTGTTGTTGTTTAGTTTAAGTGTTAAGTGGTTTATTGTTGTTAAGAATTATCAAGAAGTTGATTAGTTTAGTGGTAAGGGTGTTTAATATTATGGGTTTGGTTAAAGTTAGAATCTTATTAAGTTTTATGTAGTTTTTAGTTTATTAAATTAGTGAGGGATGATCATTGTTAATTAATAATGCTTTTAGTTTTCAAGAGATGCTTATTTTAGTTGGTTAAAGGGGCGGGTAATCCTAATTAGAAGCCAAGGTTTGAATCCCTTTATGGTTAGTATAGTTTTAATTAGTACTTGTGTTATTGAGCAAATGATGATTTGATTCGCAGGTTCCCCTACTTGTGTTATTGAGCAAATGATGATTTGATTTGCAGGTTCCCATTTAATAGATTGGCTTATGAGTTGAGCTTAGTCTAAGATTGGCGTTGGTTTTGGAGTGTTAAGCTAAGGAGGTAACCCATGTGCTATAAAACCTATTTTATACTTGTTATTATGATTTCTTGCTACTTTAATGATGTTCTTGATGTTGTGAGTGATTTGATGCATAATCTTGTGTTTATGCATGTTTAGAGCTTGTATCTAGGGTTCATAAATGTTATTCATTGAGCTATTCATGTGTTCAAGTTCCTTCCTTGTTGAATGTGAGGTTTTGGATGTTTTGGACTTGAACTTGGTAAGATTGATGTTTTTCCCCGAAGGGAATTTGGCCTCTGGGTACGTGTACCCGCGGGAGGAACAGCGAGTGGCTGTCCACCCGCCGTTCCACCCGCGGGTGGAAGGTGTTGTGCCGGCGGGGGGTGCCGCGGGTAGGTTCCACCCGCTGGTACCTATAAGGGAGAGTGGCGGGTGGTTGTCCACCCACCGTTCTGCCCACTGATACGTTGTGCTTTGCCCTCCGTTTTGTTGAATCGTTGTGCACTTGTGTGTCTCCTTTAATATTTTGTACGTCTAGAATGGTGTCTTAAGTATCCATGATAGGATTATGAGTCTTGAATCATGCTTATGGTCCAACTTTGTGATTCGTTGGATTAATGTGAAGTCATTCATGTTCGATTGAACCGTTATGTTTATCCTTTTGATGTACATGCTAGCTATGTTGTTGTTGATGCTAGTATGAGTTGATTCATGTCTTCCATTGAGATTTATCGATTGAATCCCTTGATATGATCTTGTACTTATGTTGTACACGTTTGTTGATACTTGATTGGGCTATCGATGAGCCTCAATTCTCTATGACAATTACTATGTATTACTGTGAGATTGGTGGTAATGTTACTGAGCTTTGCTCACATGATTGGCGGTATACTATCACGTGATTAGTACTATTATAATGACATTGCGTATGTCTGTGAGATTAGTGGATAAGCTGGCAGATGCAGGCGGGGAGGTAATGGCCCCACGAGGGATAAGGTTGGACTCGGTGTACAGCAGTACAGGGTGGCACTTGGAGGCACAGGTTGGAACTGAAATAAGGTTGGCCTGGTGATACAAGGTTGGAACAGGGCATAAGGTTGGAATGTGTCATTGAATGTGACCCTTGACTTTCATTGCATATGAACATGATTAATGTTATTCCTTGAGTGATTATCGTATGATGTATCTTGTTGATGATTAAGGTTGTTTCTGTCATTCTTATTGATTTATTGAGTGACTGTGTGATGTCGGTCTTTGATTGAGAGTGATTCCATTGTGACTTATGTTACTCCTATTCCTCGTTTTAAAAGACTATATATTATGTATTCCAAGTCTCAAATGGTTTTCCTATATCTATATTATATTGTACTCCACAAGTAGTGGTGGGTTACGTAGCATTCGCTAACGTGTACTACCCCTTATGTTTTTCAGGTGTTGAGTAGTTCCTTCGAGCGAGCTAGAAGACGGATTACTTTAGCGTAGCTCCCTTATGATTTCCTAGTTAGTTGTTGAGGCATGTAAGCCTGTAGAATTGAACTTATGAATTCTATGTTATTGTTTTGAATATTTAAGTTGTGACTTTAGCCTATGCATCTAGCTTTGTAGTTAGGTGTGACGTGACATCTCCCGATTTATCAGTTTAGCTTCCGCAATTTTTATATCTTAATGTTAGTTTTATCTCTATCTCTATGCTTCAATGGCCTTGTTTTTATGTTAAAATCGGGGGTGTTATATACATACTGATGTTGAAGTCCAACTAATGGTGCTTCAATTAATTGCAAATACAATTGAAAAAATGGGGACAAAATTGATGACTTTAACTTGGTCAATAACAAGTTATCTCTGTCAACCCAAGAAAATGAGGATAGAGAAATTGCAGCTGAATATAACATACAAGTAAGTGAATATGACTGCTTTATGTGGAAAATTAAATGTTAAGCAACACAAAACATTAATACTATTATGACGAGTATCATTTCAAATCGGGTGGAGTTTATTTTATAGGTGGCCCAGGTGATACTGGTATGACATTCCTATATAAATACTTATTAGCTACTGTCAGATCTAAAAAAAAAAATGGATAACACTTACAACTGCAAGTTCAGGAATTGCATCACCCATCTTGCCCAGTGGACGTACAACTCATTCTACATTCAAAATACCAATTGATGGTGATAATAAGTATGTTACAATATTGAAAAACGAACTACAGAAGCTACCTTATTAAAAAAATGTAAATTGATTATTTGAGATGAAACTTCTATGGCTAACCGTCGGGCTATTGAAAGCATTGATACACCGCTTAGAGATTTTATGAAAACGGATCAAATTTTTTGGAGGAAAAATGTTTTTTTCTTTGAGTTGATTTTCGACAAACATTGCCGGTTATTAGAAATGGGAAGAAAGAAGATTTCATTGAAGCAAGTTTGGTTAAATCAACCTCAATTTGGCCAAACATCCAACGAGGATCCGGATTTTTGTGACTACTTGATGAAGATTGAAAATGGAACTGAACAATTCATAGGTCGAGACAAGATTGAGATTCCATCTTCATTTATTATTCCATGTACGAATGATGATAGCTCTCTTGATGCTTTATTTCAATCTGTATATCTTGACTTAACATATTTCAAAACTGATCCTTATTCATTAATGAGCATAGTCATCTTAACAACTAAGAATGAGATTGTAGATGAAATTAATTTTATCTTAATAGATAGATTCCTAGGAGAAAGTAATATCTTAATCTATAGATTCCCACGAGAAAGTAAGTGCTATGTTAGTTTTAATAAGGGAACTCATATTTATTGGGTAGTGTGTTTCACATGTTTGAAAACGGTGATCAAGTATTTCATTATTTGCACTGAGTATAAGGTTCTTTATACAAGACCTAAGTTCCTAACAAGTCATACACAAGTTATTGAAATGTTTTTAGAGTTGAAGAACCTTAAAATATGAGGTCGGGAAGTAAAAAATAATGCAGTGAAAATGATTTCAATATAAAAATTGAAGGAGAATATGATGTGAATTTTCTACTTTAGCCCTCTAATAATAAGAAGTTTTTGAATTTTTTGTCAAGTTGAAACAAAAATTTAACATCGGGGACCAAACTTTTTACTTCGTTTATAACTGAGGGAAAAAATAGATATAATCATAATTACGGTACTGAGTTAAAATTTGGATATAACTTAAGAACTAAAAATGTAATTTTCTGAAAAAATTAAAGATTAAATTAAATGGGCTAACGTGAAGCTAGATGGGCTCTTGCAATTATATAAACCTCTTCTGCGCCCTCATTCCCAATAGCCGTTGCCCTAAAACATTTTCTGTTTTCTCCGCCGTCTGTAAGCTTTTTCAAATTTTCACCTTCTTCCATTTGTTTTCGAGGTTATGGTACATTACCTCCACGAATCTTATATGTATTCTTGTTAAGGTGTATGAAGTTTTTGTCAAGCTTGTATGCATTTCGTGGTTGTATGCATATCATAGGTTTATTTTTTTGTCATTGAATATTACTCTTCCTGTTATTCCAATTTGAATTTTTAATTAGGGTTTCTTCTATGAAGTATTGCTGATTTAGATCTTTTGACCTCTAACCTAATTCACGAAGATCTTTCCTTTGAACTTTTTGTTTCGTACAAGTTTGGGGTTACATTATTCCCAAACTTGAGGCTTCAGGGATGAGTTTTGTGCATTCAATTTTTATTCCGTGGATATGTTATTCTTAAACAAATCCTATTTTTATTCGTTCCAATTTGGTGGATTAATTTAAAAAAAAAATTGTTTTGACTTTCTTTCTATGGAGTTCAGAGGTACAGAGAATGAGATGATGATTATTATCAAAGCTTGATGTCTTTTATGATAGCTTTTTCAAGTATTCGTACTGACTGATCATTCTCTTTGATACACCGTACATTTAAAGGGTATCTATATAATCTTTTATGATGCTTTACATTATTATTTTAATTTCTTTTATATTGTGGCGTTGAACTTAAAGAATGAAATGATGAAGACATTATATTTGATGTTTAATATGATAGCATTCAAGTATTAGCTCTAGCTGATCATTCTTGTTTTGTCCACATTATTTTTTTGTTCCTTAATACCTTTTATGTGGTATTTGGGTCTGGCTGTCACGTTCACAAATTTAACATCTTTGGGGTAATGAGGTTCTTGAAAATCTAACTAAAATGACTTGGAAATCATTTGTTCTTTTGTGGCCTGTTTGGAGAAAATTTTTCATTAAGTTTTTCAAAAACATACATGATTTGATTTGCCATTGAAAAACTAAAAGCCAAACATGAATTTAATTATATTCTTATTTATAAAGTACTAAGTTATTTAAAATCCGTTTCTTGGTTTAACATAAGAATACCAACACATGGGGTAATTTATAAAGGAGTAGATTTATCTGTCTCTTAAGGGGAGAGAGTATTCTTAGTATCTGTACACTCTGAATTATACTTTTAGGCTATGTAATTTGTGGTACCCTTTTAAACCATTTAAATTGTCTGCTTCTCTATTTGTGGGCTGTTGAGAATGAGGTGATGAATAGTACAACATGTTGATGGCTGATATGATGGCATTTTATCATGTATTAGCTCTAGCTGATCATCCTCTTGCCCATATTTACTATGATATGACTATTGATAATATTCTTCTGTATTTAAGCAACTGTACTTATTTCAAATCAAAATTAAGAATTATTGGCATTTTATTGTCTATTAGCTCTAGCTTGTCATTCTCTTGCGCACATTTAGTATGTTAAGACTCTTGAGGTCATGAATACTACATAGTAAATTCAAGCTTCTAGTAAATTCATGAATATTACTATGTTAAGAATTCAAGCTTCTCTATTCTTGGGCTTTTGAGAATGAGGTGATGATTAATACAACATGTTGATGGCTGATATGATGGCATTTTATCATGTATTAGCTCTAGCTGATCATCCTCTTGCCCATATTTACTATGATGCGACTATTGATAGTATTCTTCTGTATTTAAGCAACAACTTATTTCAAATCAAAATTAAGAATTAATGGCATTCTATTTTCTATTAGCTCTAGCTTATCATTCTCTTGCGTGCATTTACTATGTTAAGACTCTTGAGGTCATGAAAAATAATCTTCTGATTCAAGCAACTACTTATTTTAAATCCAAATTAAGAGTTGTATAGCCAAGAGATGAAATGCTTCATGTTTTATTGCTTTATTGGGCTCAGAATCTCTAATCTTTGTGCCCATGACTTCTTCTTTTTGTATGGTTGTGTACTTATTATGAATATGAGTGTGTTCTATATGTTATTTGTTTCACCTTGCCTTGGTAACTCTCTAATAAATTGTCACAAATGAGGGGAAGTGACAGTACATCACCACAAATAGGCAATAGATTATGGCATAAGTGGAATGAGCCCTAATATTGTAGATCATTGTGGTCATGGACTCATGGCTATGACCAATATGCCCAGTTCACAACCTCTGCCATGATTATTTTGCACTAATTTTAAATAATTTGTTTGGAAGTAGATGGTTTATGTCTGTTTGTTACATTATGTCATTTGGTTATTTTCATCTTCCTAAGATTTCATACAGAAATATAGCAAAACATTAATTCATTGATTGGATTGGACATGGTTGACACAATAGTTGGAAATAGAGGAGGAAGGAAAGTTGTGGTATGAGAAAGCAGACTCACTCTGTCCGAAGACAAATGATAATGTCTTTTGGCAATTTCTTCGTTTGCAACATCAATTGAATTTTAACTATAGCTTTCCAATTTCTTGCCCATGAGATCTATCATATTCTTTGGTCTTTTTGGGCAAATGATTGGATTAGATCCTTGGTGTTTTATGATATTCTGGCTATATTTCATTTGTTTGTATAGAGGGATGATTTAAATTTTATATAATTCAATTTAAAATCATACTCCAAGGGTGAATCTTTGAGATGTGAGAAGAAATTGGGTGTTTTTTGTTTGACATTCCTACTTAAAATTAATTGTGGAAGTTTTTGATATTCAATTTCCATGATGCATATTTATGCTCATCTAATTTTCCCAGCTGCTGAGTCAATTATTATCCCAAGTCAATAAATTTATTTCATTGTCACAGATTGAAATTTCAACATTATAATTTAGCACACCAATGATCTTGCATTCTTGCATATGGGTGGTAAGGTTTGTGACTTTAGAATATGAAGTCGCATCTTTGATTTTTAAACCCTCATATACATCTTTTTTTTTTTTTTTTTTTTTTTTAGAGTAACTCAATAATTTAAACCTCAAATATAACCCACCATAGACTTAGTACCTTGTCATGAATTTTGCAATTTGCCCATAAACATTTGGTTTTTGGCATCAACCCAAGTTGTCAAAGTTTTGTGGGTCTCATTGTTTCAAACTAGACTAGAAGGATCAATACTCGGACAGGGTGTGGAGTTAGATCTAATAAGATATGATAAAAATAAATGATATCAATTATGGGAAAATACATTTGTTACCTTGATTACAATACACACTAGGGAGTAGGGATGACAATCTGTCCCGCCCTTAATGGGGATCCTCAATCTCCGTCTCGACGAAAATAGGATTGGGGAGTATACTCCCGGTCCCCATCCCCACGACCCTGTTGGATCATTACTCTCCGCCTTGTTTCGTTGCCATCCCTAATACACACACGAAAATGTTCTTGTGATAAATTATAGTAAATATCAATCATTGATGCTATAAAAATGAATGGTTGAAAGCCTATACTTAAAATTAAGAGATATGTAGTCATGAGTTTGAGTTCTAGTGAGGACGGTAATGACTCTTTGTGCTTCAATAGGTTGAGAAAGTAGATGAATAGATATTACTCAAAATAATGCATGCTGAGACGTTTAGTACTACTGATTTTGTTGAGTATTTGTTTAAATATAATTAATCTATTGAAGCATAAAGAGTCAATACCGCCCCCATTAGGGTTCAAGGTTTTTTTTTTTTTTTTTTTTTTTTTGTCCGTTATAAAAAAAATGAGGTCTCACTAAAAGTATAAATGCAAATTTTAAAACCATATTGTAAAATATATGATTTTTATTTCAAATAAGTATGAACAGTGTAACACTAGTTGAATGCAAAAAAATTACAGAAAATATATGATTTTTCTTTTCAAAAAAGTATGAACAGGTGTAAAATATTAGGCCCTGTGCTGTTGGTTATTTTGCACGCCTTAAAATTTGGCCAGGGTGGGGTTTAAACCCATGACTTTTCATTTGGGAGAGTCATTTTATGCTACTCGACCACAAGGTCATTAGCTTGAACCATGTATATTTAGTTTAAAATAATGTGAGTTTTTTTTTTTTTTAAATGACTTTTTCTTAAACAAATATTTTCGTGCGAATGCACATGAGTTAATTAAACAAATATCGTGGTTAGTTGAACGACAAACACTACATCGCTTTCCCTTCAAATCCATTTCGTTCGGAATTTTTGTACTTTCACGGCGACCACGTCGACCTTTAGCACCTCGAACTGTTGGGGGCAACGTCATAAAGGATGGGACTGGCCAATAATTTTCAGACAATAATGGCATGATGGTTCCTTCATAAGTTTGGAGATACTTTGCGAGGGAGTATTTATCCGGAACCATACCATCAGGAACTCTACCAACGTAATGACAAGCCGCGTGTGCATGAATGCATGGCAGTCCGTCAACAGACCACTGGCCACAATTATAGAATTGTTCGTCGATGTTGATCGCTACGAAGTTCTGTCTCTCGTGCCTATTTAGATCACCTTCAATCGCAATTGAATAAATACCGTCAAGATCGTCATGACGTTTAACAATGGCGCGGGGTACTTGTGGCCTTTCCTTTTCAACATCTCATCGAGAATATTACGTGTCCATTGCAACCCACCTTGTTGCATTACCAATCCAGATGTACGCCTCTCAACAAACATTAATGCAGCTTTTTCGTACGTTAGCTTTACTATCGCCGACACTGGCAAAAGATGACAACGCTTTAAACTGTTGTTGAAAGATTTCGAGCTGTTGGTCGTCATCAATCCATGTCTAAAGCCCCCATCGTGACTTAGGGACCAAAACTGTGCTGGGATTGCCATCAAGTAATTATATGTCGCTTCATCACTTGCGCGAATTAAACTCATTACAGCCTCAAACCCACTTACATCCATAGCACAACCGGCTTGTCAAAACAAATTTTTTAATTCCTTGTTCTTAAACTTGGTCATCAAATTTGACTACAGATGTCGGAGGTAGTACCGATGCTGGACTCGCGGCTCAGCCAGTTCTGGTATTTCCCGAAATGCGACGTCGATACCACCATGCCGATCGGAGGTGATACATATGTGTTCCAGATCCCAAAAACATATTGTGCCACCAATGTCAAGAACCTACTCCAACTATCTCTTATTTCAGCGTCAACAATTGAGTATGCAACTGGATGTATTTCTTTGTTGGCATTTATAGCTACTGCTAATAGAAGGTGACCTTTGTACTTTCCGTACAAATGCGTACCATCAACCGTAAGTACGGGTAAACAGTATTTAAACCCTTCTATTGCGGGTTTGAATGCCCAAAAAGCATACTTAAATCGGAACTCATTCGGGATAGTCGTTGGCGTGTTGACAATATCAACAACAGATTCTGGATTTGTTTGCTGTATGGCCATTAACGTTTGTGGCAATATGTTGTAGGACTCATCTCACTTACCATACAACGTCTCCAACGCGATGACCTTTTCGTACCAAGGCTTCTTGTAATCAACACGAACACCCCATTTTGCCTTAACATCTTCGATGATGTATTTAATTTTGTATCGTGGATCCTCTGCAATTTTTTGCAAAATTAGTTCCGAAATCACTTTACTGGTAAGGTTGTAGTCATCTCCGCCCTGCGTATAATCCACATGGCATCCGTGTATATTATGAAACTTTTTTACTATCCAACCTTCGGCATCTGGAATCTGCACAACACTAATCATCCACGCACACTGTTGGGGATATAAACAGGTAGCCTTCCAATATATGCTCTTCTTGGTCGCCGTTTTGAATTGCGTATGTTGGTCAAGATTATGTGGTGTAACCACATTCTTTAACTGTCGCTAGCTGTCGAACACCATTCAAACGGCAATGGACGAACTCGCAATTTGAAAAGCATTCCCGTATGCTGTATAATCATTGTACCATGCTGGATCATGTGTTTGCCGACCAGATGACGTATCATGCATGGACGTGTTGGCGGACGATTCAACCTCTTCACCCGGCACATAATCATGGTCGTCATCATCATCAGAAGGAAACAAAAATTTATCCGCACTTGTGTTTGTTTCGTTGTCCAAACGGCATTATTTGCGTCACAAATAAGATGTTCCATTGGCACCATCTGTATGTGCTCTGATTGCGTGTTTTGTCCTGACCGACCAACACTACTCCTTCGTTGTTCACGTGTTGTAATTAGAATGTGGTCAACGCTGCTACCACCTTGAACAATGTTTAGATTCAATGTTGAATGGGAAGGCATTTGAAATTTCACAAAAAGCACTAACGCCTCGAACGTGGACATTGCCCCCAAAAAAAAAAAAGACCACGTCTGATTATCTGTTATTGGAAATGGATAAACAACATTACCTTGAGATTGATTTGGCTGAAATTTTCCCCACAATAAAATTTCACAAAAAAAAAAAAAAAAAAAAAAAAAAAAAAAAAACAAAACAAAACAAAACAAAAAAAAAAAAAAAAAAAAAAAACAAAAAACAAAAAAAATAAAAATAAAAAAAAATTCTTGACACAAAATTAAGTGATCTCAACGGTTAAAACACTACAAGCCATGCGTGAAAGCCCACATGGGTTGTCATATGAGATGTCATCTCATTATGACAGCCCATGTGGCTAGTACATGGCCGGCTGACAGCCACATGGGCTAGGGTTGTCATCTCGACGACAGCCCGTCATCTCGATGACAGTGCACATGGGCTGTCAGCGGTGAGATGACAACCCATGTGGCTCATCTCAGCGATGATAACCCATGGACTGTCAGCCGCTAATATGGGTTGTCGTAATGACAACTCCATGTATGATAAAGCTTTTATAATTTTATTTTTTTGGATATATTATACAACTTCGATTATAAATTGTTTCGTTTGCATTCGTAATTTGAAACACAATATTTAATCATGAAGAATTACATGTTTTATTTTCCTGAAGTTTAATATAGCAAATCCGTGTTTTCCGATTTTAAAGTTTCAAAAATGTTAAAGTTTTTATCACACTCTTATATAGGTGATAATAATGTTGAATGTCATGCAATTAAGTCTCGCGAATGTATTTGAACCCAAGAAATGGAAATGCGATGCAATTAGGAAGGGAAAAGAGTCATTTGCCATCGCTTTGCGCCTGTTGGTTGGGTTTGAGGTTAGAGCAAATGCTTGTGATTACGGTGCCGGTTACGATCACAATCGTCTGCTCTTGTTTTGCACCCAATCGTTGAGTTTGCGGTGAGTTTCAAACCACTTATTGTAAAATTTTTATATAATTTGTTTTTAATAGACCCATTGGGTCTCATTAATTTTTTGTTTGACATTACGAAACCCAATGAGTCTGCTCGCGTCAAACAAAGGCCGCTAACAGCCCATGTAAGGGCTGTCAGCGGCCGTCATAATTTCCACACAGCCCACATGGGTTGTCACACACTCAACCACATCTCTGACAGCCCATGTGGGATGTCATCTCATGGGCTGTCACACACTTATTTAGTACAGATGTTATTTTTTTTGTTGCTTGTTCGTATTTTTTTTTTCCTATAAATTTCAACTTTCCCACATCAATTTTGACATTGATCTTCACACTCAATCTGTTTTTCTATTTTGTACAAAATATGGCGACGGAAATTTTGCCTACATTTTCTCAACTATCTATTAACTTCTTTTCATCATCATTTGTTTGTCAAAGACAAGTTTATTGTCATTCGATTAAATCTTGCGCACTTGTGATTGGGCTTAGGGATTGAAAGTTGCATATTTTCTTCCTAGGTTGTTGTTACGTTGTCGAGATGCTCCTCAATCAAAGTTCCAATGACAACGAGGGGTTGTTCTTTTGTCACAACAGCAACCTGACATTTCCAATGACATGCCCCTTCAATTTCAAATCCAAAGGGGAGATTATTCCTTCGTGGCCCAGATTTTGTAACTAGACATGGAATGCTCCGACATGGGTTTGCCTTTGACAGATTTGTAACGAATATTTTTTCATTTGTTCAAAATATTATTAAATGTGTAATATCAAGCTATGAAATTTGATATTTCAAGCTATGAAATTTGATGTTTCAAGCTATGAAAATTGTAATCATGTACTATATGATTTATATATGCCATGTACTCGACAATTAATTTATTAACAATACACAAAATATTTTAATTAAATACTATATCATGAAATGTACATATACAAATGTCATGCTGAATTTCTTACGGCTTTCTCATAAAAAAAAAATAACCACAAATTACATGGAAATCTTATGTTTACAATTTTTGTTTTAATTTTTGATGTTATCTTATCTTTAGTTTTAGTTGTGTGTAGTTTCATACAACAAACATCTTCCAGTTTCTTATTTTCTAATGAATTTTGTTCTCAAATCGAAATTCATAATGTCTTGTTTTTGAAACATATATTCATTCTAATCAAACTCTAGTCTAGTCTACTTAGGTTCATAAACAATTCAATATGTAAATGTAGACTTTCGGATACCTACACGCACATTGGACTTGCGAATTATACGCCATCCGGGCCATCCCACTTTGAAAAATATTGTGGTGGCCGGAAAACGGGTGAAATGGGGACATGTATGTTCCCCGCCGGCCAAGAACCATATTCGCATTTGGGAAATGAGTTTCGAAAAACGCATTCCAAACGTGTTTTGGTCGCCGGCGCCGACCGAGAATCGGGGAGCATCTACGCATTTGGGAAATGCGGCTGTTGTATATTATACGACAGCCGCATTTCCCAAATGCGTATTTGTGTATACGACAACCGCATTTGTGAAATGCGGTTGTCGTATATTATACTACACCCGCATTTTCCAAATGCGACTATGATCGACGTGGCCATCAAACTCAACCGAGTTTGGGAAATGCGGTTTTCAGCCCAACCGCGTTTCCCAAACTCGGTTTTCCTATTTTTGTCAAAAAAAAATCTCATTCTTATTATTGTCAATAAACATATGCCCATTCCTATTTCAATCAAAAACCCCCCTTTTGCCACCCCCATGTCCCTTCAAGTACATATCCTAAAACTGGAGGGCTCTCTTAGCTTTGACAACATTGACCATGCAGCCAAAGACTTTGGGAACACTCACCACAGTCTGTGACCTCTTATATGAAACTGTGATTGAGATAGGTAACTTTTTGTGACCTCTTATATGAAACTGTTTATATGAAGCAACGTATAATGGATGGGTATATTATCCGTAATAATTTCATCACTATTTTTCAACACCAGAAGGCGAAAGATTAGCATCATTTTAATAAAGGTTCCTCATAAGTGTCTTTAAGCAGTTTACTCACATCCGGTAATAATGAATTTGAGAACCTGTTAAGTGTAATTTGAAAAGAATGCTAAGAATTTTGTGTGAGGATTGGAGGTGTTGATTTGCATCTGAGATGTCTACAGGTGAAGAAGAAAGGGTCTGGTGCACACAAATGGTGCACCAGTAAGCCCAACGAAGTTACGAAGTTACGAAGTGGGGTTTATTCCGGTGAAATATATTTAATTGTAGCTTTATTTACTTGCACGACATTCATTTTATTGGTTCTTTGTTAGTCATGGCCCATGATTGAGGAATATGGATGGAGAAAAGCATGCTGATTTTTTTTTCATGTTTATTTGCAAAACTCTCATCTATGGGTTTATCTTCTTGTTATTTTATTCATTAGTGTTTGTTTATGTTTGTAGGAGTATATGATGCATTGCAGAATAAATACCTAAAAACACTCTTATTCTGTGTGTGTGAAGCAATAGATGGGCCCATGATTGAGGAATATACGTGTAAGATTTCAAGATATGTTGGTTTTTGAAAAAAACAAAACCTAGAACATTACAATAATATGATGCTTAGTGTTTTTTTTTTTTTTTTTCTAAACACTTTATTGCTTTAACCATGATCTAATTTAGCATTTTGGCTGCAGTCTCATTCAGCTATTCAAATTCAGATAGTCAAGAAGTTATGATGAATGTGAATCGTATGGGAACCAAGATATTGAAAAATTATTAGAAACTACGGAAGTGAAATATATTTAATTGTAGCTTTATTTACTTGCACGACATTCATTTTAGTATTATATTATTGTAGCTTTAGAGATGAACCTAGCTATGTTGAGAAAACAAGGATGGAAATTTTTAAATGACTCGGATGCTTTAGTGACAAGAGTGTTTAAGGCTCGTTACTTCCCAAAAAGTTCTTTCCTAGAAGCAGGGTTAGGTTCAAATCCATCCTTCGTATGGTCCAGCATTAGGGAAACCCAAGAATTGTTGAGGATGGGTACATGGTGAAGAATTGGAGATGGTGGTACAGTGAAAGTTTGGGGTGACGCATGGCTCCCTGATCCAAATAACCCTTATGCACCCTTAGTCCGAAACCTTTTCAGTATGGATACAAAGCAATGGGACGCAAATCTGCTAAGAGATATTTTTTACTCCCGTGATGCTCTTCTGATCATGAACCTGCCTCTACCTTCAGATTTTATGCCTGACAAGATATATTGGGGAAGGGAGAGTAATGGGCTGTATTCAGTTAGAAGTGCATATAGACTAGCCTTTGGTAGCTTGGAACAGGATCATAAATTACCATGGGCTGCTATTTGGAATTTACACCTACCACTAAAGATAAAATGTTTTTTTTGGGCTATGTATACATTGAAACTGCCAACTAGAAATGCATTGCTTGTAAAACAGGTAGCTTGCGATCCATTGTGTCCGTTGTGTGGAGTAGAACCTGAGACAGCGATCCATTTGTTTGCTGAGTGCAGTTTTGCACAATTATGCTGGAAAAAAAATCGACCCTGCCTAGTCTATGGATTCGCCTAGCACGCTGTAGCTGTGGATTGACGAGATGTGGACAGTGTTGCCTCCTCACATAATTGAAAAGGTGGTAACTCTCTGTCGGGCTATCTGGGAAAACAGAAATCAAATGGCTTGGGACTCTCAATGTATTGATCAAAGAACTATGGTTCACCTAGCTTAATCCTGCGTGCAAAACTGGAAAGCTGCCCAAACCTCACACACTGTCATGCCACATGCTGCTCAAACCCCCATTCATGAAGCTGCTTGGAGCCTTCCACCGCCAGGTTATTATAAGCTAAATGTTGATGCCTCCATGGATTTTGAGCACCGATGCATGGGTTATGGATGGATTCTGCGTGATGAAGAGGGTGTGGTTATAGGAGTTGCAACCACTAAGATTGAAGGAATATTTTCTGTCAAGGAAGCTGAAGCCATTGGTGTTTGTGAGGCATTGAGTTGGATCAAGAAGAGAGGATGGTCTCTGGTTATACTAGAGACTGATGTGCAAATGGTGACAAATGCAGTGTTTGCAGGCCAAAATTACACCCCTTTTGGAGCAATGAAATTATGGAATTTCTGACCACCTGAAAGTGATCTTAAATCAAGTCAAAAGCCTTTTTCCGACCACTTTTGGTATCCGGAAAAACCTTTGCTGCTATTTCCGATCGCTTTTTGGTTTCAACTTGATTTAAGATCACTTTCAGGTGGTCGGAAATTCCATAATTTCCAGTAGTTATAGACGACATTCGAAAGCATCTGATGCAGCTACCTTTGATTCGTTTTGTCTGCTCTGGCTCATTTTTTAGCAAAATTTGTGTTAAGTAATCATGGGGAGGGGGTGCATGAATTTTTTTATTTCTCTTCCTCGTTTAATTTCCTCCAATGTACTTGCAGACTATGCTGGTTTACGAAATTAAAATCTCGTTTCTTTGGTTTTTTCAAAACAAAAAAAAGTATTATTGAAAGAGTGAATTCCATTTTTGGTCATACTGTTATAGGGGCCACCTTAATTTTTTTTGCCACTTTATAACCACTATTATTGAATGTGTTCCACTTTTAGTCCCACCGTTAGCATTTCCATCAAGAGGCCGTGTAATCTAAGGGTATTTTGACCTTTCTTCTCATCCAAGACTATGTTTGACTAAAGAAATGAGAACATTAAACCTAAAACCTAAGAAACCTCGTCGGCCCATGTTGGAACGAACAAAACGATGTAGCTTTGGCTTCCCATTCTCGTTGTTCGAAGAGCCATCTTCGAGAAATATATTTAATTTATAAATATTTTTTCATATATTGTTGACTTTACTATCAAATCTTATTTTTTGATATATTTATGGTCCTTTACCAGTTAGAGTTACAAAATGGGGTTTATTCCGGTGGTCCATATTTATAGAATGCAATTGTTTCAGTTGTACCCTAGACTACAATCATCATTTTAACCCAGATTTAATATTGCACTTAACAGTACTTGTTTGTCCAAAGGTAATTTATCGTAACTTGAATAATGATTAGCTTTGCATGAGAGATTGTTTTGATGAGATGATTTTTGCCTTTCAAGTGCTTATAGCTTCTTGCATGACCCTAGGTTTGATTTTAGGAAAGCTTTTGATTGGGTTTACTTGTTTTCCTTTGTTGATGCAAAATTGTGAGTTGAATTGTGTAACTGAATTGATATTAAGCTTGTATGTAATATAAAGTTCCTATCTTTGATTGAAAATTATTTGAACTTGCATGATAAACCACCATTGTTGCATTGAAGAAGAATAGTCAATGCAAACCCACGAGAGCACCTTGTGAACAAGAAAAAGTTGTACAGTATATATTCAAATTTTAAATTTGCGCGGGTACAAGATCTAATGCAACCCAAACTACTGAAGATCCATTAAGAGTACCAGTTGGGCCAATCACAAGGTCTAAGTCCAAACAATTAAGACAACTCTTTATTGGTTATGTTCAAAAACGGTGGAAATCCAATTCAAGCCCAATTGCAAATGATGGCGAAGAACTCAAGGCTTTTTATAATTGTTTAAGTGCTGATTTTGGTGATTAAATTAGGTCCAAATCAGCCCTATTATTTTTGGTCATCATTAATTTAAATTGTTTGGCATAAAAGAGAAAACACTAGTTGTATTTAGAAAGCATTCCTTAAATCCTTTTCTAAATAAAACTCTATTTACTTGTTTTCTAGATTAGGTTTAGGACTCTTTTTCCCATTGTATTTATATTACAATGCTGCCCTATACCTATAAATATGGCACATCCATATCAGTTTTGGGCAGACTTTAATTTAATAAAATTCTTAAGTTTTTCTTTACACTTGTGTAAGAAACCTTATAGCTAATTGTGGACTCAATTAGTGGCTAGTCGTGGACTCGACTAGCAAATTGATTCGTGGACTCGAATCAATCTTACTTTCTTCAACCCTAGATTTAGGTTCGTGGACTCGTTCTTGAATCGAAGGAAACTAGATCCGACTCTAGTTGATTGAAGATTGCATCATCGAGGTACTTGAAGCTACAATGGGATTCTTCCAAGTCTTTGAGGATTTGAGACAAAGGGTTTCTCGTGAGGTTTAAGGTATTTCGATCCATCTCTATCTTTACATTGAGAGCAATTCTTGGGACAATACTCATCTTATTTGAATCTTGGACTAGGTTCATATCAATTTGGTATTCAGAGCCTAGGTTTGTCTCATTATCATTGGAAATTTGGTTTCTTTGGTTCCCTAGGTTTATCTCGTTCTTATCTTACATAATACTTTTTTTTCGTGTCTTATTCATTAAAAAAAACCCCAAAAAAAATTTTCTTTTGCATTCTTGATTGTGTTCTTGAATCTTGATACATGTTCTCCAGTTTCTTGAAAAACAATCCCGAAAGTGTTTTCCCTTTTTCCCGTCCAATATCAACGAGACCTCACACCTCCTAATCACCATATTACCACATATTCTGTCAAGAAAACAACCCCATCTCACCCTTACCTATATCCAAAGCGCATTTACGCGCAATCACGTCTCAATCACACCCTGTCCAGATTTCCGCGAGCTGTGACCAGTTTCAAAGAATTACCTATATCTCGAGATCCACTAGTTATTTTTATCTGAATTTTGGATATGTTGTAGATCTCTTCTGGGGCATTCTTTGGATATATTATACACTGTCTAATTCCTTCTGGTTAGTGAGATATTGATCTTCAAAGTCAGGGTATTGTTTCTGTTTTTCTAGGCGATTCTTGAAATTCTTGATTCTGTTTTGAAGGGGTTGTGTGGATCCTCTTGGTCTGAAATTTTTGTTGATATTTACAGTAGTTATTTGGAGGTTACTTATCAAAAAAAAAAAAGAGAAAGCAAAAGAAGAAGAAGAAGAATAAGGTTGGGGAAAGAATAAGGTTGGTAGGAGAATCTTGGTGGGAAAAGGAAGGGGAAAAGTATAAGGTTGGAAGGAGTTGTTGATAGATTCCTATTTAGTTGTGGTATACTTGAACCCCTCTTACATTCTATTTGTCTCTATCTGTTGATATTGGTCTTGCATATCTTTCTGCCATACTTCCTTCTTTGGTTTCCTTTTTCTTTCAAATCTTATTTAGTTTCTTTGCTCGTATTGTCCTTTTTCTTTGCTTCTTGCTCTCAATTTTATTACCTATCTCGCGATACACCCTTACTCTCAAAGGCTTGTGAAGTCTTCCAAGGTACGTTTTCTTGAACTTTGAGGTTGAATCCATATCAACTTGAGTACCGGACTAGAATTTTCCTTTTTGGAAAAAGGCTGGTGAGAGTATCTGCCACCTTGAGCGATACACGAGTGGAGTGTGTGTTTGTAAGAGTGTGTAGTGCACCCCCAGAGCTATATAATCCACCTCTTACCTGCGAGCTGAGAATAGTGAGGGAGCGAGCCAACTTTTTGGTTTCACTAACGTGTCTACTCACACATCTTTTTGTTTAGAATTTTTTTTTTCCTCTACAGATGGATGAACAAGTTCCAAACCATTGGAAGGAAAAATAGATGCTCTAACCTTCGCCATGGACGGGTTACTCACACGAATGACTAATCTGGAGCAACGCTCACAGCAAGTGCAACCACCACACTATGATGAGCGACACCTGCCACCAGCAGGGAGAGTGGATCCTAGATGTCAAAGGATCCAACAGCCTAATGAGGAGTTAGGAAACATTAAACTTGAAATTCCTAACTTCTCTGGTGAGAAGGGACCAACAGAGTATATAGAATGGGAGAATGTTGTTGAAACACTTTTTGATTTAAAGCACTATTCTGATGTTACAAAAATTAGGCTAGTTGCTACATCTTTTAAGGGGTATGCAGTATCTTGGTGGAGAAAAAGAAATAGGGAGAGAGTTGCTGATTTTATTCCCTATGAATCTTGGGTTCAAGTAAGGGAAGATATGCGCCTAACCTTTCGCCCTAAATCTTTTTTTTATGATCTTGAAAGAAAATTGCAGGGAACTGTTCAGGGATCAATGTCGGTTGATGACTATCACCGAACAATCAATATTTTGCTTGAGCAAGGGGACATACATGAAGAAGAGGCAAGAACTATTGCTCGTTTCTTACATGGATTGAACAAAGAAATCCGGTGGGGAATGAGTACACAAAGATATGACACCCTTGATGATGCCTTGTATGCTGCACGAGAATCTGAAGTAAAAATCAAAGAGATGAAGATGTACAAGCCCAACAATGGTGCATCAAGATGGAACAACACTCGTTCTACCCCTCAAAGGCGTGATGAACGCCCTCTTCCAAGAGATGATTCACGAGACAAAGGTAAGGAAAAGGTAAGTGAGGCAGTGAGGCCTCAACGTGATAGAGAATTGATTTGTTATAAATGTAATGGAAGAGGCCATATGGCTCGTGATTGTCCTAACAAGAGGGTAGTTAAGATAACAAAACAATGTGAAAAGTTTGCCTCTTGTCTTGAATATGAGTCTGAGGATGAGGTTAGTGACCATTTGGAAACCCCCAATGAGCATGTTGAGGAGGAACCACCTTTACCTTTAGATTTTGATTATGAATATGCTGATAGTGAGTCTGTTCCTACTCTTGTTGTTAAGAAGGTTTTGAATGTTCATCCTTTAAAAGAAGATGAGTCTCAAAGAGAAAATATATTTTATGCTAAAGGGTCAATTAGAGGGAATGCTTGTACTGTGATAATAGATTCTGGAAGTTGCACAAATGTGGCTAGTGCAGCTATGGTTAAATTTCTTCAATTACCTTTGCTTGATCACCCTAATCCATATCGTTTGCAATGGTTAACCGATGCAGGAGAAGTTAGAGTCACAAAGCAGGTTCCTATTCCTTTATCTATTAACAGTTACTCTGATGAAATTTTGTGTGATATTGTCCCAATGCAGGCTGCTCATGTGTTGTTAGGTAGACCGTGGCAATTTGATAGAAAAATCACTTTTGATGGAATGATGAACACTTATGTGTTTCACATGGATGGAGTTAGATATGTCTTGTCTCCTTTGACTCCTAAACAGGTGGAAGAAATATGTAACACCCCGTGTTACGGCCTTCAATCCCGAATTAATTATTTAATTAATCCCGTTAATAATAATTAAATATGATTTAATTCGGTTAGGTTTCCTTTAATTAATTAATAAGGTCCACCATGAACCGTGGACCCTTGCCTAAATTAGAGTCTTAAGCCTATTGGGAATAAAGAAAGTAAACCCTTTACTATTCAGATTCTAATTAGGAATCCTAGACCTAGTTATCTATTAGGAATAAAGGAAGTAGGCCTTTTACTATTCAGACTACGATTAGGATTCCCTTTAATTAATTAATATGGTCCACTATGGACCATGGACCCTTATCCCTAAAACAAGTCCTTAGTCCTAAAAGGAATAGAATTAGCAAGCCTATAATATTAGTTCCTAATTAGGACTCCTAGATATATAAATAGGGGACTTAAGAGGCACCTAGAAACCCCCACCACAATAATCCCTCACCACACAAGAAGTTTCAAGAATTCCCCTAGGAGAAATCAAGAAAGAAGAAAGCTTCAAGAAAGACCCTTCATAGCCAAGGAATTAATTAAGGCTAAAAGGTAACCCATGTCTCAACAAAACCTATTTTCATAGCTATGATTCCCCTCTTAGGATTTCCCCATATTATTGTCTATTGATGATTTGTGATATTATTATTGATGATTGGTGGGATGATTCCATGGGTGATCTTGATGATGAGAGGTTCTTGATAATTATGGTGTTCTTGACGATTATATAACGTTCCTGATAATTATATGGTATTCTTGATGTTCTTCATGAGGTTCTTGGTAGTTATATGATATTCCTACCGAATCTTGATTTTGGAAGATGAATTGTGTTCTTGTTGATTTAAAAATAATTAGAACCCTAGGTATATCGTGGAATTCGTATGGTATTATTCTTGGTATATTGGGTGGGAATTCGCATGATTGGGTGTTGATTATGTTTAGAAAAGCATGATAGGTTATGTGCCATATGTTTCTTGATTTCGATCCGTTAATTGTCTACGTGTGTTATCAATTGCGTTTGAAAGTGTCTAAGCATGGTTTCGGGTTCCACAAAGGTTCCCGGGGCGTTTTTGGTGAAAAAGAGTCAATGGGGGGTAGGTGGGGGTAGGGGACCCGCCACCTACCCGCGGCCTATTTGGGCAACGCCGGCAGCGGGCAGCCAGCGGGCGGGCAGCTGCCCGCCGGGTACCCGCTGCCCAGAACAGTGCCGCCGCCGGGCAGCCGGCGGGTGACCCCTCACCCACCGGCTACCCGCTAGTTTGTACCCAACCTTGGGATTTTGGCTTCCATCGTTTGATGTTCCCCCGACCCCCGTGGTGTCCCAACGAACTCCGTGTATCGTGCCTATGTCTAGTTTGATATTTCGGGTACCGTTCGTAGGTTGTATGAGTCTTATATATTGCATGCTAGTTGGATTGGTATCCCGTTGACCTAGGTGAAAGAAGTATGCACCCCTTAGGATTATTCTTAGTATGTGAAGGATCACACATAGGTTTTGTTATACGTTTTCTCCCCCTTCCCAATGTGTTAATGTGGGTTGCATGTGCTTGCTATGTGTTATGTGTGCATGATACCCCAATTCGGTTGCGATCGGATTGGTCATTCCTGAGCTGCGGTTCAGGAGCTGGCTGCAGTCAGATTTACACTCTTGGGCTGCGGTCCACCGTTTGGTTGCGATCAAACGTTTCTACATGAGCTGCGTTTCATATTTCCTGGCTGCGGTCAGATGACATACTCTTGGGCTGCGGTCCACTGTTTGGTTGCGATCAAACATTATGATGAGCTGCGGTTCATCGGTCGGTTGCGATCGACCCCTCCGTGTTGCGATACGGGGCCGTGTCAGAGCTATATGCGCTGACCCTCATGTATGGGCATGCGATTGGTCCTGTGGCGCCAACAAAGTGTGCTTATGTGATGAGATATGGATGTGTTGTTGTTATGAGTGCCTTGGGGTGTGACTATGGGATTTATGCTAGGGATTCGTATATGCTGGGTTAGGGATATTTATTGTGCTCATCTTTATCTGCCGTGCCTGTTTGTAAACTGTATATGCTTGGTATAATTGTTGTGTGTGCTTAGCTCTATCTGTTGAGTCTATCCCCGTTTTAAAAGCTAGAGTCTCGTAGGATATATCTTCATGCTTCAAAATGGTTTTCGTATATCTATATATATCTCTATATGTAATGTATTTCAACGCATTGGAGTGGGTTACCAGCATCTCTCGCTGAACAGATATATTTGGCTTTCAGGCACTGATGAGTAGACACCGGAGCGCGCTAGAGATTCGAGGCATGGTGTAGATAGTTTCCCTTTCGGCCTGCGTGCCATTTACATTATTACGGAATTTAGTTAGTTAGCCTGTGCATCTGAGTTCTCCAGCTCAGGTGTGGCATAGCACCCCGTACCTTCATGTTTAACAATGCTCTGTTTGAGATTTAATAAGAGAATACCTTTATTATATAAGTCTTTAAAAGTTTTAAAATTTCGGGGTGTTACAAAATACTATTGAAATCAAGGAAGGCATCAAAAGAGGCGAAATCAGTGTCATATTCCCCCTATCCAAAATCAAAGCCTCCACCTCCTCCAATATCCCTTTCCACGCCATTTTCATCTCAAAACCCAGCAAAGGAATCACCACATCAGCCCTCTCTTCTTGCAACAAAAAATGACATTAAGAAGGCAATAAGAAGGGGAGACACGTTTAACTTACTTTTCATTCATAAGCTTACCACTGATCTTGATTCTTCTCTTGTGTTACACTCTGAATCTTGTTTTCGTAATGCCTCTATTGATGAATTGCTTGCTGATTTTTCAGATTTATTCCCTAAAGAGATGCCAAAAGGATTGCCACCACTTAGAGGGATTGAGCATCAAATCGACTTTGTCCCTGGATCTACCTTGCCAAACCGACCAGCCTACAAAACCAATCCCGTGGAAGCAAAGGAAATCCAGAAACAGGTTGAAGAGCTTCTTGAAATTGGACATATTCGAGAAAGCTTGAGTCCGTGTGCCGTTCCAGTGCTCATTGTCCCAAAAAAAGACGGTTTCTACAGAAAGTTTGTTCGTGATTTCAGCTCCATAGCAGCCCCTATGCATGAGTTGATTAAGAAAGACACCATCTTCAAATGGGGGCCTAAACAGGAACAAGCTTTTGCTACATTGAAAGAGAAACTCACCACCGCTCCTGTTCTAGTTTTGCCTTGTTTTGATAAAACTTTTGAACTAGAATGTGATGCTTCTGGCATTGGAATTGGTGCTGTACTGATGCAGGATAAACGCCCCATTGCCTATTTTAGTGAGAAGTTGGGTGGCGCAACACTCAACTATCCCACATATGATAAAGAACTTTATGCCATTATAAGAGCCTTGGAAACTTGGCAACATTATTTATGGTTTAAAGACTTTATTTTACACACTGATCATGAAGCCTTAAAACATTTGAAAGGCCAAGGTAAGTTGAATAAGAGACATGCTAAATGGCTCGAGTTCATTGAAGCTTTTCCTTATAAAATTGCCTACAAGAAAGGTACGGAAAACAAAGTGGCTGATGCTTTATCTAGGAGATATACTTTACTTGCTACTTTACATGCTAAGTTTCTTGGTTTTGATTTCATTAAGTCTCTCTATGCTAGTGATTCAGTGTTTGGCGAGATCTACACCTCTTGTGTACGATCTCCTTTGGAAAAGTTTTACTTGTCAGATGGGTTTTTGTTTAAGGAAAATAAAGTGTGCATTCCTAATTGTTCCTTGCGTGTGAGTTTGATCACTGAATCACATGGAGGTGGTCTTATGGGACACTTCGGTATTTCTAAAACCTATGATGCGTTGCATGAACACTTCTATTGGCCTAGAATGAAAAAAGACGTTGAGACTTTTGTGAATAATTGTACTACATGTCACCATGCTAAGTCCAAATCACTTCCCCAAGGGCTTTACACACCACTTTCTGTTCCTAGCGGCCCGTGGCTTGATATTTCTATGGATTTTGTTCTAGGGTTACCTATGAGTTCTAAGAGAAAAGATTCTATTTTTGTTGTAGTTGATCGTTTTAGTAAGATGGCTAGATTTATTGCTTGCACCAAAACTGATGATGCAACTCATATTGCTAATATTTTCTTTGCTGAGATTGTTAAATTGCATGGCATCCCTAAGACTATTGTTTCTGATAGAGATTCTAAATTTCTTAGCCACTTTTGGCGTGTTCTGTGGGCTAAAATTGGGACTAAGTTGCTATTTTCTACTACTTGTCATCCTCAAACTGATGGACAAACAGAAGTAGTTAATAAAACCTTATCCCAATTACTTAGAAGTGTGATCTCTAAAAATCTAAAATCATGGGAAGAATGTTTGCCTCATGTTGAATTCGCTTATAATCGTGCAATACATTCAACCACTAACATGTCTCCTTTTGAAGTTGTGTATGGTTTCAATCCGTTATCTCCTATAGACTTACTTGCTTTGCCTTACAATCCGCAGGATAGCTTAGATGGAGAAGAACGTGCCAAGAAGATCAAGGAGATACATGTTAAAGTCAAAGAACAAATTGAGAAAAGGAACGAACAAATAGCTGCTCGAGTGAACAAGAGAAGGAAAAAGATCACATTCGAGCCTGGAGATTGGGTGTGGATTCACTTGCGCAAAGACCATTTTCCCCGCGAAAGAAAGTCAAAGCTAAACCAACGTGGAGATGGCCCATTTCAAGTTATATCACGGATTGGAGATAACGCATATAAGGTTGATCTTAGAGGAAAATACAATGTCTCTTCTACTTTCAATGTTTCAAACTTGTCTCCATATGATTGCACAGATTCGAGGACGAATCATTTTCAAGAAGGGGAGGATAATGCAACCCAAACTACTGAAGATCCATTAAGAGTACCAGTTGGGCCAATCACAAGGTCTAAGTCCAAACAATTAAGACAACTCTTTATTGGATATGTTCAAAAATGGTGGAAATCCAATTCAAGCCCAATTGCAAATGATGGCGAAGAACTCAAGGCTTTTTATAATTGTTTAAGTGCTGATTTTGGTGATTAAATTAGGCCCAAATCAGCCCTATTATTTTTGGTCATCATTAATTTAAATTGTTTGGCATAAAAGAGAAAACACTAGTTGTATTTAGAAAGGATTCCTTAAATCCTTTTCTAAATAAAACTCTATTTACTTGTTTTCTAGATTAGGTTTAGGACTCTTTTTCCCATTGTATTTATATTACAATGCTGCCCTATACCTATAAATAGGGCACATCCATATCAGTTTTGGGCAGACTTTAATTCAATAAAATTCTTAAATTTTTCTTTACACTTGTGTAAGAAACCTTATAGCTAATTGTGGACTCAATTAGTGGCTAGTCGTGGACTCGACTAGCAAATTGATTCGTGGACTCGAATCAATCTTACTTTCTTCAACCCTAGATTTAGGTTCGTGGACTCGTTCTTGAATCGAAGGAAACTAGATCCGACTCTAGTTGATTGAAGATTGCATCATCGAGGTACTTGAAGCTACAATGGGATTCTTCCAAGTCTTTGAGGATTCGAGACAAAGGGTTTCTCGTGAGGTTTAAGGTATTTCGATCCATCTCTATCTTTACATTGAGAGCAATTCTTGGGACAATACTCATCTTATTTGAATCTTGGACTAGGTTCATATCAAGATCTCTATCAAAAAGTTCTCTGATTCTTCACTTGGTTTACTTGACTTGAAGCTTTGGCTGAAGGGCCTCCGGAATGCGGCTTGTTCTTCAAAGAAGGGCTTTGTTGCTTGATCTTCGTTGAAGGGCCTCCGGAATGCGGCTTGTTCTTCAAAGAAGGGCTTTGTTGCTTGATCTTCGTTGAAGGGCCTCCGGTCTTTAGTTGGCTTGATCTTCAGTCCACTTTAGCTTAGCTTGAATGGTTGAAATATTTGATCTTCAATTCACCTAGCTTGACTTGATCTTCAATCCTTTGGCATCAGAGCTTCTCTTCAATTCTTCAAGTGTTCTTCGTCTTCAATTGTGTTTTTAGAATGTGAAATGAGAGCTCTATTTATAGGAGAAAGTCTAACTAAAATCCCTCAACAAACTCCCTAATTATTTATTAAATTAAATTAATTAATTATATAATAAAATAAACCTGGCCAAAATCAAGTCTTGGTTCACTATTCTATTATCTAATTCAAATTCAAATTAAATTATAATTATCTAATTCAAATATAATAAAATTATATTATATTTATGATAGGGGTATCCCGATCGGCCTGGGCCCTACCCAACCGGTGCACCTTCGCCTCTTTCCTCCTCGTTTTACAGATCACAAGTCGGGATTCTTAGGAGAAACCGGGTCGATTCCCGACCGGTCCTTGCCCGATCGACATGTTCAGTTCCCGACCGAGGGACCTTGGGCAACAAGCTGAAGAGGGACACGTGTCGGCACTTGGCGGGGACAACCAGACGCCCGAGAGGATAACACGTGTCTGGCTACGCTCGGGCTGGCCGGAAAGCCCGGATTATGTCTCCAGCGCCGCGGCTATAAATACCCCCATTGCGACAGTGTGAGGATCTTTCGGACGATCGATAGACTATTATCAGAGCATCCCGACCGCATTCAGTCGGTACCCGAGCAGTCATTTAGATTGTACTTAGGACCTTTCACTCGATCAATAAAAGTCTTACTTGCTTTACTTGATCGTACTTGTGTTATTTACTGCTTACGTGGCAATTAGCACTATCAATTTAAATATAATTATAATTGAAATTCAAATATGAAGTGGGCTTGGACCAATTAATTCAATAGTCCAAACAAAATTTTATCAATCGTTATACCCTGCACCACGGTGCACAGTGCACTGTGCACTGTGCGTCCAGCTCCTCCCAAAACGACGTCGTTTTAAGAGGCGCGGTAGGAAGTTGACATGATTATGTATATTTGTTTATACAATTATGTATATTTTTTATTATGTACATTTTTTATACAATTATGTACATTTGTTTTATACAATTATGTACATCCGAATTAGGAAATTTTTGTTTATTATGTTAAGAGTTGATGTGTATTATGTTAAAAGTTTATGTTTATTATGTATTATATTAGATTATATGTATTATCTTTTAAAAAAGAGTATGTGTATTTTGTTATATAATTATGTACATTCATGTATACAATTTTGTGTATTCTAGTATAACATTATGTACATTTTTGAACATGAGATTTTTTTTAAGGAAAATAAACTGCCAAACACTGGGTAGCGAAATTTCAAAAAAAAAATAAAAATTGAAACGACGTTGTTTTGCATCTGGGCGCACAATGCAACGCTCGCCGTGGTGCAGGATATAAATTGCCAAATTTAATTGGACTAATTTAATCAATTTAATTTCTATGATCCAATTAATTAAATTGGCCCAATAACAATTTTATCAGTCCACTTGTTGGGATCAAATTTTCTGTGTCTACAAATTGCCCCCTCGAGACTTGCCGGGACATGCTATTTGATGTACTTGGAGCAAGAAACTCTCAAAATTTAACAAATGGTCCATTATAGTGCCTCTAAACTCCATGAGCCCAAATGCATGCTTGGATATTTCATGATCCAAAATCAAATAATCCAATTGGTGTAATGCGTTCTGTGAGCCTAGCTATAAACTTGAATATTTCATGAGCCCAAGTCAAATATTCCAATTGGTGAGCCCAAGCCATCTGATCTTCTAAGCCTTCTCAAATAATCACTAGGAATGATTAATGAGCCTGGTCAATACTTCACCAGGATACGTCTGTGCGTGAGTCCTACCTCTAACCAAGCTCACTGTAACCATTTCACATTTTCATCCAAGATTCCAGCGGCATAACTGATTCCATCGGAAATTTCATCTCAATCTTATTAGATTGTAGAGTCCAACTCCAGCCGCAACTCTTCACCGGGCACTATAAATACCTACCTCAACTCACCAATCCCTACAAACACAAAGGGAAACTGAGGAAGAAATGAGGAGCTAATCACTGGAACTCTGCCATTCAATAAGGTATATTCTCCTCTTCTCCTTTATATATATTGTCTCCTATACACAGAAACGATGATACATACCACCTTTGAACTGCCGCCGTGGAACGAGAGGCTCACCATCTCGTGGAACAACCATCGATTGCGGAACCTTTGCCTTGACGCGAGCGTGAGTTTCCACCATGGATACAGCCGAGCATAACTTGAGGACATCGCGGGTTCACTGGAGCTGCTAGAGTTCTCCGCTGGAGGCCGTCGATTTTATTTTTTTTTGCAGAAGTCGCCAGAGGCCGCCGGAAATTTTCGCAGAAGTCGCCGGAGACCGCTACTGCTAGAGGATTACCGCTGACAGTGTTGATGCTCGCTGGAGTTTTTATTTTCCTTTTTTTTTTTTGAATGTCGCTGGAGGTTCGTTGCTGCTCTTGCCGGAGGCCGCCGCTGGAAGAGGTTATCGCCCAACTTTGACGCTGCTCAGCCTTGTGGGTCGCGGACTGCGGGCAGGTGTTGCTAGAGCTCTTCGCCAGGGACCGCCACTATTGGACTGCGCAACCCCTGGCCGGAGACCGTTCCTCGCTGTCAACACTACATGCGGCGATTTATTGTTTTACTGCCGGGAAACTCGCGTCGCCGGGAATTTTCGCAGAAATCGCCAGAATGTAGCGTTGCACCGTTGACACTGTTGGAGGTGGAACACATCAAACGCTGTTGCTCTACTATTGACGCCGATGTTCAGTCTCTCGCCGGAGATCGCCGCTGCCGGACGTTGACCGCTGCGCCCCACTGCAGACAGAGCTGAAGGAGAAAGAGACGAAGGAAGCTACTGCATCGCTTTTTATCTTCTTCTTTCAAGGCAATGGAACTTAAGCTAAATGGAGTGAGATGACAGCACACTGCCCAATGTGATGATAATGATGACAACCCATTGTGACAGCTGCTCCCATTCACTTTCGTTTTTTTTCTTCCTTCTTTTTTTATTTTCCTTGTTTACGTTTTTTTTTTTTTTTTTGCTTTCCCTTTGTTTCTTTTGTATTTTTTTTTGTTTCGTTTTTGCTTTTGTCATTTTCTTCATTTTGTATTTTTTTCTTTTTTTTTTTTCTTTGTTTTGTCTTTTTCCTTGATTTTCTTTTTCTGTTTCGTTCCCTTCCTTTCACTTTTTTTTTTCAATATTTTAATAATAACATAACAATAAGGGAAAATTGTAAAAAATGCTCCTCTATAATATGCCAATTATCAATGTCACTCCTGAATTATGAGTGGTGTAAATGTTGCCCCTCAATTATCAAAACGGTGCACATATAGCCCCACCCGTAACGGACATGTGGTTCCCCGTTAGTGTACGATACCGTTAAGTCGGAGTAAATATGAAATTTAGTTGTTTTTTCCCTCCCTCGATTCAATTACCAGCGATGGACAGCGGTGGGGAACCACAGGTCCGTTACGGGAGGGGCTATATGCAGGGCCGTATTTTAAGTTTTTGTGGCCCTGTTCTGGTAAATAAATGTGGCCCCTACTAAAATCACAATTTTAAAACCAATACATGCAAGTTTCGAACTCTTGACCTCCAAGTTAAAATATAATAAATACATATTTTTACCATCTCTTCCTAGAACCTTTTAAGTTTAATTGAAAACTTTTAATTTTTATTTCTAAACTACCTAGGTAAAAATTAAATATTGTACCTCTAAAATTTTGGGCCCCTCTAAAATTGGGGGCCCTGTGCGGTAGCCCTGCTTGCACAGCCTAAAATCCGGCCCTGGCTATATGTGTAACATTTTGATAATTGAGGGGCAACATTTACACCACTCATAATTCAGGAGTGACATTGATAATTGGCATATTATAAAGGGGCATTTTTTACAATTTTCCCTAACAATAACAACAACAACAGCAACAGCAATAATAATAATAATAATAATAATAATAATAATAATAATAATAATAATACCCACACTTCTTGCCACCCCACTTTTTCGAATTTGGTATAATTTTAGCACAAATGGTTTAACAGGACTAAAGAGCCTGGTGATATACAACAATCATAGCAATTAATCCACCGCATTTGACAACTGGACCCCTGAGCACGAAAGAGAAGTTCAAAGAAATTCATGACCAACAATTGAAACTCTTTTTACACATGCTCAACAATAACTCATGCCACACAAGCTGTCGTTCCATTAGCTCGTTTTTTCATTATAGCTTTGAATTTGTATTGTTGCTTCGCTTTAGCTCGTTCCTTTATTGGATTGTTAAAGCATACTTCTCTTGCATTTTAATATCCATGGATACTAAAATGAACCATGAAAACTACCCATATACTTTCTCCTTGGAAGATTTAAATGAGATATGAACACAGAAAATTCTGGACAGATTCGTGCCTTCACTTTCCCTCGAATTTTGACCCTTCAACAGTCATATTCAAGCTTAGGTGTCTTCATGAAAGTAGTAGCTCTGTAAGTTATCTTTCCAACAATACCTAGATCACCTCAATCGGACTATTATAGACCGAGACGTGATCAAAATGACAAACAATGACCAATTGTTGCGGGAATGCATGCTTTGACAATTATTTTCCATTCCAAGACTTGCAACGCTTCTTAGACTTGTTCTTCTCCTTTTCATGCCAATAATTAACGTGTGCTTGAATAGAATCACTATCTTGGACGAAAATATAAAAATTTTGTTATGACTGAACTTAGATAATAAAATTTCTAAGCTGCCTACGTACTCCTGCAAAGGAGATCAAGTCAAACGTAGTTCAAAGGACCATAGGTAAGGCCGTTCACAGTTTAAACTCATGCAGGCCAGGAGTTTACCGTACACAGTTTAAGCTCGTGCGGGTAAAGAGCGTCTATGACTTGGCCCACCCATAGACAAGCGAGTTGCATTAACAGTTTAACCACGTGCTGCATTTTTGGTGGACTTTCATTTTATCAAAGTACCATGGCCATGTGATCGCCCTCCAACTCTTGTGGTGCCTTTACATCTTGACCATCTTGATATGTTGCATAATTTGATGCCATACTTTCTTCATTTTCTTCTTGAATAGAAGTGTGCACCATAGTCTTTGGTTGAACCTTTAAAACTTCGCCACATGAAATATTGATAGCGGCTTCTCGTCTCATACGAGAAGGGATTGCACTCTTGATTTTCTTTGATAATTCTACCCCCGGAGAGGATTTGGTATGCTTCTTAATGATCAGGACAGGTCCGAGTCTCTGATGCGCAGACTTTCTCTTGGCTTCCTTAGGATTTGACCCCAACCTGTCAAAGACTGATTGACGTGACTCCACCTATCCAATCCTATCAAAAACAGATTGTTTCTTGTCTTGACTTTTCTCCTCAATGGTAATGTGATTACTTGCAGCTCGATTTATGAATATCTTCACGGGTTTTGGTGGAACATACCCCAACCCCTTGTGCGAATGAACGCTTTGTTGTTTTGAAATCCCTTTGCCACCTGTTTCCGGGATAAGCTTCCCCAACCTTTGCGGCTCCTTAGGATCATAACCAGATTTGGCTAGGAGTTTATAAGCATTTGGGTCAAAGCCCCTAGCGCAATGCATGGACAACACTTGATTTGTTCTACCATTGTTTCCTTCTTCAAGCGACTCCTCCGTGTGGGCCTTAAGCGTGTCAATCCTTGTAAGAGGAAAGACAAGTTCCTTGCTTGGTTGATGCTCCTCAACGACTTGTTTCCCTTTCCACTTTGGCTCAAGAGGTGCATGATCAACTCCACTTTCGTCAATCTCTTCCACAACAATTTGCTTCTTCATATAGAATTTCGCATCAGCGAAATAGGACTCAGCTTCGGTGAATGGGCTCCGGTCGGTGACCACCTTTTCCACAACTCCATTTTCATCGTACATAAAGCATTGATGCCATGAAGATGGAATGGCCCCATTCTCGTGTATCCATGTCCGTCCTAGCAGCAATCTATAAGATGTCTTTGCATCTATAACATGACATAGTGTGCTTGAACTTAGTTTTCCAACCGTCAGATCAAGTCGAATGATAACCAACGCTTTTTGTCCCCCTTGATTAAATCCTTGGATCATTAGGCGGCTTTGGGTAAGATCATCTATAGAAATACCAAGGTCTTTCAAAGCTCGCAACGACAAGATATTGACAGCTGACCCTTGATCAATTAGAATCCTTTTAAGTTTCTTCTCACATGCATAGCCCTCAACAAACAATGGGTGATTATGAGGTATACCACCAAGCAGCAAATCTTCATCACTGAATGTGATCTCAGCAGAATAAGAGGTAGCCTTATACATTTGAACTTCCTCGCTTTTGTCTTCCATATGGGACGAGCATCCTCCCGTTTCAACTAGCGCCTCATTGGTGTTCAAACACGAGCTAGATACGCTTACCTTTTTCAAGTCAAACCCCTTTGGCATGTATTGAGCCAATGTCATAGGGGTTTGTGGTTTGTTAATGTGTTCCTTCACCTCTAGCTTGTAGATAGGACCTTTGGACGGATCCTTCTCAACCCACTTCCGTGTCACTTGTCTTGGCGATCTCACCACCTTCTTATGCTTCTTACAGGTAACAGTTACCCAATCACTCTTAGAGGTATCATCAACTTGTTGAAACTTCACTTGAGCAACTTGCTTAACGATGAACGGGAGTGGACGCTTTTGTTCTTTCTTTCCCACAGAATCTTCCTTAAGAAGTGGAGCGAACCTTCCAAGTGATATCGTGACTTGATTTGTACTTGCAGTAGCATCGGCAAGTTCTATCTTTCCATTTCGAGCCAACTCCATGACTCTATCCTTGAAAACAAAACACTTTTCAATCGGATAGCTTATGAGACGATGATACTTGCAATAATTTGGGTCTTCAACTTTGGAAGCTTCCTCGGGACGCTTAATTTCTGGCAACTCAATCAACTTTTAGCAGCTCATCAAACATAGGGGCGGCATCTGACTCTAGGAATGGGTATTGTTTTTCTTGTCTCTCCTCTATAGTCATTATCCTCCTTGCGCTTGGTGGATTGTAAGACGGCCTTGGCTTTGGGGCTTCAGCTGTCTTAGTGAAAACTTTAATAGCTCTAGCTTTGACATTCATCGTTTCTCCTTTTTCTTGCTTTGAAAAAGGTTTGCCCCCTTTCTTAAAATCTTGATTTATGTTATCCTTTGGAGAGCTCGGCATATTGAACACACTCAATCCACCACCAACTGCAATATTTAGTTCCATGTCATGAGCTCGGCTAGAAAGTTCCACGAATGTTTTGGGTTTAATCCCTTGCAAGATATAAGAAAGCTCAAACCGCATTCCTTGAATACACATGTCGATAGTAGCACATTGTGATATCCTCTCTTGACAATTTAAGTACGCATTTCTCCACCTTTCGATGTATTCAACAGAAGGCTCTCCTTTCCATTGGCTGGTAGTTGTGAGCTCCAAAAAGCTGACCGTTCTTGTTGTGCTGTAGAAACGATCCAGAAATTCACGTTCCATGTCGTGCCAACTATCGATACAGCTTGGCTCAAGATCAGTGTACCAGTCAAAAGCCGTTCCTTTCAACGAGCAAACAAATTGCTTCACTAGGTAGTCCCCTATGTCCCAGCTTCATTGCAGGTTTCCACGAAATGGGTTATGTGTTGTCGAGGATTCCCCCTTCCCATCAAATTGTTGGAATTTAGGTGGCTGATACCCAGACGGCCCTTAGCTCCTCGATCCTTTGAGTGTAAGGCTTGGCATAAGTATAAGAGCGTTGTCCTACCTCGAGCTTCTCTTTAATAGCTCCAATGACGTTGTCATTTAGTTGCTCCACAGGAATCGTGCCCCCGAAAATTGGAACGCTCTTCTTAGCAAGTGATGGGCGGGATGCTCCTTCCTCCATCCCTGCAATGAGCCTATCGCCATGGGGTGGTAACTCTACATCAATCTCTTTTATTTGAGTTTGGGGCTGCTTCCCAGAAGCTCGACTCATTTCGCCGTTCCTCATGCTCTCTACCTTTTCAGCTAGGTCATTTATCCTCCTATCTTGGTTATGAAGAAGCGTCGTCACACCCTCGAGAGATTTGGTGATGTTTGCTAGCTGCTCCTCCACCGAAGCTGCGTTGGTTGTCATTGCAGGCATGACTGTGCAGACGCGAGTCCATTTCGGTGTTTTTTTCCACAAAGGTGATGATTGGGGTATGGGGGATAAGCTTCCACTGCTAGCAGTTCCTGTTGAAGGAGTAAGCGAAGGATTTCCACTTCTTGTAGCTTTATTTGAGGGAGTAGGAATCTTGCCACCAGTAGTCCCCGTTGTAGAAGATGAACCCTCGTCACGTGTAGCTTTCCTTGAAGCGATAGACTTGCTTTCGATCCTTCGGATGATATTACGCACCATGCTCTGAATTTCAGCCACTTTCACTCCCATGTTCCTTGCTCGACTCCGAGTCATTGCACCTTGCATCTCGCGACTATCATCGGAACTGGCCACGGACGATGCTTTGGAGCGGGTAGCTTGAGCGTAAGTCATCTTGGATGTGGGAATTCTTGATGCCATTTGGATTCTTGTGAAGAGATGTCCCACTGGGCATGCCAAAATCTATGAACAAGAAAAAGTTGTACAGTATATATTCAAATTTCAAAATTGCGCGAGTACAAGATCTCTATCAAAAAGTCCTCTGATTCTTCACTTAGTTTACTTGACTTGAAGCTTTGGCTGAAGGGCCTCCAGAATGCGGATTGTTCTTCAAAGAAGGGCTTTGTTGCTTGATCTTCGTTGAAGGGCCTCCGGTCTTTAGTTGGCTTGATCTTCAGTCCACTTTAGCTTAGCTTGAATGGTTGAAATATTTGATCTTCAATCCATCTAGCTTGACTTGATCTTCAATCCTTTGGCTTCAGAGCTTCTCTTCAATTCTTCAAGTGTTCTTCGTCTTCAATTGTGTCTTTTAGAATGTGAAATGAGGGCTCTATTTATAGGAGAAAGTCTAACCAAAATCCCTCAACAAACTCCCTAATTATTTATTAAATTAAATTAATTAATTATCTAATAAAATGAACCTTGCCAAAATCATGTCTATGTTCACTACTCTATCATCTAATTCAAATTCAAATTAAATTATAATTATTTAATTCAAATATAATAAAATTATATTATATTTAAATATAATTATAATTCAAATTCAAATATGAAGTGGGTTTGGACCAATTAATTCAATAGTCCAAATCAAATTTAATTGGACTAATTAAATCAATTTAATTTTTATGGTTCAATTAATTAAATTGGCCCAATAACAATTTTAACAACAACCCAATAATAATTTGTAATTTTATCAGTCTACTTATCGGGATCAAATTTTTTATACACACCTGCTTTAAAAGAATAGAAGCAGCAATTCTGTCGAATAGTTGCCCCGAAGAATTTCTAGAGAACGGCAATTATTACAACAAGGATAAACTGAGAGCTACATCTGGTCTATCATTGTCTCTATTACCATTCGAATCTATAGTTATAAATTATTGCAAGCTTAAAGTCTGGCAACAAATTTGAAAAAGTACTCAGTAGTAGGGATGACCAGTAATACATAGCTTCTGAAAGAAGTACTCGGACTATTGCTTCTGAAAAAACACGAAATCCATGAAGCGTGGATCAGCCAAGAGGAATATTAGATGCCAAAAAATAATACATATGCATTTAATTAATTTAGAATTAGATGTCTATAATGTCTTTATTTTAAAAATTTATTCATTATAAAAAATTTAAAAAGAGATATAATTTCATTAGTTATATTATCTTTATTTTCTACCATTCAAAGATTCCTTACCTTCAAATTTATTAATTTATTATATTCACTACATTGTCCATTATCATTTTTTTTTTACATATGTTATATATATTTAGGAAAAATTGTAAAAAATGCCCCTCTATAATATGTCAATTATCAATGTCAACTCTGAATTATGAGTGGTGTAAATGTTGCCCCTCAATATAATTATCAAAATGGTGCATATATAGCCCCTCCTGTAACGGACATGTGGTTCCCCGTTAGTGTACGACATCGTTAAATCGGAGTAAATATGTAACGATGTCGTACACTAACGGGGAACCACATGTCCGTTACAGGAGGGGCTACATGTGCACCGTTTTGATAATTGAGGGGCAACATTTACACCACTCATAATTCAGGGATGACATTGATAATTGACATATTATAGAGGGGCATTTTTTACAATTTTCCCATATATTTATTTACCAAGTATTTTATACAAACATAATAAATATTAATATTTTATTCAATATTTTCACATGATAACCTACGATACACATCTCACAACACATGAAACATGTAGGGGGAAAACTAGCACTACTAAATATCAATAGGTGCTTGTAAGATAAAGAGTTCATAGTACAATTAAGATCACAGTCATATACACAGCAAAACAAATCTAAAGCTTCCTACACTATAATCTCATTGCAATGTATCCCTCTATGCCACCAGTAACCCAATTGCAAATGACACACTACAAATAAATAAATAAATAAAAAAAAAAAAAAAAAAAAAAAAGGACATGTACTGAAGATGAATATAATGATAATGCTACCCAAAATAGAATTAAGAAGAATTAGAGAAATTTAAATCAAAAGTAGTATTTATTTAGACTAAGTATTTAGACTAGCGTTATTACAAAGTTGCAAACATTTATTTTAGTTACAATTATAATCAATCTATCATATATTATCTTGCATTTATATAATTTAAATTACCACTTTAAATAAACTAATTCAACATTTATTTACCTATACATGAACATCTTCCGTATAATATTGCATTGATATACTTTGAAATACTTATTTAAAAACAATTATTGGACATTATCACATTCGCGCGCATAAAAAAAAACTAGTACGAATATAAACACAAACGCTAAAGCAAAATTAGAAGCCCTACTAAAAAAAAAAAAAAAAAGCCAAATTAATTATAATTTAGGTAATTAAAATTTAAAAATTTTCCTCCAATAATAATATATAAATATATACAATAAAATCTTTCAAATCTGATTTTATTTATTTATTTATTTTCACATATCATCTTGAACCTTTCAAATCTCATTTTGTATATAATTAAAGTTGTTTGTTTTCGTAATGGGCGGGGGTCGCAATAATTATTTCTTGAAGTTGTGACTTAGTTGTCCTCCATCATCTGATTTAGATGTCCTTGGCTTTGGATGATCACATGCAGAATAAAATAAACAATATATAGAGAGAGATTTGCGCTGTAAGATTCCCAGTTAACATTAAACAATATATACGATGTTGTCATTATCTAACGTTAATCTTTACAAGTTGCAGAGTTTTTTACATAAAATACTGCCCTCTTGCAATTAAAAATGCTTTTCGTCTTGCAATTATGGCACTTAGAGCCATAAGGCAATTCCCAGTTGATGATAATTAATTACTATACGACGTAATTATCATACTAAGTGAGAAGAAGATCAGAAAGCAAATTCAATTCAATGGCTTGTGTAGCTGTAAACTCTCTTGTGAGAACTATTGAGCTTGAGTTCTTGCAACCTCAACCTCGTCCAATCGTACTACAAAAGCAACTCATCCCTGGCAATGAAGACTTGCTCCAATCTCTCCTCCAGAAGCTTGATGATCTGATAGAGCGGTTCGATGAGAACAGAATGGATGGTATTCAAGCCATTAAAGACTTGGAAACTAAGCTCAGAGATGTAGCTTTCAGAGTAGAAGATGAAATTGAATTTCAAATTAAAGATGTTTATGTTGCAGAAGAAGACGTCTTCGGAATTGAAGATATTTTTGCGGAGCGACCACAAGGGGAAACTACTGATGCCCAAAGAAGTTGGCATTCTCTCAAACTTGGTTGTATTTTGGAAGAAGCAATAAGAGACATTGATGCCATCCACAATGAGTTGTCCAAAGTGAAGGAGTACCAGCGTGTGAAAGCCAACTCGCATGGAAGGAAAACAAGTACACTTGCAGCAGCAGCAGCTTCCACCAGATGTGATGGAGTTGTCATGATGGGGGCTTCACACTCCCAGCCCCAGGACAATATAGTAATGGTGGGGAAAAACAATGAGTTCCAAATTGTAAAGAAGATGTTAATTCAGCATTCATCAAGGCAACGGGAAATTGTCTCCATCAATGGTATGGGAGGCATTGGCAAAACAACGTTAGCCAGACGAGTTTATGAAGATTCATCAATTGCCTTCCACTTTGACAAGCGAGCTTGGGTTGTTGCATCACAATATCATAATAAGTTACAAATGCTCACAGATCTTCTTAAATCAATAGGGGTTGTAGTGGATAGCAGCACTCAAGAGGATGAGCTAGCTGATCAACTATACAAATATCTGTTGCATCAAAGATATTTTGTTGTGATAGATGACATTTGGAGCGTTGATGCTTGGGATTCTATCAAAGCTTGCTTTTCAGATAACGCAAATGGCAGTCGAGTATTGTTGACTACTCGCTTTGCAAATGTGGCTACTAGTATCGGCTCTAATAATGACTTTTCTCATCAAGCACAATTGTTAGATCAAACTGAGAGTTGGAATTTATTCGGTGAAAAGGTAAGCAAATTTGGTTATGCTGAGTTTGAGGCGATTGGGAGACCCATCCTTAAGAAATGCAAAGGTTTGCCTCTGGCAATTGTTGTTGCTGCAGGTTTATTTTCCAAACTTCATACACTAGATGAGTGGAAGAATGTTGCAAAAACTCTAAATTCATCTACAACAACAACAATTGATGAAGAATGCTCAAGGATACTCTCATCGAGTTATAATCACTTGCGTCACAGTTTGAAGGCTTGTTTTTTATATTTGAGCATATTTCCAGAAGATGAAGATATCCATGTTAAAGAGATTGTAAAGTTATGGATTGCTGAAGGACTTGTAAAGGCAGATGATGAGGATATGAGCTTTGATGCGGTGGCTAGAAGGCACATTCAAGAATTAAAGGATCGGAACCTAATTCTTGTAAAGAAACAAAGTATTTGTGGAAGAAGAGTAAAGACATTTAGAATGCATGATTTAGTGCATTCTTTTTGTGTGAGTGAAGCTAAAAAGGAAAACCTTCTGCATTATGTTGTCTATGGAAATGAGTCCAGTCCTCCTCCTAAATACTTCCGATGGGTAAGCATCCAATCAAGTGGGTTTATTGAACAAACATTATATTCTTCTCTAAAAAACTGTCGATCCATCTTCGTTTTTTACGGACTAAATATATCTTTAAATTCGACATTTGGCGGCCTAATAAGAGTAGTCTATAATATTCGCTATAAAATGGCGTATCTTGTCCATATGAGATGCCTATTATGGTCACGGCCGCAAGTGTGGAAGGACCTTAGGATTTGGAATTCATGGGAAGAATATCCATTTTGTAGTTGGAATCTTCAAACGCTTGTAGATAAAAGTAGTGATAAAATGAGCTTCAGCTTTTTAGAGTTCCCAAAACAGAGCTTCAGCTTTTCAGAGTTGCCACAACTACAACATTTGCATAGTTACAGAGGTTTGAGTGATCTTCCCATATTTTTTCATCAAAACTTGAAGAGCATTCGTGGGTTGAGTCCTGATCAATGCACAAAAGAATTATTTACAAATATTCCACACCTAAAGAAGGTAGAGATTTTATGTGAACATGATTGGAGTGCTGATTTCATTAATAACCTTGCCTATTCACACCAGCTCCAAAATCTGCATCTTCTTGGTACATTATTAGGGCCTCAGTGGGTGTTTTCAAAAAGAAATATTAACCACCTTCTTTGCTTGAAAAACCTTATGAAGTTGAGGATTACGGGTTTTACATTTGAGTGGAAGGCAATTAATATTCTTAGCAAGTTGCCTAAACTTGAGGTGTTAAGACTAACAGCTTGGAAGTGCATTGGTGAGGAGTGGAAACTATTGGAGGAGGAGAATTTCAATCATTTAATTTATTTGAAAATTGCTTTCGTTGATCTAAAGCATTGGGAAGCAACTGCCTATCATTTCCCAAATCTTAAGCGCCTAGTTCTTAAAGGGTGTCGGGAATTGGTAAAGATCCCAGCTGACTTTGCAGAAATTCTAAATTTGAAGTCAATCGAATTGACTAAGTGTCTTTGTTCTGCGGTGGATTCTGCAAAGGAAATTCAAGAACAGCAACATGAGTGTGGAAATGATAATATGGTTGTCATTGAGAAAAATACTTTAGTGGTGAGTCTCTCTCCATTATTCTTTCTCTATTGCCTTTTTTATGTCACTCCACTTTTTCTCCAGACATGATTTAGTTTCACCATGTCCTAATAATTTCTTTTCAATGATTCATGACAGCCTCGCTACAGATGATGATGAACTAGAGCTATATAGTTGAATAAAAGCAAAAAAATAAAAAAAATAAAAGGTATGTTTACAGTCAACCTATATATATATATATATATATATGTAGCAAAAAGACTGATTGAAAGGCATCTGAGTGTGTGATATTTGGGCATTTGAATTCTTCCTATATGTATGTGTTACTTGTATACTCAGTTGTTGAATGTTCATGTGCACTCTCATATTTCTGTAAGTGTTTAAACTTCAAATATTGTATTTTAGTGGTTCGAACCTTCAAAATCTGCTGTCTACTTCTCAGGCAATATTTTTTTATTAACTTTTCTTAAATAGCTTTCTCTTTCACATTTGCTATGACAGCATATTATATGACATACAGCTGCCATCTGTATATATAGTGTTACACATTCTCTGTTTGATCACCATATATTTTTCATATATAGTCATCTGAATTTAGTTATCTTGAACAAGTAAATGTCTCTTTTCCTGCAAATGAGTGTTTAAATGATAAGAAATTTTTGTCAAGTATATGGAATTAGATGTCAGTTTCACTGAGAATTTCAGTCATGACATGTATTTAAGTTATATAATCTGAAATTCATAAGAATGATTTATAATTAATTTTTTGTCACATTTTCTAATACCACTGATGAAATACTTAGTATCAAGCTACCTTAATAGACCAACCCATCCATATATATAGCTAAATCAATAGGTCTACTGAAGCAATCAATACCCAGGGGCCGAATAATCCATAATCACTCTTATTTGATAAATACTGGACAATATTTAATGCTTGTAAAACACTATCACAGCTACAACTAATGCAACAATCAAGGCATGCATTGATTTCAATTCCTATCTATGAATGCCTCATATTTTAACAAGGTTGTAGTGTTCAACATCATATATATATATATATAGAGCCGGTTCTTGTGCGGGTGAATGCCTCAGGTGCGATTGTGCGGTTTAATCTGAGCTATTCATCTCACTTAAATCAACGTTCAAGATTACCAAAATTAAAAAATAAAAAAATAAAAAAAATAAAAAAAATAACGCGGTTGTAATTTTGTAATTTTTGCATTTAGGTCAAAATTAAGGTGAGTGGTTTTGTGATTAATGTGCGTGAGTTTTGTGTATAAAGTGCGTGAGTCTTGTACGTAAGGTGCGTGAGTTTTGTGCTTAAGGTGCGTGGGTTTGTGGTTAATGTGAGTTGTTGTTAAAACTTAAAGTGTGGGCTTTTATGTTTAAGGTGCGTGATATTTGTTCTTAATATGCGTAGAGTTTGTGCTTAATGTGCGTGGGGTTTGTGCTTAAGGTGCGTGGGGTTAGTGATGAATGTCAGTAGTTGTTAAAACTTAAAGTGTGGGCTTTTGTGCTTAAGGTGCGTGAGATGTGTTCTTAATATGCGTGGAGTTTGTGCTTAATGTGCGTAAGGTTTGTGCTTAAGGTGCGTGGGTTAGTGATTAAGATCTGTAAGTTAATACTTAAAGTTCGTCAATTTAATGCTTAATGTGCGTGAGGTTTGTGCTTAATGTGCGTAGGTTTTGTACTTAATGTGCGTGGGTTTGTGCTTAAAGACATTTTAAAATCTTAAGAGTGTGAGTTTTGTGCTCAATGTGCTTTGCTCTGTGCTTAATGTGCGTGATTTTTGTACTTAAGGTGAGTGATTTGTGTTCTTAAGGTGCTTTATTTGTGGACTTAAGGTGCGTGGTGATTTGTGTATTTAAGGTGCGCAATGTTAATGCTCAAGGTGCGTCCAACCACACAACCGCACAGGAAGCATCAAGCCATCAACCGCCTGAACCCTTCCCTATATATATATATATATATATATATATATATATATATATATATATATATATATATAACATAATAAGTCTCAATGAATGTTATATCCTTGATTTATGTCCCTCTTTTTATATGCTAATAAAGGTATACATATTACTTTAAATGTTTTACACTTCAATGTTATTAGACAAAATTATCCCTACTATATTCTTGTTAGACGAAACTACCCTTACACCGTTACTTTTTAATTCAACGTTGATGACTCCATCATTATTACTATGCGCTTATATTTATCATATCTTCTTCCTATTCTTTAATTATAATTTTATTAAAATCATTATATAATTAATTTAATGCTTGATTATTATATTTTAATTAAATTTCTATGAATGGTAAATCATATATGTGTGTATAAAATACATATATTATTTGTGTATATATAATTCGAATTATAATTTAATTATTTGTATTTATCAATGTTTTAATATTGGGCATGAACTTTCGCGCATCGTGCGTACAAAATGCTAGTATATATATATATATATATATATATATATATATATATATATATATATATATATATATATATATATATATATATATATATATATATATACATATACATATATACATATAGATTTGTATTCAAATGAGGACAAGTATATTATAGAGGACTGTGAGGACAGATGTAGTGTGTGCCATTAGCCAGTATGTTGTGTGCATGACCGAATGAAGTCGTGTGCCACAGTTTGTATGTCGCGTGCTAGTTTTGTTAATTTATAGAGCCTGGGTTCGAAACCTGATGTTTACATTTATTCTTGTGTGCCATTATGTATTAAGTTGTGTGCCTGGTATTAGTTTGTTGTGTGCCCATTATTTGTCCTCACAGTCCTCTATATATTGTTGTCCTCATTTGAACTCAGCAGCTATATGGTTGGGAAATAATTAATGTTATAATTAATTACCAACATTATTATTATTACTAGCTATAAATATAAAATAGCCACAACATCTTTTACTATTAAAAAAAAAAAAAAGCACAACATTTGAAAAATAAAATAGTTATTTTTTTTTCTCGCCCATAACAAAGGATTACATTTATTGAATTATTAAATGTTATGATATTAGGATTAGGGATTCCAAAGCATTTGGGAGGATGTAAATCATGGTGACTCAACTGCTCACTGCGCACTCAACTAAACATGAACAATTATTAAATGTTATGATATTAGGATTAGGGATTCCAAAACGTTTGGGAGGATGTAAATCATGGTGACTCAACTGCTCACTGCGCACTCAACTAAACATGAACAATTATTATAATTTCCGTTGGTGAAACTCGATCCCTAGTTATTCTTCTAAAGTTTCACCTCTATGACCAGTTGAGCTACCCAAAGTATTTGAATATGTACATAATTAGAGATTATATTAACCATACAAAATTTTAATTATAATTTTGTATTCTATAAAAATAATAAATACTTGACCAATGGAAGCTCAAAAATATTATTATATTAAACAATTTAAAATATTTTTTTTTATTTTTTTTATTTATATTTATAATAACATAAATTTTTCCCCGTGCATCGCGCGGGTGAATTACTAGTTAAGAGTAATACCTCTAGGGATGGCAATGTGCCCATGGGGACGGGGACGGGGAAATCCGGCCCCGCCCCGTCCCCATCTTGCTCGGTGGACGTACAACTCATTCTACATTCAAAATACCAATTGACGGAGATAATAAGTATGTCTACAATATTGGAAACGAACTGCAGAAGCTACCTTATTAAAAAAAATGTAGATTGATTATTTGAGATGAAACGTCTATGGCTAACCGTCGGGCTATTGAAAGCATTGATACAACGCTTAGAGATATTATGAAAACGGATCAAAAATTTTTGGAGGAAAAGTGGTTGTTTTTTTAGGTGATTTTTGACAAACATTGCCCGTTATTAGATATGGGAAGAAAGAAGATTTCATTGAAGCAAGTTGGGTTAAATCCACATCAATTTGGCTAAACATCCAACGAGGATCCGAATTTTTGTGACTACTTGATGAAGATTGAAAATGGAACTGAACTATTCATAGGTCGAGACAAGATTGAGATTCCATCTTCATTTATTATTCCATGTACAAATGATGATAGTTCTCTTGATGCTTTATTTCAATCTGTATATCTTGACTTAACATATTTCAAAACTGATCCTTATTCATTAATGAGCATAGCCATCTTAACAACTAAGAATGAGATTATAGATGAAATTAATTTTATCTTAATACATAGATTCTTAGGAGAAACTGAGAAAGTAAACCTTAATCTATAGATTCCCACGAGAAAGTAAGTGCTATGTTAGTTTTAATAAGAGAACTCATAAACTTTTAGGGTAGTGTGTTTCACATGTTTTAAAACAGTGATCAAGTATTCTATTATTTGCACTGAGTATCCGGTTCTTTATACAAGACTTAAGTTCTTAACAAGTCATACACAAGTTATTGAAATTCTTTTGGAGTTGAAGAACCTTAAAATAGGAGGTCGATAGTAAAAAATAATGCTGCGAAAATGATTTCAATATAAGAATTGAAGGAGAATATGATGTGAATTCCTATTTTAGTCCTCTAATAATAAAGAGTTTTTGGATTTTTCGTCAAGTTGAGACAAAAATTTAACATCGGAGACCAAACTCTTCACTTTGTTTATAACTGGGGGAAAAAATAGATACAATCATAATTACACTACTGAATTAGACTTTGTATAAATCAAGAACTAAAGATCCAATTTTCTAAAAAAATTAACAAAAAAGTGTCAAATTGGCCCCCTAAGTCGAGTGGATAGTGCAATTGGGTTCCATAAGTGAAAAAATCTTCATTTAGGTCCCCCTAAGTCGAGTGGATAATGCAATTGGGTCCCATAAGTGAAAAAAGCTTCATTCAGGTCCCCTAAACCTGTAAAATAGTTCAATACGGACTTGTTTATCAGGTTAAATGCATACGGTGTTGACACGTGTCTTTATTTTATTTTTTATTAAAAATATTATTTATTATAAATTAATTAAAATAATAATAATAATAATAATAATTAAAAAGAATTATAAAAAATTAAAAAAAATTAAAAAAAATAAAAAAACAGTCGTGGCCGTCCGGCCACGGCTGCTTAAGGAAGACGGCCATGATCGTCTTCTAGATCTGGACGAGGGCTACGGCCTTCACCATCGCCCTCGTTCCGGCCACGGCTATCCTTGAAGAAGGAAGACAGCCACCGGCTGTCCGGCGTGGACAGCCAGTGGCTGTTTTTTTTTTTTTTTAATCTAATTATTATTATTTTAATTAATTTATAATAAATAATATTTTTAATTAAAAAAAAAAAAAAAAAAAAAAGACGCGTGTCAACACTGTATGTATTTAGCCTGATAAACAAGTCAATTTGGACTTAATTGAACAATTTTACCGGTTTAGAGGACCTGAATGAAGTTTTTTTCACTTAGATGACCCAATTACACTATTTACTCGACTTAGGGGATCAATTTGACACTTTTTCCAAAAATGAAAGATTAAATTAAATGGGCTAACGTGAAGCTAGATGGGCCCTCATTTCCAATAGCCGTTGCCCTAAAACATGGCAATTTATATCTTACACCACGGCGCGTGTTGCATTGTGCGCCCAGATGCAAAACAACGTCGTTTTAATTTTTTTTTTTTTTTGAAATTTTCCGCCCCAGTGTATGGCAGTTAATTTTTTTTTTTTTTTAAAAACCCTATTCAAAAATGTACATAATGTTATACTAGAATACACATAATTGTATACATGAATGTACATAATTATTTAACAAAATATACATACTCTTTTTAAAAGATAATACACATAATCTAACATAATACATAATAAACATAAACTTTTAACATAATACACACAAATTTTCTGATTCGGATGTACATAATTGTATAAAAAGAATGTACATAATTGTATAAAAAATGTACATAACTGTATGAACAAATATACATAATTGTATGAACAAATATACATAATCACAGCAACTTCCTATCGCGCCTCCCAAAACGACCCCAAAACGACGTCGTTTTGGGAGCCGCGCGGCGCACAGTGCTACGCGCGCCGTGGTGTAGGGTATAACGATTGCTAAAACATTTTCTGTTTTCTCCGCCGTCTGTAATCTTTTTCAAATTTTCACCTAGAGAAAATTTCAATTTTGGTCATATGACTATAGGGGTCTTGTTAATTTCAGTCCCTGACTTTCAAAAGTGTCAATTTAGTACCTTAACTATGCAATTTTTGTCAATTTTAGTCACTCCAGCCAAATTTCGCCGGAAAAATTTTAATGGTTAAAATAATAAGGGTATTTTGGTCGTTTCACGCCTCTTTTCTTCTTCTCCGGCGAGTCCATCTCTTTCTCTCCCGTTTTCGGCATTCTTTCTCTCTCTAAACCCTATCTTTAATATCATCAAGCCTCATTTCGCCATCATCGTAGTTCATTGCATTCACCGAAAACGGGAGAGGAAGGGATGGACTCGCCTGGGAAGAAAAAAATAGACGTGAAATGATCAAAATACTCTCATTATTTTAACAATTAAAATTTTCCGGCAAAATTTGTCCGGCAATTTGACCAGAGTGACCAAAATTGAAAAAAATTGCATAGTTAAGGTACTAAATTGACACTTTTAAAAGTCAATGACTGAAATTAACAAGACCCTCATAGTCACATGACCAAAATTGAAATTTCTTCTTCTTCCATTTGTTTACGAGGTTATAGTCCATTACCTCCACGAATCTTATATGTATTATTGTTAAGGTACTTAAAGAATGAAATGATGAAGACATTATATTTGATGTTGAATATGATAGCATTCATGTATTAGCTCTAGCTGATCATTCTTGTTTTGTCCATATCAATTTGTTCCTTAATACCTTCTGTAATTTTGTATTTCCCCAGTTTAAGATGATTATTAGAGATAAGCAACTGGTGTATAGGACTGACTGATACGGAGACGTGAATTGTCAGTCGGACAAATAGATTGCAGATTAATTTGTCGAGGAAAAACTAAAGCAGATAATAAAACAACACATACGATGTTTACCCAGTTCGATACAGTGTGTATCTACATCTGGGGACGATCACCGAGGCGTCCAATCCACTAACTCATAATCCAATGTACAAAGGTAGAGAAATAAGAATCTCACCCAAGTGCCCCAAGGTACGTACCCAGTCTACAAAGGTTTAGTGGATTGTTGAAAAATCCCTTCGATTGGAGAGCGATGCAGTCCGCTTCAATGACGCAGTGCCACATTGTTCCCACAACTTGAGTGATCTTCGCGTCCTTTCGTTTAAGCAACGATAGTTCTTCATCATAATCACCAAGAACAGATATTCTTGAGAAGAGGCATGATAATCAAAGATATGATCCTGTGTATAGCAAGTAGTGTTTTTTGTCTTCTTAAAATCGTAACCCTAATTCATGACCGAATGAGGGTACATATACTTCCTTGGTAAGAACACTCTCCAAAAATATCTTTCATTGTAGATGGTAGGACAATTTGTGAAGAATGCAATCTTAAAGATTCGATTCATATCTTCCAAAACAGATCCGCTGATTTTCTTTCCAAAACTGTCTTCTTAAACGGCGTTCAGCATTTTGGAAACATCTTCCTTTATCAGTTCTTCAGTGTCAGTGCGTCTATTGATGATCCTGATCAATCAGTCTTCTGTAACAGCAAACAGACAACAAGCTAAACCCTATCTTAGTTTGCCATAATAATATTGTCAATTATATGCTGAGGTTTTTTTGGAGAAAGATAAAAACACTAACACCTTCTATGTGGTATTTGGATCCGGCTGTCGTGTTCTCAAATTTAACATCTTTGGGGTAATGAGGTTCTTGAAAATGTAACTAAAATGACTTGGAAATCATTTGTTCTTTTGTGGCCTGTTTAGAGAAAATTTTTCATTAGAGTTTTTCAAAAACTTATATGATTTGATTTGCCATTGAAAAACTAAAAGCCAAACATGAATTTAATTATATTCTTATTTATAAAGTACTAAGTTATTTAAAATCAATTTCTTTGTTTAACATAAGAATACCAACACATGGGGTAATTTATAATGGAGTAGATTTTTTTGTCTCTTGAGGGAGAGAGAGTATTCTTAGTATCTGTACACTCTGAATTATACTTTTAGGCTATGTAATTTGTGGTACCCTTTTAAACCATTTCAATTGTCTGCTTCTCTATTTGTGGGCTTTTGAGAATGAGGTGATGAATATTACAACATGTTGATGGCTGATATGATGGCATTTTATCATGTATTAGCTCTAGCTGATCATCCTCTTGCCCATATTTACTATGATATGACTATTGATAATATTCTTCTGTATTTAAGCAACTACTTAATTCAAATCAAAATTAAGAATTATTGGCATTTTATTGTCTATTAGCTCTAGCTTGTCATTCTCTTGCGCACATTTACTATGTTAAGACTATTGAGGTCATGAATACTACATAGTAAATTCAAGCTTCTAGTAAATTCATGAATATTATTAAGAATTCAAGCTTCTCTATTCTTGGGCTTTTGAGAATGAGGTGATGATTATTACAGCATGTTGATGGCTGATATGATGGCATTTTATCATGTATTAGCTCTAGCTGATCATCCTCTTGCCCATATTTACTATGATGCGACTATTGATAGTATTCTTCTGTATTTAAGCAACAACTTATTTCAAATCAAAATTAAGAATTAATGGCATTCTATTTTCTATTAGCTCTAGCTTATCATTCTCTTGCACGCATTTACTATGTTAAGACTCTGAGGTCATGAAAAATAATCTTCTGATTCAAGCAACTACTTATTTTAAATCCAAATTAGCCAAGAGATGAAATGCTTCATGTTTTATTGCTTTATTGGGCTCAGAATCTCTAATCTTTGTGCCCATGACTTCTTCTTTTTGTATGGTTGTGTACTTATTATAAATATATGAGTGTGTTCTATATGTTATTTGTTTCACCTTGCCTTGGTAACTCTCTAATAATTTGTCACAAATATGAGGGAGTGACAGTACGTCACCACAAATAGGCAATAGATTATGGCATAAGTGGAATGAGCCCTAATATTGTAGATCATTGTGGTCATGGCTATGACCAATATGCCAGTTCACAACCTCTGCCATGATTATTTTGCACTAATTTAAAATAATTTGTTTGGAAGTAGATGGTTTATGTCTGTTTGTTACATTATGTCATTTGGTTATTTTCATCTTCCTAAGATTTCATATAGAAATATAGCAAAACATTAATTCATTGATTGGATTGGACATGGTTGACACAATAGTTGGAAATAGAGGAGGAAGGAAAGTTGCGGTATGAGAAAGCAAACTCACTCTGTCCCAAGACAAATGATAATGTCTTTTGGCAATTTCTTCGTTTGCAACATCAATTGAATTTTAACTTTAGCTTTCCAATTTCTTGCCCATGAGATCTATCATATTCTTTGGTCTTTTTGGGCACATGATTGGATTACATCCTTGGTGACATTTCAATATATCATTTGTTTGTATAGAGGGATGATTTAAATTTTATATAATTCAATTTAAAATCATACTCCGGGTGAATCTTTGAGATGTGAGAAGAAATTAGGTGTTTTTTATTTGACATTTTGCCATGTAATGGGCGCAAAAAACATATAATTGGAGAAGCAGTTTTGAGATTTCATAAATGCCTTTGATGTAAATAGAGTTGTTGCAATTTTTTGTTTAGGCTAGGATTATGTTTATAATGACATTATACATTAATATGTATATTTTAATTTTATATTTTGTTAGATAATTGACAATGTTATGTATTAGTATATACGGAGTATCATATTGGCATATAAATATATATATATATATATATATATATATATGTGTGTGTGTGTGTGTGTGTGTGTGTGTGTGTGTGTGTGTGTGTGTGTGTGTGTGTGTGTGTGTGTGTGGCAATCGTTATATCCTACACCACGGCGCACATAGCACTGTGCGCCGCGCGCCTCCCAAAACGACGTCGTTTTGGGCTTGTGTTGGGAGGCGCGGTAGGAAGTTGCTGAGATTATGTGTATTTGTTCACAACGTTATGTGTATCGGTTCATACAGTTATGTGTATTTTTTATACAATTATGTATATTCTTTTTATACAATTATGTACATCCGAATCAGAAAATTTGTGTGTATTATGTTAAGAGTTGATGTGTATTATGTTAAAAGTTTATGTTTATTATGTATTATGTTAGATTATGTGTATTATCTTTTAAAAAGAGTATGTATATTTTGTTATATAATTATGTACATTCATGTATAACATTATGTGTATTCTAGTATAACATTATGTACATTCTTGAACAGCGGGTTTTTTTTAAAGAAAAAATTACTGCCATTCACTGGGGTGGGAAATTTCAAAAAAAAATAATAATTAAAACGATGTCGTTTTGCATCTGGGCGCATAGTGCAACGCGCGCCGTGGTGTAGGATATAAATTGCCTGTGGATGGATGGATGTTTATTTTTTGTATCGTATATAAAAGTAAGTATATTGCAGGACCTTAGTAATTTAGGAATTTTTTTGGTAATTTGGTTGATCCACCTGAGTCCTGACTAGCCTAACAGTCCAACGAGGTTGACCTGATTAGCTTGGTTATAGGCTAATTTTATTTGGCCCTAATCTATAATTTTTTGGTTTATCAGGTTAGGTCATCATTTTTGGGTTACAATTGACATTCCTACTTAAAATTGATTGTGGAAGTTTTCGATATTCAATTTCCATGATGTATATTTATGCTCAACTAATTTTCCCAGCTGCTGGGTCAATTATTATCCCAAGTTGATAAATTTATTTCATTGTCACATATTGTAATTTCAACATTATAAACCCTCATACAATATGATGAAGTCACATCTTTGATTTTTAAACCCTCATACATTTTTTTTTTAGAGAAGCATTAACTCAATAATTTAAACCTCAAATATAACCCGCCAAGTATTTAAGTGATTTAGCCTTAGTACCTTGTCAGGAATTTTGCAATTTGCCCATAAACATGAAATTTCACATGTGTAGGCATGGAATGGACATTTGGTTTTTGGCATCAACCCAAGTTGTCAAAGTTTTGTGGGTTTCATTGTTTCAAACTAGAAGGATCAATACTCAGACAAGGTGTGGAGTTAGATCTAATAAGATATGATAAAAATAAATGATATCAATTATTGGGAAGTTGTTTGATGCCCGGCAATAAAGACGAAATTATAAATTTTCTTTTACAAAATTTCCTTTTCTTGCAAAAAGAAATGAAAAATACATTTGTTACCTTGATTACAACACATACGAAAATGATCTTGTGATAAATTATAGTAAATATCAATCATCAATGCTATAAAAATGAATGTATGAAAGCCTATACTTAAAAATTAAGAGATATGTAGTCTACTGGCATCAAGTGACTGTTTCAAATGGGAGGTCATGGGTTTGAGTTTTAGTGAGGACGGTAATGACTCTTTGTGCTTCAATAAGTTGTGAAAGTAGATGAATAGATATTATATTGGAGTAAATACCAGCGGACAGACTTTGGTGGCACTGCCACTTTTAGTCCTCAACTTTTAAACCAACCACTCTTAGTCCTCTTACTTTTTGTTTCTAGCCATCTATGGTCCTTCCGTTAAACTTGACCATCTAATGCCGTTTTCTCAAAGATAATTCAGTCTTTTCATAATTAATTTATTAATTATTATGTTTGCCGAGTCATACCGAGATATCCCGACGTCGTTTTGGCACAACTTTCGTACCAGCTTTTGTATGCCATTTTGATTCACGAGCTGGTTTTGTATACGTTCATAGCTGGAAAACCATTGTTTGACTATTCAGATGAGGAAATTAAACATAATAATTAATAAATTAATTATGAAAGGACTGGATTACCTTTTAAAAAACGGCATTAGATGGTCAAGTTTAACGAAAGGACCATAGATGGATAGAAACAAAAAGTAAGAGGACTAAAAGTGGTTGATTTAAAAGTTGAGGACTAAAAGTGGCAGTGCCACCAAAGTCGGAGGACCTCCGCCGGTATTTACTCTATTATATTGTAATAGAGTTACTAGTACTCATCGAAAATCTCTCCCAACGTCTCTAGGTTTCCCGTCCTTTTTTTGGTAAGTTTCGCGCCGTCCTTTGGCCATGGAAGCAGAGGCGGCCCCCACGCCGGCGGTGAACGGCGGCCAACTGGGCCTCCAGGATGGTGGCACGAGGGGCTTCAAACGTTTCAAACCCACGAAGCGCTCGTTTGCTGAGGCTGCGGCCGACCACCCATCCTTTGACACAGAAGGTTCGAGTTTGGAGGATGAGGACAACTGGTTCGAAGATGAGATTCAGGTCGACGAGGATAAAGAGAATATTGTTAGGGAAGGAGAAGAAGGTATACCTGTGGTTAAGTTTCCTAAAGCTCTCCGAGCCGAATGGATCAAACCTTGGAAGAACGCGTTGATCGTGAAGTTCCTTGGCAAACCAATTGCGCTTTCCCTTTTCCAGCAACGTATGTTGCGTTTATGGAATCCGCAAGGTAAGGTGGAGATCATTGATCTCGGATCGGGCTGGTTTATCACCAGATTCCAACTGAAAGCTGACTGCATGCATGTGATAACGAATGGTCCGTGGAAGTTATTTGACCAATACGTCGTAACCCAACGGTGGAAACCAAATTTCGATCCCTCCAGCGAAAAACTAGAGCGAATGGTGGTCTGGGTACGTCTGCCGGGCCTCCCGGCTGAATTCTTTCGTGAGAAAGCAGTTAAAGACATCCTTCGGCAGGTGGGTTCGCCGCTAAAGTTGGACAGATCAACGTTAGGGGTAGTACGGGGTCAATTTGCAAGAGCGGCAGTGGAGATAGATCTCTCAAAACCACTGGTGGCAGTGGTTAAGGTAGAAGATCGTCTCCAACGCATCGAATTTGAAGGTCTTCATGTTATCTGCTTCGGATGTGGAGAGGTAGGACACAGGTCGGAATTCTGTTCCAAGAACCAGACTGGTGGTGGTGGAGTCGACGCCGGTGCGGATCCTCCTCAGGCCAACATGAACCAAGATGACATGCACGTGGAACAACACCAGCCTCCTCCGGTAATCCCCATCGAAAAGCATGGCGCTTGGATGATCGTGAATCACAAAAAGAAAGATAAACGTTTTCCTGGAGCCAAATCTAAGCCAAAGCTGAAGAGTAACGCGAATAAACGCACTCAGAGCCTGCCGATGGAGAAACATCAAGCACGGGAAGGTGGAAACCGGTCCTAAGGGAAAGGCAGAGCCTCGGGTGGCAATCCAGGTAATCCTCCATCTAAATCGCCCCTAACTGTGAATAATACTTTCACGCCGTTGCAGGGTCTTGATGGGCTAATTGATACGCCAATCACGGTGGACGATGATCCAATGTTGAATGGAAGGAAGAAACAGACAAACAAGAAGAATCCTAATAAGAGCAACCAAAAACAGGTTGCAGACAAGAAGGGTTTCCAAGAACGTGGAGAATCCTCCAGTAGAACCAAGTCCAACAATTTGGGGGTCCATTTTGTTTTTGGCAACACAGACAATCCCATATCTTGAGTTAACACTGGTCCTCCGTCCTTTGGGGGAGGGGGGAACTGGTTCAGTCAGGCTACGCGTAAGGAAGGTGGTGTTAATTCTTCCTTGTCTCGAACGGCCTCTCAATGATTCTGATCTCTTGGAACTGTCGTGGCGTGGCGAACCGGAAGACGATCAGCCATGCCAGAATGTTGATGAGAGATAAGGAGATTGGTGCCATTTGCTTCCTGGAAACAAAAACCAGGGAGTTTGGTAAGTTAAAGAGTATGGCTGAAAATTTGGGTTTTACTAACTTTTTTTCTGTTGACCCCCTGGGTTTTGCTGGGGGCCTAACGCTCTTTTGGAGGGCAAGTATTTTGAATTTCAGGGTTGTTCAGAATTCCACTCAAGCAATACATGGGGTGGTGAACACGGGTTCCACTGAGGTGAGGGTTTCTTTTGCTTACGTGAGACCGAACCCATCTGCCAAAGAAAGGTTCTGGAATGAGTGCAAAACTATGGCGACTTCGAGGAATGGGCCATGGATAATGATGGGTGATTTCAATGACATCGCCAACGAAAATGAGCAATGGGGTAGCGACTCAATCAACATAAGTCGCTGCCTCAAGTTTGTGGATGGTTATAATGATTGTGGCTTACTAGATATGGGAACGATCGGGGCCCGCTACTCCTGGTTCCGACATCACGGTGGGCGTATGGTACAGCGTAGGAAACTGGACAGAGTCCTTTGGAACACGGAGGCACAACTCCTCTTCCCAGAAGCCAAAGCGGCAGTCCTCCCAAGAACGCATTCCGACCACCACCCGCTTAAGTTCATGGGTAGTGCAGGTGATCCTCCAAGAAGAAAAAATAGGCCTTTTCGCTTTGAAGGAGCGTGGCTCAATAGGGTGGACTTCAGAAACTTGTGGACCAAGGTTTGGTCCAACCCTGCCCTTGATTTGATGGGCTCTATTGAGGAAGTGACGAACCAAAGCAAAGTTTGGAATAAAGAGATATTCGGTAATATCTTTAAAAGAAAAGCCAAGTTACAAGCCAGAATCAAAGGTATCCAGGAGTCATCGTTTTATAACACCTCGAAAGGGCTCCAGATCCTGGAGACCAGGTTACTTGAAGATCTCAATCAGACTTTGGAACAGGAGGAATTGCTGTGGTTCCAAAAATCAAGGAGAACGTGGATTCAAGATGGGGACAGGAATACGTCCTTCTATCATAAGTCCACTCTCATTCGGCGCAACAGAGCTAGAATTAGAATGCTTAAAATAGATGGTAAATGGAATTCCAATTTAAAAGAGATCACTGAACATGTGACTAATTTTTTTATTAATTTATTCTGCAGGAAAAATCCTCCGGATGGTATCCCGCCAAAAATCTACAACGGACACAAGATTTCGCCAAGGGAAGCCGCGAGTCTATGCCAGGTGGCAACCATGGAGGAAGTTAGGAAAGCTGTTATGGGAATGAAAAAATATGGAAGCCCGGGGCCGGACGACATCCAAGCCGCCTTCTATCAGTCATTCTGGGACGTGACAAAAGGTCCAATTTTGGGGTTGGTCAGGGAGGCCTTGGTGACAGGTACGGTGCCCAAGAAGCTCCTGGAATCGTATATCACCCTCATTCCCAAAAAAGCGAGCCCTGAATCGGCAAGTGACTTCAGGCCAATCACCTTGTTGAACGTGAGCTATAAAATCATCTCGAAGGTCATTGTGAACAGGATGCGACCGATTATGAAGAAGCTCATTGGTCCGTTTCAAAATAGTTTCTTACCGGGAAGGTCCACAATGGACAATATTATCCTCACACAGGAAATCGTTCACTCGATGCGGCAAAGGAAAGGGGGCAAGGGCTTGATGGCGATTAAGTTAGATCTTCACAAAGCTTATGACAGTATCAACTGGGAGTTCCTCGAGTACACTCTAGAGGACTTCGGCTTCCCCCATCAACTCATCAGGCTCATAATGTTCGGGATAAAGGAAAGCTCTATTTCCCTACTTTGGAATGGGGAGAAGCTCATGCCATTCCAACCGGGGCGGGGCCTCCGGCAGGGCGACCCCATTGCCCCGTATCTCTTCATCCTAGTCATGGAAAAATTATCATGGGATATTCAAGAAGAAGTCCGTAAGAACCACTGGAGACCGATAGCCATCTCAAGGAGAGGCACCGGGGTGTCGCACCTCTTCTTTGCAGATGACCTTATGCTTTTTGCTGAAGCATCCGAAGCTCAAGGGCGTGTTATTATGGACTGTATGGAAGACTTTTCCAAGAGATCGGGGCTTAGCATCAACATCGGTAAGTCGAGTATTTTCTGCAGCCCAAACACAAGTGTCAGTATCAAAAACAGTTTGAAGAGGACTACAGGCATCCCAGTCAATGACAACCTGGGCAACTACCTCGGTGTCCCAATCATTCACCAACAAGTCTCAAAAAATACCTTTGGGTATATCCTTGAAGGCATGAAGAGGAAACTGGCCAATTGGAATCTGACTCGCTTAGCCTAGCCGGTCGGAAAGTTCTCGTTCAATCTGCTCTTGCATCCATGCCGGTGTACTCCATGCAAGTCTTCAAGCTACCTGTGGGGGTGACCAATGAAGTGGATAAAATTTGCAGGAATTTCCTTTGGGGGGGATTCAGAGAATAAAAAGAAAATGCACCTTGTGGGTTGGAATGACATTTGCAAACCGAAGGTTTCGGGCGGCCTGGGGCTTAGACGGTGTGCTGATTTCAATGATGCCCTCCTTGCTAAGTTAGCTTGGCAAATTAATACTTGCCACGACAAAATTTGGGTTCAAGTCATGAAGGAAAAATATGTTAAAGATGACAACTTCTTCCTTGCCTCCAGCGCTAGTAACTCCTCCTTGGGGTGGAAAAGTGTTCTGAGAGGTCGGTCTATAATGGAACTTGGGGCAGCCTGGCGGATTGGTAATGGCAACTCCCTCAATTTTTTTTCGGATTGGTGGGTCGGCGACAAACCCCTTGGACTCCTGGACGAAGTGACCATTGACGATGACATAGGCCAGGTAAAAGTTAGTGATTTTATTTTAACTAACCGGAGTTGGGATATTGACAGGTTAAGCGCAATGCTCCCTCATGACGTGGTGAATATGATAAGGGCCATCCCAATCCCAATAGATGAGAGATCGAAGGACGCCCTCTACTGGCCGAATTCTCCCTCAGGTAGTTTCTCGGTAAGTTCTGCCTTCTCTTACATTGCAGGTGACACGGAGGTGACGGAGGATTATAGTTGGCTCTGGAAAGTTGGTGTCTCTGAAAGGTGCCGCTTCTTTTTGTGGCTCACGGTGAAAGGAAAGTTGCTGACCAACGCCGAAAGGCACAGCGGGGGCTCGTGGAGGACAGCACATGTTCAGGTTGCGGCGAAGATGACGAGTCCACAATGCATATTTTTTCTGGTTGCCGCTTTGCCAAAGACTGCTGGAAGAGAACAGACATCCCAGATAGTTTCTGTTTTGGGCATCAGACGCAATCCTGGGAATGGTTTAAGAGCAATTGTTGTTCTAAGGCCATTGTTAATGGCTTCCCGTGGGCGGTCAAGTTTGCGTATTCCTGTTGGGAAATTTGGAAGGCGAGAAACAGGCGAATTTTTGACCTCCAAACTCCAAATCCAGTGGACATTGTTCGGCGCTCCTTGGATCTCACCAAGATCACGATGGAGTTGAGTAGGCATCCAGCCGCTAACAAGTCTGGGAAGATTCGTTGGGTCTCCTGGAACCCGCCTGACGGTGAGTGGATCAAAATCAACACTGATGGGGCCTTTAAATCGAACACAAAGACCGCTAGTGCCGGTGGGTTAGCTCGGAACCACAAGGGAGACTGGCTGTTCGGGTTTTATACTAAAATCGGGAATTCTAATAGCTTTGCCGCGGAGCTGTGGGGCCTAAGGGAGGGTCTGCGGCTGGCAAAGGCCAAGGGGTGGGACATGTTAATCTTTGAACTTGATTCAGAAGTAGTCATATCGGTTATGAAAGGGGAGGAGGAAGTCCATGAGGCTTCGTCGACTCTTGTCAGAGATTGCAAATATCTAGTAGCCCGGTTTGATAATATTGTCTTCTCTCATACCTTAAGAGAGGGCAATAAGAGTGCTGATCACTTGGCAAACCTTTGGCAACATGGGGAGTGGGGCACTTCCTACTTGGTTGATCCTCCAGCTAGCCTTGAGACGCTCCTTGCAGCGGATGCTTTCGGGGCTAGCTCGGTTAGAGTCTGGTAGTTTTTTAGCTTGTTTCCTTCCCGTTTCCACGGGTCCAATTTCACCAAAAAAAAAAAAGAGTTACTAGTACTCAAAAAATAAATAATAAGTAAGAGACCCTTGACATTTTTCATAAATAAGTGAAAATGTGAATAAATAAATAAAAATGCATATATTTTTATTTCAAAATAATGCATGCCGAGACGTTTAGTACAACTGATTTTGTTGTAGTATTTGTTCAAATATACTTAACATATCACTCCATTGGGGCTCATGGCTAGATTTTATTTATTTATTTATTTTTGTCGTCCCTTCTTATAAATAAATGAGGTTTGGCTAAAAGAATAAGTGCAATTTTTAAAATCAATATTGTAAAATATATAATTTTTATTTCAAATAAGTATGAACAATGTAACACTAGATGAACGCAAAAAATCACAATTCCTACCTGTAAAATATATGATTATTTTTATCAAATATGATTATTTTTATCAAATAATTATGAACGGTGTAAATATTAGACCCTCTAAAACTCTTGTGGCCCTATGCTGTTGCTACGGGTGGAAATAGGTCGAGCCGAGTTTTAGAGAATGCTTTAGAGAATTAGGCATGGGCTTGTTACGAAAACCTAAGACCTGGGCTTAAGAGCCTATATGTAGGCTTTTTGTTACAATCGTTATATCGTGCACCAGGGCGCACATAACAATGTGTGTCCCCGCCTCCCAAAACGATGTCTTTTTGTTAATTTCAGGTATAAAATTTGGTGCATTATATTATATAATAATTCTGTACATTCAAACCATGAGAATTTTCAGTTATAAAATTTTGTGTTTTCAGGTATAAAATTCTGTGTATTCTATTATACAATTCTGTACATTTGAAACATGATTTTTTTTTAAGAGTTAACAGCAGACACGAAAAGGTACAAAACGACGTCGTTTTGGGCTAGGGCGCACAAGTGCACGGTATAATTTGCCTTTTTGTTAGGCTCAAGCATGAGCCTACAATTAGCCTAGCCTGGCATGAAACCTTTTTTAAAAGCCTGTTAATATGCAGACCATTAAAAAAGGAGTTAATTCCAGCAATGGTCCTCCGACTATTGTGATTTTTTAAAATTAATCCTCATCTTTTAATTTGGACGAAATAGACCCTTGACTATCAGATTTGTTCCACCATTGGTCCTTTCAAGAAACATTAGACAAGTAGAGGAGTACAAGCGTAATTTCCTTAGTTATGTCTCTTCTTGTCCTTCCTGGCTTCTTATTCATGGCTTCAGTAATTTTCGGTGGGTTTAGCGGAGTGCATGGGGGCCGTGCCCGGTGGATTTGGATTTAATTGGCGAGGAAAGCGCAATGAAGTGTTTCTGACTTAAACCCACGCAAGCCACTTCCTTTTCGTCTCCATCTCAAAATTACCTTATCCAAGAGTCCAAGATTCCAATGACCAGATTATCTTTCTAGAGTTCTTCCTCACCTGGTGTCCTCTTACATGTGACTTTTACGCGAAAGAAAGAGCAACAACACATGTAAAAATTCAGGAGCAGAGATGAGTTTGGAAGATTATTATGATGAAATGGAAAAGAATAAAAATGTAAAAGACCAAAAAAAAAAAAGTGCTTATATCCATTTTGTACCCACAACAACACACCTGAATTTTAATAATTTGCTGTCGAATTAGAAGAAAATCCTTTCGTCCCTTCAAGCTGCAAAATTTGTTTTGTATGCGCATTGCAGCAACATGTAAAGGTTCATTAGTTTGTCCTGCTCTGTTCTTCCTCACAGCAAGAAGTGAAAGGGCACGCTCATCTGATAGTCCAACTTCACCATCACCATATTCTTTTATCTGCTTCAATTCCTCTGGAATGATTGGACTCTGAACTAGACCTCCATGCGTGTGTCTTGAGCTCGAGATGGCAAGGAGCTTGAGTAGTTTGCATTTTATTGGTGTAACGCGGGCTGATTTATCGCTGTTGCTCCGGGATTGTTTTGTTTAAAACAGCTAGCCTACTGATGAGCTTGCGAATTTGGACGATGTGTAACGAACGGATGAGATTTGAGAAGACGCGGCACTCCGTAGCTGCTGCCAACGCTGGCTTCTGCATCGCGATAATATACGCGTGTGTCCTTTCATCACATCTTCACTAACCATGCATGCATGAATGTGTCAGACCCATTATATCAAATCATATTATATTATACTATTAAGATCAATCATGCTAGTTTAGCTACTTTTTGTTTCAGAATATATATATATATATATATATCAGCTCCCCACCCTTCCTTGTAAGCCACTTCCTTATGGGCGGTAGTGATGGACTGATGGTGGTGGCTATGGTGTGCAGTACGCAAGTGGAAGGAAGGAGAGTAGTACAGAGACGATTGGGGGGTGAAGGGCAACCAGGAGGTTCAAGAACTGCGTGGATGAGTACAACATCGCCGATTATCATTCTCCCTTCTCACCGTAAAGGAGGAGGAGACCCACAACCTATTGCTTCAATTCCTCTCCCCACAAACCTCCCGTTGCAATTTCCTCTCCTCACTCTAGCACCGGCTCCCATGCACCTTCACTTCATCTCTGATTCCGAAGGGGAAGAAGACTCCGCCTCTGGATCTTTGGACCACCACTCACACAACGCCACCCCGCTTCATCCCCATACTCACCTAAACTACGCCGCCGCCGTCGATATATCATGAATATAATCCCTCGCCCTCGGTGGCCCATACCCCGAAGCTTTTCTCGGTGCTACTACTAACATCTCAGAGGAACAAAAACACTACTTCCACTGTCCCTGCAAGATCTTCAGTTAATGCCACACTCGGTGTTCCAAGAACAGCTAGTTTTTCTTTGCGACCAAACAAGAGCACAGTCTCTTGATATTCCACCAAACGGTGGCTGGAAGGAAGCTGAGTGAAGAAGAAAATAATCACAAGAAATGACCATTTCAGCCCTTCACTAACGCTTAACAAACGGATGTTTAACGGAAGGACCCTGGAACAAATCAGATAGTCAAGGTCTATTTCGTTCAAATTAAAAGACAAGGACTAATTTTGGAAAATCACAATAGTCGGAAGACCATTGCTGGAATTAACTCATTAAAAAAGCTTCAAAGTAAGTTCTGCTTTGAGTTTATTTAAAACCTATATATTAAGTCTTTTTAACGACCTCCTCAGTGGAGGCGTTATTAGCTCTTTGTGTTTCATAGGTAGGTTGAGAAAGTATATGAACAGATACTACAATGTAATGGGGCTAGTAGCATTCAAAAAAAAAAAGTCTTTTTAAAAATTTTAATAAGTATTTCTAAATAATTTAAGAAATATACCAACCTAATACAAAATTAATATATAACTATATAAGCATATCGCTACAATGCAAACATAATAGTATTAAAACATATATAAAATAAAATAAAACAAGTCAACTTCAATATGCTTGTTAACTTGTTTAGGAATGAATTTTGATTGTCATTCTATATATTTTTTTTTTTTTGAAAGTTGATTGTCATTCTATATAATTTCATAAATAGTTAACAATCAACTCACATAATTAAGTCGTGAGACTTCATTAAATATTTAACAGTAAGAACAATTAAACAATAAGAACACTTATAGGATTAACAACAATGTTTATAGTTGAATCAGGAATTTAGAATGCGATTTTGGAGGTGGAGGGTTAGGGTTTGAAATTATATATACTTGGAATTATATTGTAAATATAAATATATATTAGGTACAAAATAGAATATATACTAACTTAATATTACAAATAAATTATATATATGTGTAAATAGGCTAGGGCGGCCGAGCTTGGTATAAATGGACCAAAGTCTGGCCTTTTTATTAAACACGCTAGGCTTATGTATGCTTTAAATAGGCTTGGCCTTAGGCTTCTACGAAGGGGCCTGGCCTGGCCTATTCCCACCCCTAACTGTTGCCCATACTGGGGCTTGAACTCATGACTTTCTATTTGAGAGAGCCACTTCATGCTACTCAACCACATGGTTATTGACTTGAACCATTTATATTTAGTCTAAATCTAAAATAATGTGAGTTAGTTAGTTTGTTTTTTTTTTTTTTTAAATCACTTTTTCCTAAACAAATATTTTCGTGTGAATGCACATGAGTTAATTAAAACTATATACTAGTTCAAACCCACCTCCCTTTCTAATGTGGGACAAGAGTTTTTTTTTTTTTCAATTCCAAACCTTTTCCACCTTCATTTATCGACTTAAATGGGTCTACTTTGAGAATTAAAATTCTATTCACCCATTATCCGTGTTAAGTGTATAATATATCAATTTCTTTGTTTCATTTCAAAGAATTCGAGTCGATTTTGACCCGACCCAAATCAAAAATAGACCTCACTAATATTTGTAACATAAAATAGCCACTTAAAATGTCATTTTACACTATTATTTTCCAACACTTTCCTCATACACACACTCCTAAAATTACTTTTCAATACTCCATATTTGCCTTTAATGTATTTTGAATATTTTTTGTTTTTTTCTATATATCCTTTTTTGTTTTAATTTCTTTACTTTTTAGGGAAAATATTTATTTTTAGGATTAATCTCTTACCCAAAAAAAAAAAAAAAAAAAAAAAAAAAAAAAAAACACAATGCAAAATTTTCTCAAATTAACAATTCTCAATAACAATATCATCTTAATAGTGTTTTGGTTCATAATAATTTTAAAAGATTGTGTCTTATTTATCTTTTTTTTTTGAAGCTGTGTCTTATTTATCTATTTTATAAGGAATTACTACTTTTGATTTCATAAACTTCAAACCTGTATGTAGAGGGCAATTAAATGTATTTACGGTTGGAAAAATCAGTTTAAAATGGTATTTTTGTTTTTTTTTGAAAATTAAAATGGTATTTAAAGTGACCTAAATCCTTAAAAAATATGACTAGTGAAAAACGAGCCTTGAAAGTATACCCCTCAAAACTGTTCATATATTGAGATTAATAACTAGAGGAAATTACACTTTTGGTCCTATAACTATAAGGGGCGTGTTAATTTCAGTACTTGATTTTAAAAACTAACAATATAGTCCTATAACTATGCAATTTCTAACACATTTGGTCCTCCCGGCCAAATCGCCGGCGAAATTTGGCCGGAAAAACCAAACCCATTTTAAATTAAATATGAGTAGGGGCAAAACTATCATTTGAACTTCAAGTTTCCGGACCCGAGATTCGTTTTTCAATTCGATGGCGAGCCAGAATGCAGTCCTCAGGTGTTCCAATTCCAAGGAAACATTCGTCAACCGGTTTTCAACTGCAAGTTTAGTTTCCGAACCACTGCAGACTGGAATCAATGGTCCAGGTCCGTCCTGTCTTCTCACTTATTTTACCTTTTTATTTTTTCCGTTTTCCTTTACAAACCGACATGCTTCATGACCACAATTACAGTGGAAATTGCCAAGTGGTACTGTAAAGGAGGGCTTGTTCCATACATATGTGTTGATGTGTTCTAAATTAAAGCTAAAATATGTAGTTGTATTTAAATCTTCGGCGTCACTGGACAAGTGTTCATGTTTAAAGTGAAGATACGAAGCTTTTAAAACTTTAGCCCTTAACAAAATTTTCTTAGGTTGAGGTTAATTTGATTCAATTACTATTTGAAAACTCGACTACTGTTGAAAATGCAACGACATTCTTTGCTTCCTACAGTTTCTTTTCTGATCAACTATCAATCAGTGTTAAGTAGAATTGCTGAACATATTGAAGTATTGAACTGTTTGTCATCATATATTTTGTACTGCATTGTACATCATTTCCGTCGGAGCAAAGCGGTCCTAGAGGTTGGTTGAGTTCATTAGGAAGCGAAAGGGAGCGGCCAGGGAAGGAGCGAAAAGGATGGTCAATTACAGTTCATGTTCTTTCCGGTTCACTGGTTGCCGCTGCATCAATGGTGACTCCATTTGTTGCCTCTCCCAGTTCGGACCTTTGCCCCCACTTGGTCAATTATAGTTCTCGCTCCGATTTGGGAACAGAAATTTGAAGTTCAAATGACCGTTTTGCCCCCACTTATATTTAATTTAAAATGGGTTTAGTTTTTCCGGCCAAATTTCGCCGATGATTTGGCCGGGAGGACCAAATGTGTTAGAAATTACATAGTTACAGGACCAAATTGTTAGTTTTTAAAGTCAAGTATTAAAATTAATACGCCCCTATAGTCATAGGACCAAAATTGTAATTTTCTCTTAATAACTACTAGTATTTGCCCCGTGCGGTGCACGGACAAAAATTTATAAGTATTGTTGTAATGTTATAATACAAAACAGAATTAATTTTATTAAAAATGTAAGTATAGTTATACATTTAATATTTAAATGTTAAGACAATATATGACAAAAAATGCATTAATATTGCTAACCTCATTTGCAATAATGATCTTACAAAGTTAAACGGACAGAGAAAGACCCGGACCACCTCGTGGTTTACACACAAAAAAATAATGATCTTACAAATCTATTAATATGCATTCACACTTAGGCGGGAAAATTTTTTTGTAAATAAATTATTAAAAAAACTAATCAAAATTACAAACTATTAAAAAGTTACTACATATATATATATATATATATATATATATATATATAAGAGCGCTCATATGCGGCGGGGTCTTACGGTGCGGCGGTGCGGTCAAATTCCAGAATACACCAACAGTGTTAACAATATGCACCAACAGTGTAATAAAAACACACCCCAATAAAATGTAATAAAACATCACAAAATACACCACAGACTCAAAAAAACACACCATATAACTCACCACCCCCAATGGTGTATTTCCGAACAGTGTATAGTGTTTTTACTCACACCTAATGGTGTGTGTTTGGTGATGCAGGGCTCTGTTTACTCTGTTTTGTGTGATGTATTTCCTAACGTTGATGGTGCATATTTGGTGAACTATTGGTGTTGCCGCACCGTAAGAAATAACCGCACCGTAAGACACTACCGCACCTGAACCCGCCTATATATATATATATATATATATATATATATATATATATATAAAATCAAAATTGATATAAAACACTCGTAGAAATTAATTAATGATTACATGAATTTATAAATTTGTACACATTTTTTCATCTTGCATCTTTGTGTTGTATAAACTCAACAATCTCTTTCACACACACACACACGCGCACACACACACACACACACACATATATATATATATATATATATATATATATATATGTATATATATATGTATGTATGTATGTATGTATGTATGTATGTATAAAGATAAAGATAAAGATTTATGATGATTATGAAGTTCCTAAACCATTGATATTCCATAACTCTCAAATGCATCAAATGGAGGGAAAAAATTTCACATTGATTCTGCTATATTATATATAGAGATATTAGCTTGCTATTGGATCACAGCTACTTGAATATATTTTTTCCTAGCATTTCCTGCTCAAAATGCGTTCCATAATAAAGTGATAAAAGTTGTTGCGACCTACTTGGTTAAATCCCCAATCCCAAATATCTACACATTCTAGATCGACAGAGCATTTGGGAGGATGTAAATCACGGTGACTCAATAATTTAGCAGACGTGGTCAAATTTCGGTGTGTACAAGGGATCTGCACACTAGACATAATCCCCACGCTGTCGCCGCAATGATTTGAACTTTAGTCTTTTTTTTTAAATACTGTCTACTGAATCATTAAACTAAATTCGTGCGGATAAAGTAGTTGCTACCGAGAGGCTAGGGATATGAGGTGAAAAAGAGTATTTCGATCTACTGGGTATGAATATTGGAAGAGAATTGTATATATATAGTAGTTGTTTTAGATGTTGACTTTGTGTCTCCAAGGCACCCAATAATTGGCATCAACCTTTTTCTTTAATGTTCACTTTTTCAATGATAGAATAGTTTTTATCTCATAATTCATTGTGTTCTTTTGTCAAATTAATTAAAATTCATTTGAATTTGAAATGAACTTATCTTTGCAAACAATTATTGCGGGGTTTGCATTAACCATCAATGGCTTACATGATTTAATAATTAATTGGAATAAGGTTCAAATTGGCCACTGAACGTAACCTGAAAATGCAATTAGGTCACTGAACGAAAAAAAAAAAAAAAAAGTGCAATTAGGCCACTGAACACTCCAAATGTATGCAATTTCACCGATTAGCAGGTTACCATCAATTTTAGCAGGTTATCTACTTACGTGGCAGCTGAGGTGGCATTTTTAATAATTTTTAAATAATTTTAAATAAATTTTAATAATAGATTTTAAAAAATTATTACAAAAAATAAACCCCGTCATTTAAAAAAAAAATTACATTTTTAAAAAAATTTATTATTAAAATTTATTAAAAAGTATTTAAAAATTATTAAAAATGTCAACTCATCTGTCACGTAAGCAAGTACCCTGCTAAAATTGATGGTAACCTGCTATTAGGTGAAATTGCATACATTTGGAGTGTTCAGTGGCCTAATTGCACTTTTTTTTTTTTTTTTTCGTTCAGTGGCCTAATTGCATTTTTAGGTTACGTTCAGTAGCCAATTTGAACCTTATTCCTAATTAATTACACTTAGTGGTGTTGATTAACTACTTTTATATCTAATTATTTGATTCAAATTTAAGTAGTAATTTCTTTTCTATTTTTTACTTTTGAACAAAGGAATAAACAATAGGAAAGAAATTTTTAAAAATTATCCTTATAGTGTGGTGTGTGTATGTGTGTGTATATCATGTTAAAAAAAAAAAAGTTTATTATGAAAAATGAGAATGAATCTCGATTGTTGATTGCAAAAAAATGAATGAATGAAGATTTATATTTGAAATCAAGATTTATATTTGAAATCAAGAGGCGGTTGCATGTTTGTAAATAAATAAAACTTTTGATTGTATGTATAGATGACTTTGAGCTCACCTGTCACTTTCAAGTCGTGAAGAGCCTTAAATAATGGTGTATAATGATGAACGAAGAATTGAATGTACTCCTACACAACAACACATGGAAACTAGTCCACTTGACCGAGATATGAACGTAATTGAATGCAAGTGGGTGTTTCGAATCAAGAGAAAAACTGATGGATCAATTGAACGACACAAATCTTGACTTGTTGCAAAAGGGCTTAACCACGTTAAGGAGAAGATTACTTTGATATTTTTAGCCTAGTGATCAAACCAACTATAGTAAGACTCCTCTAATTTCTTACAATAACAAAAAATTGGTCTCTCCAACCACTCAATGTTCACAATGCCTTTCTAAATGGCTACTTAAGTGAGAATGTTTTTATGAAGCAACTACTAGGGTATATTGACAAAAATATTCTTACTCATGTTTGCAAATTGCAAAAATCTCTCTATGGTTTGAAACAGACACCTCGTGCGTGGTTCAAGTGTTTTTATGATTGTTTACTTCCAATCAGATTCAAGGCTTCAATTATTGATGTATCTTTATTTATTTGTATATGTTGATGATATACTAATGATAGGAAGCAACAAAAGCCTCTTGACTTCTATCACAAGCTTATTAGTTGATATCTTCAACATAAGAGACATTTGACCACGCCAAGCTTGTTTTTGGGAATAGAGATAGACAACGGCGAGGGGGCGATGATCCTATCACAAAGAAGGTACATGATTGAAATACTCAAAATGTCGGGCGAGGGGGGTGTATTAAAACTTTATATTTTATCAACACTAGAATTCATTCTCCCTCTCATTGTATTATTGTAAACTTCATTATTATCACTATTGACTTTTGACCTTGATAAGACTAATCCTTGTATTCTTATAAATACTTCTCTTCATGTATTTTGTAAATAAGATTGATTAATACTAAAATTCTTTGCACATTATTGTTATCATCCCAATTACTAAGTATTTAATACAATTTGGATTCTAATATTCGTACTAAGCACCCCCCCCCCCCCCAGTGTGGTTATATTGTATTTGGAAATATTTATAAAATGAAAGAAAATTCTATATGCCTATTCTCCAAGTACAAGCCAAAAATTAAAGCTTTGGAAGAATTTAGATTTATACTAGGTATTGTGGAGATATTGTCCCATGTTACTTGGTACAAACTCAAAGTCTTTTTATTCACTTTTGGGTTGTATTCGGTGCAAGAAGTATCAGTAGCAATAAATATCTTATTAGACTTTTTTCATAAAATTTAAAATTTAATTAAATATTGATTTAATGATACATTAGAATTTTACACATACATTTATACATACTGATGATTTTTAATGGACCGGGCCCACCATAAAATCGAGCTAATATAAGAAAATAGAGAGTGAAAAATGAAATTGTTATATTAATGGGACCAACACGCCTAAAATATTTTAGTTGGGTTACAATTAAATAAATCAATCAAGGAAATAAACTCAAGCCCAACCATAAAGTTAGACCACCAAGAGCATCAACCAACCAGGGCCGGCCCTGGGGCAAGGGCAGGCTGGGCCCTTGCCCAGGCCTTGGGGGAGGGCCCCATCCTATCTCTTATATATATATAGTATATATGTATTGAGTATAAGTAATTTATATACATATGTTTTATAGTAATGTGAATTAGCTTGGTTGGTAAGATACTTGAATTTTAAACTCATCTAATCAAAGGCCTATGATCCAATCCTTCCTCAACTTTACTTCTTTGCTTATATTCTAATGTATATTTTAAAAATTTATTTTTATTGATTTTTTGTGTTTAATACCGAGTAGTATTTTTAATGTAGTTTTTAAATATATAAATTTTCATATATTTATACTAAACATATTGACCATGTTTGGTAAAAAATTGGCCTATAGGCCAATTTTAGCTTATTTGATCACTATTAATTGTTTGATTTAGTTAAAATATCAATATAAATGTTTGGTTAATTAGCTTTTTGTAACTCCAAAAGGCTAAAATTAAAAAAGCTACTCCTAGCAACTTTTTCAATTAGCTTTTTGAGAAAAGAAATTATAACAAACAGCTATCAGCTAACAGCTAATTTACCAAACACTTTTCTACAATCAGCTAATATTATCAACTATTTATCCCCTCTAATTAACACAATCAACTAACAGCAAACAGCTATCAGCTAACAGCCATTTTACCAAACAGGGCCATTATGAAAATTTTTAATGTAATTTCTAAATTTATAAATTTTTATATACTTATACTAAACATATTATGAAAAATTAAATTAAAAAAACTTCAACAACTCATGTTAGCCAAACAAGACACGTAAAAATAGGACGGAGGGGGTTATATGATATATTTGGAGATTGAATTATAAAAAAAGTTAAAAGATAATTTACTCTGTACCTTTTTATGAATATCTAATCAATGAAATATAGAAGCTTTTATCATGTGTCATTATATGTATTCAAATTATTCTTAAAAAGTTTAAAATTTATCTATTTAAAAGAAAAAAAGTATTCGTATTAAAAAAATATTTATAAAAATCATATAAATAATATAGAAGATGTGTGATTTATAATATACTTTTATGTTCAAACTATTTTATCTAGATAATTGTGTTTCATATCTTTTTACATTTTTTATTGCATTTTGAAATATTTTAATTTCTTGCTCCTAGTCAAAAAAGATTTTTAGCTTTTCATATGTTTGTAATTATTGTTTTATAAATTTGTAATAATAATTAATTTATTATTTATTATGATAATAACAATGTTATTGTTTATAAGTTTACTCGATTTTAAATTATTTATTCATTATTATAAACTATAATATTGTTTATTTATGAAGGCACTTATACGATTATTTATTATTTTGCATTAAGGAAAGCACCTAGAAATATTTTTCATGATTATTGTTGTGTATGTAAAATTGTAAAAGATTTGTTAATCTTATTTAAAGTTATTGATATTAATAATTTTTTTCTTATTTAATTTAAATTTTAGGCATGAAATATATATTAATCGGGGTCCATTTTTTTTTATCCTGCCCCGGACCTATAAAATGATAGGACCAGCCCTACAACCAACCACAAAGCTAGGTCACAAAACTAGACAACTAAGCTAGACCACTAAGACTAACTATAAGCTAGGTGGAGATGTTCCATTGAAGAAGATAAAACATACAAGTTTATTCCATAAAACTACAAGTGTACTTACTTGATGGTATGCAAAGTGTAATCAAGACGGTTGCACTTGTATATATTATACTAGTTTTTTACGCGCATTGCGCGATTAGGATAATGCCCAATGCTTTTTTGTTAAATAAGTACTTTAAAGTATATTAAGGCGGGATTATATTGAAATTGTTCATGCATAGATAATTGAAGGTTGAATTTGCGTATTTAAATAGGTAATTCTTCTCCCAAAGGTTGAGTCCCAACCCCAAGGACCCCCCACACTCCGACCCGACAAAGCATTGTGGGAAGTTGTAAATCACGGTGACTTAATGGTTCAGCAGACAGGGCCAAATGCTGATACGCACAAGGAATCTGCCCACTTTGGACATAATCCCGCACTGCCGCCGCCGAGGTTCAAACCTTGGTCTCTTCTCCCAAATACTACTCACTAAACCATTGAGCTAAGCCCGTGCGAGTTAAATAGGTAATTCTAAGTTTACAAATGCAAGATAATATAGTCAAGATTGATTATAATTGTCAATAAAATAATTGTATAGGTATAGTTGAAACCAAATACGCGACATAAGGGAGAACAAATAAAAATTAGGGCATAAAATATTAAATATATACTAATATTGTTTGAGGAGATTCCGACATTAGGATTTGTGGTTAAGTTCTATTAAGACTTTAATATTAGAATTAGATTAATGGTGTAGTTATAATTCCATATTAGACTTTAATATTAGAATTAGACTAACGGTGAATTAACGGAAAAGTTAAATGGATAATCATATAATTAAGGATAAATTAGAAAATATCTTAAAAGAAAAAAATTAAAACCTGAACAATATGAACCATTCATTTGATTTAATAATTTGGCGGTCATTTTTTCTACCCAATGTTAATAATTGAATAAATTCGCTGGTCAAATCCGCTAGTATAATCCGCTAACGCTAACCGCTGATTGTCAAACAAGGACATTGCGAGGTAGTTCTCACTTCAATTTGTTGTATGATTTAAATACCCTCTTTGTCACAAAATCTCTCAAGTAGTTAATATGGTTGGCTTTATTAATTATATTTTTTAAAATTTTTTCATGATATTAATAAAATACTTGGTAAATAAATATATAGCATTATTTTGTATTATAACTTTGATATTTAATTAGAAAAATAGTGCACAAAAAAGATAATAGATAATGTAGTGAATATAATCAATTGATGAATTTGAATGTAAAAATTTTTACATTTGAGAAAAATAAAGACAATATAACTAATGAAAATATTTCTTTTAATTAATTTATTGATAATTAATAATTTTTTTTTACTGAATAAAGACATTGTAAGGACAATGTAGCGAATATAATCAATTAATAAATTTGAATATAAAGAATTTTTATATTGAAGAAAAATAAAGACAATATAACTAATAAAATTATTTCTCTTATTTAATTTATTGATAATGAATATTTTTTTTTGAATAAAGGCATTGTGGACACATAATTCTAAATTAAAGAAATGCATATGTATTATTTTTTGTTGTAACTACTAAATTATTATTTATATAATTTAATAAGAGTAAAATAGAGTACTAATTATGCCAACTTTGATTGGGATGAGGTTCGAACCTAAGACTTTTTTTTTATTGAAATCAATGAGTAAGTTAATGGTGAACTAACGGCAATTCTTAAAATTTTAACGGAATTAGTAACAGTGTGTGGGTATTTTAGGAAATTTTAGTGTAAAATTTAAATCTGATCAATCTGAGCCATTCATTTGATTAAAATCTGTGACCGCCATTTTTTCTACCCATTATAGGTCTAACTCTCTTGGGCTCTTATTAGTATAGTAGATAATACACTTGGTAGTACATGTTGCATAATGCACTCATAGCAAGTTTGGTTCATGGAATAAATTTTGAGGTAATAGGAATGATATTCCATAAGGAATGGAATAGGCAAGGGATAGAATATGAATTGTATTCTATTGTTTGGTTCGCGGAAGGAATAAACTTTAGGAATTATATTACAGTATTTGGTTGATTGAAGGAATAGAAATGAAATATGTTTTAAAAGACATAAATACCCTTATAAAAATATGTGATGGTGGCGGCGGCGGTGGCAGTGGTAGCGGCGGTGGCGGTGGCGGCAGTGGCGGTGGTGGTGGTGGCGGCGGCGGTAGTGGTGGTGGCGGCGGTGGTGACGACGGCGATGGTGGTGGTGGTAGCGGTGGTGAAATAGGAAATAAATTTAATTGGGGGGTAAAATAGAAAATAGAAACTTTAGGTTATTCCTGAGAACTCAGGAATAGCTTAATACCAGGGGGGGCCCCAGGAATCTCTATTACCCTTGCAAGGGAAATAGGTCATTCCCGGGAACAATGTTCCTGGGAATACAAGTGGTTACCAAACATAGAAATATGCCTATTATTGGGAATGTTATGCCATTCCAGGCCTATTCTGTGAACCAAACAGCCCATCAAAGTTTGAGACAATTACCAAAATTATCACCTTATTATTATTATTTTTTATTACTTTATAGTTGTTGATTTTTCAAATTGACAACTAGGATGAGTTCTTATGTTTTTCCTAGGCATCGATTTTCAATTGAATGTTTCACACGGTTTCAAGTGATTGAAAACTTGTTTTCTCGTTAAAAAAAAGTGAAATAATCTCAACTATCCATCTGGGATGATATGATAGACAATGTTGAAAATTTAAGAAAAATCATCAACAGTTTCTTCATTATTATAAACTTTGAATGTGCATTGGATAAAATTTGATAGTGCATCATCGGTTAATAAATGATAGAGCACTCAAAACCTACAAATAATGAACTCAAGGTTGTTATATTGTAACATATAATTGTACCTTACAATGCAAACAAGCTTGAGTGCACTCTTTTTACCTAAAATCCATTCTATTTGAATTCGAAAAGATGAAATATCTAAAAATATACAACTCAATGTCATTGAGTTTTTCGCACTTTTGGTCCTTGAGTATTGTGACATTGACAATGTTGATCTACAACTTTCAAAACTTACCTAATTGGTACACGAGTATCAATTTTTAGCACAAATAGTCCTTCCGGTGAAATCTCTATTAATTTTTCACTGGAAAAATTATTTCCCCTTTATAGCAGGGGTATAGTGGTCTTTTTCTTTTGTGGAGATTTTACTGGAAGGACCATTTGCGTTGAGAAAATGATATTTGTAGACCAATTATGCAAGTTTTGAAAGTTGTGGATCAACATTGTTAGTGTCACAGTACTCATGGGACTAAAAGTGCGAAAAAAAACTCTAAGGAGAAACGTGGTGGTAAAAAAAAAGACCATTATACCCTTATTATAAAGAGAAAATAATTTTTTCAATAAAAAATTGATAAAGATTTTACCGAAAAGATCATTTACACTAAGAATTGATACTCATAAATCAATTATATAAATTTTTAAAATTGTGAATCAACATTTTTAGTAGAGTTAATACTCAAAATGGTCCCTCGACTATGCCATAATTACCAATTTGGTCCTCAACTACCATTCTTACCCAATTAAGTCCTCAACTATGTAACTTTTACTCAATTAAGTCCTCAACTATACAATTCTTACTCAATTTAGTCATCAACTATACAATTCTTACCCAATTTAGTCCTCTGTATTAATTTGACTGTTTGTTGACTGTCAAAAGTCGAGATAAAATTATAATTTTACAAGATTTCTCCTTCCTCTCCATTTAGCAGCGCCAAACCATGCAGCAATACACTCCGATCAGATTTCGATCGTCAAAAAATCATTGGAAATCAAATTCATGGGCTATCCGATGCATAACCACTACTTCGATACTGACGGGTTTAGAACCCAACCGGAGCTTATTGCTACATGGTTTGACGCTGCTAAATGAGGAGGAAGGAGAAAACTTGTAAAATTACAACTTTATTTCCATTTTTGACAGTCAACAAACAGTCAAATTGACAAAGGACTAAATTGGGTAAAAATTATATAGTTGAGGACTTAATTGAATAAGAATAATAGTCGAGTACCAAATTGGTAATTACGAAATAATCGAGGAACTATTTTGGGTATTAACTCTTTTTAGTATCACAATACTAGTAAGACAAAAAAATGTGCATAACTCCAATGCCATTTCTAATGCCCATAATAAGTTCCTGGTAGGTACACGCATTAATTTTCCTGACAATCCGGGGAATATTTGGCTTCCGTAAAGTTTATGTATGAGTTAATACTCAATATCGTCCTCGATTATAGTGGTTTTTTTCAATTTCGTCCTAAACGATTTTGGTGACCTAATATCGTTTCAGACTTTTGTATTTCACGCAATTTAGTCCCAGGCTTTTGTGTTTTTGCTCAATTTAGTCCATCATTTGTTATTATGTCCATTTGGTGTTAAATAAATACACAATTAAGTAATTTTAATATTGACATCTCTTTACTTATAGACATGTGAATTGCGAAATTCTTTTTTTTTTTTTTTTACGAATTACTCCCATAATTACTTATAAAACTGCGAATATAAAATTTGATTTGTAGGTCCGGGAGTAATTCTGGGTGTAATTCGTACAAGAAAGAGGAATTTCGCACTTCACAAGTTGAAAATAAAGAGAGATCAATATTGACATTACTGAATTGTCCCTTTATTTAACGCGAATTTGACGGAATAACAAATGGAGGACTAAATTGAGCAAAACACAAAAGTCTGGGACGATATTAGGTCAGCAAAGTCGTTTAGGACGAAATTGAGAAAAACCACTATAGTCGAGGACGATTTTGGGTATTAACTCGTTTATGTATTATGGCTTTTGGCTATCTTTGTTAGCATTTTCCTTTCGAGCAATAGCACAAAAACTTTTTTTTTAGTAGAAAATTCATGTAACTTGTTGTGACGTTGCAATTTGCACATCGATTTATTTTTAATTATTGACTATAAAAATGTTACACTTAGTTTAAAATATGTGAAATGTTTTTACCAAGCATCATTTTACCATCGATTTATTTTTAATTATTGACTATATAAATGTTACACTTAGTTTAAAAAATGTGAAATGTTTTTACAAAGCATCATTTTACTATATTTGAGAATGTTTTAGAGTAAAAGAAATATTTTTTAAAATTAGAATTAAATGTGAAACAAATTAGGGACGAGACAAATAAAAATAAAAATGTTAATGTAATTAGAAATAAAAACAAAATCATTGATTAATTATTCAATTGAGGTCGCTTTCTATTTGAATAAAAGTCAATCACAACTCACAAGACTTCAAATACTCATGTTCAATAATAATAGTTTTTTTTTTTTTTTTTTTTTTTTTTTTTTTTTTTTTTTTTTTTGCTGGCATGGTTCAGTATGTAGTATTTGGGGTTAAAGACCAATGTTTAAAACTCGATAGTGGTAGTGTGAGAATTATGTCCCAAGTGTCTAAAGTGGAGAGAACTGTTAAATACACCGACATTTAGTCCTATCTGCTAAGCCACAAAATCATGATTTATCTCTTTTTAAATACTCTATCAGGTCGAGATGTGGGGCCCTTAAGATTGAATATTCAACCTTTTGGAGAATAATAATATTCCATAATAGTTTTTTTTTTTAATTTGAAAAATAAACCAATAAGACAATAATTCCAACATTTTCCATGGCTTTTCGGTGTGGTGGGAAATGTATGTCTCCAAAAAATAATAACAGTGCTCATATGAGTTGTAAAAGCGACCACTCTCTGGTTTCTACTTCTCTAGTCTCTACTACCGCGCTGCCTATCCTATAATGTGATGCTTCAGCTTCCTCCTGGCAAAGTTTGTGGCCTCTTTTATCTCTACTACTCAAAAGTAAAGTGGGGTTCTGCTCATTTCCTGCATTCTGCTTTAGATTCTGTCTTTTTGAGGGAATTCAAGCTTTCTCTCTCAACTTTCTGACTGTGCTTACATTTTCCCCGTTTTGGGAACTTTTGTAGGGTTTTTCTTTTTGGAATGATTTGAAGTGAGATCAGATACTCACTGTACAGGTAATGCATTTGGTTTAAACTTATTTCTTGATCTTCTGGTTTCTGGGCTTAGTCTTAACAACTTTGGTGCTTCTGTAATGTGGATTCTGCAAGTTGCCCAGTTATTGATTTGCTGTTTTACCTGATTCTGAGTGGTTCTTTTTATGTGGCTAGAATGTCAAGTTGATCTTTGTTTTATTTTGGATTTTTATGTGAGCCTCAGTCCTTCAGTTGTTCCTTAATTTGGTTTATGAAGTCTATTTGATGTTCTTGAAGCATTTCTTTGAGGATTAGTTTCACAAATTTTATAATAGCAATGAATCTGAACCTACATTTTGTTATTTCCTTGCAACTGATAAGACTTAGAATTAGGCTTGAAAAGGTTTTGTGCTTGAATGCAAGATAGGGGAGGTTTTAGGTTTGGCTAAAATTGCATGATTATTCTCCATTATTAATAAATATCAAAATATTTTGTTAGTATTTTATTGAAAAATTAGTAGTTCATAGAAAAAATTACTTATAGCAACTAGCAACATAAGGATTGCCAATGAAAAAATAACTTATTAACCTAGCTTTTCTCTTTGTGAAATGCCAACCTGAGGATAAACTTTGCAACTTTCAAATACTTGAGTTGCATGAAAGATTCGACCTCAATGAAAAAAATCCATATGAGGTATTGAGGCGCACATGACTCCTCGGTCCTTAAATGGCTCTTTTCCAGAGCCAAATAGCCAGAACTTGCAAAAGTACCGTCGTTTATGTATGAATGATCAGGTGTTCTTTGAATTGCAGAATTGTAATATAGAGAGCTTGAATTTTCTTTGACAATTCAGGCTGAACCAAAGACGGTGCACTGGTTAAATTGAGGAGATACCAAATCAAATTCTTGTGCTTTGGTTGATGATGCTTAAACTATGGCCAGTAATTTCCCTGCTAATATGTGGGTTGTTGTCCAATATAGTAGGTAATGCAACTAAACTTTGTTGTCAATACTCATCGTATATGGAAACAATGTTTAGTAGCAGATGGGATCACTAATTTCATTTAACATTAGATTTCCGAGCTTCTAATTGGATGGTGTTATAAGAGTATTACCATACCTGTCTTTTTAAAAATGAATTGTTAATATCTAATGATAATTTTTTGCACCTTTTAGCAGTTTTTAAAAAATTATTTGGGGGGAGGGGGTGGTGATGACAGATTTTAACTTGTCTAGGTTTCTTTCAGGTCATTTTTTTTTTTTTTTTTTGAATGCTGCTGGCTCTATTACAATGTAGTATCTGTTCATAGGTCATTTTTTATTTAATTACTTTTATTACATAGTTTATCCTCAGTGGTGCAACTGACGATGTTGAAGTTTACTTGAGTTGACTTTATGGTTCTTTATCAGTAGTATTCTTGTTCTTTTAGTAAAATGAATTGAAAGAGCAGCTCTGTGCTTTATTATAAAAAAATGGTACTACACAGACGTTATTAACCCACTGAAACACAAAGAGTTAATACTACCTCCACTGGGAATTGAACCCATAACCTCCCATTTGGAAGAGCCACTTTGTGCCACTAGACCACAAGGTCATTGGTCATATGAGTTTATATAGTCATGGGTTAGACTAGCTAATTGATTGGATTCAATCTTTTAGTATGATTTGGCCAAGATTATAACATAGTATCAGTGTCGCCATAAGTGACCTTGGCTCAATCTTAGATTATAACAGATGTCATAGCTAAATACCTCACACTATTTGGGACTACTTAAGAAAATAGAGGTGGGCAAAGTATTAAAAATAACAAAGGTGGCATAAATTTGGGGTCTTCAAATCTGATTTAAAGCCAATAAAGTACATATTTTGCAAGTTATTTTCTTATTGGGTATTCACTTTCAGGTGCATTTGTGGGAATAAACATTGGGACCGATGTCTCAAACCCACCATCAGCATTGGATACGGTTGCACTCCTCAAAGCTCATCAGATAACGCATGTGCGCCTGTTTGATGCTGATGCTCATATGCTCAAAGCTCTATCAAATACCGGGATTGAAGTTATTGTAGGTGTCACGAATGATGAGGTGTTAGGGATCGGCGAATCCTCATCAACAGCAGCAGCTTGGGTGAACAATAACGTGGCTGCTTACATGCCATCAACTAATATTACAGCAATTGCGGTGGGAAGTGAAGTCCTAACTTCAATTCCAAATGCTGCATCGGTTTTAGTTCCTGCACTGAATTACCTCCATAAAGCCCTGGTTGCTGCTAACCTAAATGATCGAGTTAAAGTCTCGACGCCTCAATCAATGGACATAATTGCAAAGGCCTTTCCCCCATCCACCGCCACTTTCAATTCGTCATGGAATTCCACGGTTTTTCAGATCCTTCAGTTTCTAAGAAGCACAAACTCGTACTATATGCTAAATGCTTATCCTTATTATGAGTATGTTCAGTCTGATGGTATCTTTCCGATCGATTATGCACTCTTCCAACCTCTTTCCTCAGTCAAACAAGTTGTTGATCCAAATACCCTTTTCCACTACAACAGCATGTTTGATGCCATGGTGGATGCTACATATAACGCTATTATGGCCTTCAACTTTTCAGATATCCCTGTTGTAGTGACAGAAACTGGTTGGCCATGGTTTGGCGGTACAAAAGAACCCGATGCTACTTTAGAAAATGCTGAAACTTTTATTAAAAATTTGATTCAGCGTGTTTCAAATGATTCTGGACCGCCTAGTCAGCCTGGAATTCCCATTAATTCTTATATATATGAGTTGTTTAATGAGGACAAAAGGCCTGGACCTGTCTCTGAGAGAAGCTGGGGTATAATTTTTCCAAATGGGAGTGCAGTTTATCCCCTAAATTTGGACGGTTTGGGCAACATTTCTGATAATTCTTCTGCAGTGTTCTGTATAGCAAAGCCTGGGGTAGAAGCTAAGAAGCTGCAAAGTGGACTTAACTGGGCATGTGGGCAAGGGCATGCTAATTGCTCCGACATTCAACCAGGAAAACGTTGTTATTTCCCCGATAATTTGGAAAACCATGCTTCTTATGCCTACAATGACTATTATCAGAAAATGCATACTCTCGGAGGAACTTGTGACTTCGATGGCACAGCAACCACCACAACAAGGGATCCCAGTAAGTTTCTGTGATTCTTTGAATTTTTTTTTTTTCTTTTGATGTTACATGAACTCTGGAGAACACGTTATCGCTGGCATTGCCCTTTATTTATTTCATTATATTGACTGGAAGCAATATTTGGAAATCCAAAGTTCAAACCCTATGCACATGTCTCTTAAAATTAGATGTCCTCTCCAATAGCTTGCTTCAAATGCCACTTTGAACTTATTTCTTAGAGATATAAGGATTATGTCATAACTGAGAACAATTGTCATTACTTATTCTTTGAAATATGCCACTAAGAGAATTGGTATTAAATAGGGATCACTGCATATATTTCATTTAAATTTGTTACCTAATCTGTTAAAAAGTCTGATCATTTTCTTGTATGCGTATGCAGGTTATGGGTCTTGTAGCTTTACTGGAAGGTAAGAGGTTTTAGATGAAGTCTATTTGCATTGTGTTTTCTTGATCATGGATCTAATTGTTGGGCAGAGGCCGATGAAGGGTCAAGTCCAACACCCTGCCTCTCAATAGTGTGGTCACCTTCCCTTTGAGCTATAGGGTAAACGCTTATCCTAATAAATGGTATCAGAGCCAGGTCACGGGTAGGTGCTGGGAGAGGGAATTGTTGGGCTGAGGCCGGTGAAGGGCCAAGTCCAGCAATTGGTGGCTAGAGGGATTGTTGGGTGGAAGGTTTTTGGCGTAGTGATAAGCGCTTGATCCTAACACAAACAGTATAACATTGTCTTTTTTTGGAACAGTTCAAATTCAAGTATAGCCGGTGTGTTCCCTTCCACTGCATTAGGGCCTGCAAGCCCTGTAACTGCTAAAGGTCGGAGGACTCTAGCTCCTGATCTCGGGAATATTTTGGTGATATTTCTTGCGGTGTTGTTGCTCGAGGTAAATGTAATGTCGAGATCTTGATTCCAATTGTGCTTTGGTAATTGGTATACTATCTTAGGGATTGATTTTAGATGATTGAAGTATTCTATTCTTTTGCCACTGAGTTTCTTTTCATTGAAATGGCTGTTTTGTGCACAGTTCCATCTTTGAAGATCATTAGCTTGCTTTGGTAGTTTGGTTGTGATTTCCATTTCCTTTTTGTAATGGAGAAAACTCAAAATATTGTTCTTTGAATCTTCATTTAATCATTTCTTGCTCTCTGTGTTATTGAGTTTGGGGGAAGGGTTTACGAGTCTTTCACATCAATTCCCATTATTTAATTATTCCATCCAAAGATTATTGTGATTCTTACATTTGACAAGCGCAATGGTAGTAAGGATTGTTGGGGAATTACATATTTATTATCCATTAAAAGTGGACATTCACTCTTTTATTAGAAAGCACTAGTTATAATGCTCGTATTGCGCAATTAAATTAATTTCAATATGATAATTAAAATAAATACTTAGTGCAGTTTTTAAATATCAAAATTAATTAATATAAAATAAAAATAATTATTTTCAATATAATTAAAATTAGTATTTTCAACTTGTAATAATAACAGTAGTAAAGATGAGTATTGTTATAGATAATTATAATTATGAATAAAAAGAATATGTCTTAACAAATTTCATGTTAAAATAAATTAAGTCTTCTTAATTCGATATTGATAAGTAATAGACTTATTGATATTGTCAAAAAGTAATTAAAGAGTTATGTAATGAAGTTATATCATACAAAATCATTATTTTTATTTTTATTTTTTTTGTATGTGTATGTGTGAGGTTTAGATCCAATTGTTATTATATGTGAACTATTCATCTTGTAAACTCTTATTGATATTTTAAAATATTAATTTTTGTCTCTATAAAATTGATTAGATAATAAAATTATTACATTTATTTAAATTCTTAATGTATAGAGAAATTTTGTCTCATAGTAGAGTAACTTGTAATAAAAGTCTTCAAAAAAAAAAACTTGTAATAAAATGTATATTTTAATTAAACTAATATAGATTTGGAATAGAAAATTACAATTTGTGCTACAACAAATAACATTTCATTTAAGCAAAGAGAAGACAATTTATCCTTAGAATAATTATAGTATGACATATTTTTTAGGATTGAAAATTCAAAAAATAAAAGCCTTCACTTTGTTTTAATAGTTGAAAGAAACAAATCAAATTAAATAAATACTATTTTACTTCTTAACACAAAGAAGAAAATAGTTAAAAAAGAATAGAAAAATAAAAAACAAAATGACACGAGTTTCATTTTGTGTACACTAATTTAATTGTTATAATAATAATATAAAAAATGCTAATCATCATTGTTGTTATTAAAAGGTTAATAAATATTTTGTAAGGAGTAAATTAAGAATAATAAAAAGCTAACACAGGTCCGGTCCTATTGTTTTATAGGCTCCGGGCATGACGAAAAAAAAAGCCCTACTTAGTTAGCATTATACCTAAAATTTAAATTACATAAGAAAAAAAGAATACTAATTTCTATTAGAAATAATTATTTCCTAACAATGATTTATATCACTGCTGGAAATCTCGCTGTTTCCGTCCAACATTTCCGTCCAACCGTAAGTTGGTCGGTGTTTTAAAAAAAATTTCAATTTTCTATGGCTAAAGATGGATGGATAAAAAGTTAGTCAGACTTTCCATCCAACGGGCGAGTGTTGGACTGAATTTCCGTCCAACGGGCGAGTGTTGGACTGAATTTCCGTCCAACCTGTGATGTTGGTTGGTAAACTTGAATTGACCGATAGGTAGAAATTGAAAATAGGTATTTTAATTTCCGTCCAACAACAATGTTGGACGGAAATTTAAATATTTTAGCTAAAAATAAAGGAATACTGGAGTAGTGGACACTAAATAGAGAGCGGGAATATAACTTTGGATGGGAAAAAGAAAATTTTGGCAAAAGAGAACTTAGCAAAAATTCCCGCTTCCATCGTCTCTGTTGTCTCCAGCAAAATTAGGGCTTCTTCCATTGTCTCCAACCAATCACTTCCAGCAAAAATTTCTCGCTTCCAATCGCAAAATCAAAATAAACCTACCTTCACAGCAAAGACTTTTCGCATTTCCGCCTGCCTTCGCCATTCACTCCATTTCTGACGACGCCTTTTCGCCCTGCCTTCTCCATTTTCGCTGCCCTTCCTCCGCTCACGACGACAGCCGACAGCGCCTGAGACCATTCCGACGACACCGCCCCCTCGCCATTCACTCCATTTACGAAGACGCCTGAGACCGCAGCCGACCGTCATTTCCTCTCCATTTCCGCCGCCATCCTTCCTCCGTCGGAGCTCCCTCACTCGCCACTGCCACGGCCCCGGAGCTGTCGATTCCTCTCCGCGACCTGTAAGTCTATTTATTTATTTTATATTTAATTTGTTTCAAATTTTTTAATTTCTTTCAGATTTCAGATATTAGTCTCTAGCCGATTCCTCCACGCAACGTCTGGTGCAATGTGGATTGTCCGATGGTAGTTTGATTAGGAGAGGTATCTTATTGTATGCCTTTGTCAATTTGAGTAGTCTGAATTATTATCTAATCTATGTTGGATGTCAATTTCAACTTCAATTCTAGCCAATTGAACTTGAGTAGTCTGAATTATTATAACTAAAGCAGTGTTTTATGTTTTATGCATAACTAAACATAAAACATAGTAGAACTGTGTGTGTGAACAAAATAGTAACTAAAGCAGCAATTGTGCATTTTGTTTTTGCTGCATATATTCAAGATATCACACTCCTTGTAGGTAACCTAGACTGCTAGGTGGTGCAGTATGTATATATAAAATGTAGGAAGATTATAATTTTTTAGTTAGTGATTGATTGGGATATCAGAACCATGTGGTGTTGTTGGTAGGTGAGAACAATTAACTTTCTTTCTTCTCAACATATTTAGATTTGAGAAGTCCCAGGATGCAGTGTGTTACTTCTTTTAATCATTCAAATTCACAGATTTTTATTTTCTTTTACTTCAATTCAAAAATTGAAATTTTGAGATAGCATTATGGATACTTTTAAGTGTGTTAAACTTAGCAGTTTAAAAAAGGAAAGTATAGAGTATAAAGTTCTGTTCGAAGCATGTCTTGTAAACTACCACTCTCCTCCATTTTGCATGAGCTTTATCTTACAAGGCAGTGATTAGGCTGTTCCCGTATACATGTTTAGTTGCATTAGAATATTGTGCACTAGTGTGTCTTGACAAAATTTACTAGCTTTTTGAATTCATATTTTTAATGCTTTGTTACCTGTTTCATCTAGCCGCTATAGAAATCCTGATTTATGTCTAAACTTTTCTTATCAATTATCAGCAATGTTGGTTTGCAAAATGTATGTTTCGTGAAGCAGCTGCTATAAAGATCCAAAAGAGCTTCCGATGTTTCGTTGCTTGCAAATCATACTCAACATTACGGCATTCTACAATTACACTGCAAATAGGCATGGGAACAATGTTTGCTTCTTTGAACTTTACTTTCATTGGCGATCCGATGATGATCAATTTTTCTTGTTATCAATTTTTGTTTTGGCCAAGCCTATGATTATGGATTGTGAACAATCCACTCCAACTTACTTTATGGATTATCATTTGACAGTCGTGTTTCTTGCTCAGGCACTGAGATTCATTGAGACAGCAAGAGCTAGGATTGAGAAAGCTATGGATGGCTGTTTGACTTTTGATCATTAGCAACTCTTAGAGCTCCTCTTGGCGAGAACACGGTATGGATTTGAGTTCTATTTTTAAAATTAGGATGAATATTTACTGATGTACACACTTGGCAAATGATTTATTGTATAACTAATAATTGTTCATCATTATATTTTAAACTTAAAAACTCAGTTCTGATGTTTATTATTTGGCTTAATACACTCAATATATGTGCATTTGACTATGTGATATTCCATTTGTCTTAATACACTCAACACATGTGATTAACTAGAAACACTTGTGAAGTGTAGAAAGTTTTGTAGAACTTACATTCATCTATACCATCAAGAAAGTAAGGTCATTTTTGCTAAAAATCACTTTAGAAATGCATGAGAAAAATGTTTATTTGATCAAAGCCATCATCTTAAATTAGTTACATTTGTAGGTATACCCATCATATACACTTGAACAAAGTCATTGAAGTAGAAGGTTGTGGATGCTGCATTGGTCAAAGCCATAGAAGAAGTGCCGGATTTGAAGGCTTATTTGGGTGCATCGAGCATACTTAAGTAGTATATATTTTCATTTTCATTTTTTTTTTGTGTATGGTATTAATAGTCTATTGTTGGAAGTACTATGAACATGACTATTTTTGTTGTAAATATTTTTTATGTTTAAATATATTTTCAATTTGAAATTTAGTGTGTTCATTAGTTTGTTACTTCGATGACATCTAATTTATTAAGAATAGGTATAAATAAAATTAGGGTAATATAAAAATAATAAAAACATTCCATATGATTTAGAATTTTCCTACCAACAGTTGGAAGGAAAATAACAAAATATATTGAAAGTTTTCAGTCCAACGAATTCCGACCAACGCACGTAGTTGGATGGAATTTCCGGCCAACATATGTAGTTGGACGGAAATTCCCACATTTTAAAAATGGTGGGTTATTGTCCGGAATTTCCGTCCATTTTTATATGTTGGACGGAATTTCCGACCAAAAAGTAGAATTGGACGGAATTTCCCACAAGCGTTTTTCCGAACGTTCAATTTGGTCGGTATGTTGGACGGAAACCTCGTTTCCGACCAATATATCACGTTTTCCGTCCAATATTCGTTGGACGGAAAACGCGAGATTTCCAGCAGTGTATAATAAAGGTTGTAATTCCATAAGGTACTCACGTTGATGATTAGTGATGTGTAAAGGCGGAATTACTGGGTGAAATTCCCTCCCTCTCATTCTGTTAAAATTTAAGTTTATAAGGGTTAAAAGATGTATAATGGATAAGGTTATGTGTTTCACAATCATAAAGGGATTTCTATTCCAAAAAGAGGTCACATTCCTAAAAGGATTTCTATTCCTAAAGGAGGTTCCCCATTCCTCTTGAAAGAGGGTTTCTCATCACATCTATAAATACCCAGGAAAACTCTAGGGATCTAAACAATTTCAAATCTCTAAGTTTTCTAGTCTCCGGATCATCAGGAGGTGATTAAGGAATATGGATCAGAGAGGTGAAACATTATATTCTTGATTCATTCAATTTAGAGATTACATCTTCAATGGAACCAAGTAAGTCCTATCTTTCCTATTTAATTAAAAGTCTATGATCATGAACATTGTTTAGTTGATTGATTTGATTTACATGCGGTCATTGTTAATTGTGCTTCCGCATTTAAGTTATAGCGCATAAAGAATTATTTAACATTTGGTATCAGAACCGATTAATCACTAAAATTAGGGTTCATGATATTTGGGGATTTTTAATTATAAGGTTTAATTTAATTGTGGGTTGATTATGGATTTATTGTTATCACGTCTGTCGATGACGGAACAATCCGCACTTCTGTGTTGAAATCAATTGATTAACATTTATTGTTAAAAAATCTTATGGTTGTGTTTTGTTGATGATGAGTTTCAAGGCCGTGTACGTACAATTTATATATAAATTGGTTTGCATGTTATTTTGGAATTGAATCAAATGGATTATTGGTCTGCCTACTGTTTATATATATATAGCAAACATATATGTTGTAGTCTTGCATATTCGTACTGTTTATATATATATATATATATATATATATATATATATATATATATATATATAAGCTATTGATTTGCATGTTTATATATAAATGAATGTACGATATAGTATATATATTATATATGGTATATATATGTACTGTTTATATATATGTGTAATCAATGGAATCAATTCACCTTCAATCGGTGGGCAACGGAGAATTACGGCAATAACGGTAAAGTTGGCTTCTCGGTGAAGCAATGCCGGGCAAAGAGGCAGCGGACAGTGGGTGCATCACGACTTCAGGTGATCTTGTTGATGTATCATTTTGTTGGGCTAATTAAATTGAGTCTATTTAAGTTATTTAAAGTATTATTATGGACTCACTTTAAATTTTAGGCTCATTTAATTTGTGTTTATATTTGAGTCTATTTGGGTTATTTAAAGTATTATGGATTTGCTTTAAATTATAGGCTCATTTAATTTGGGTTTATATTTGAGTCGTTTGGTTTATTTAAGGCATTAAGGACTTGCTTTAAATTATAGGCTCATTTAGGATCAATTATGGTTGGAGGTTATATCCGCTATTTTAATTTATATATATGTTTATAAATGAATTATTAGCATAAAGCGAGTGTGTTAGTCGTCAAAGCAGCTCACTCATGGTAATAGCTAAATAATCATTTATGTTTATGTTTACAACATATATATAAATTAAGGTTTGCTTACATAAATTATTTATTAGCATAAGGCGAGTGTGTTAGTCGCCAAAGCGGCCCACTCATGGTAATAGTTAAATAAACATTTACGATTATATTACAACATAAATTAAAGTTTACTCATATAAATGAGTTATTAGCATAAGGCGAGTGTGTTAGTCGCCAAAGCGGCCCACTCATGGTAATGACTAAATAATCATTTATGTTTATGTTTGCAACATAAATTAAAGTTTATTCACATAAATAAATTATTAGCATAAGGCGAGTGCGTTAGTCACCAAAGTGGCCCACTCAAGGAAATAGTTAAATAATTATTTATGTTTACAAATGTTTATCGTACACAAGTATTTTGCATCGTTGAATGACACTAAAGGATTGATAAACATTTGTGATCATTAACACATGGTTCTAGCGGTTGCCCAAAGGTAGATCAGACATGTGATTAATGACAATTTAGGAGATTATAATTCTTGTTTTGCTAATATGTAGTGCATGTCCAAAGATGGCCTATATATTAAATTGAAACTTGATGAATAGTCTCATTCAAGTATGTGTGAATGATGCATGTCGGTAAATTGACATTGTATTTAAATTTGACCGAAATGCGGATTTAAATGCAAACTTAAGGTCTATAAATTATAGTCTGAATAAAGGTTTGTTACTCAAAGCAATTGATTTGTGAGATAAATGTTTGCAGTGAACACTATCGTATCACGCTATAAGGTGACAGTTTTAATGTCAGTGATAATAGCAGCAAATCTAAAAGTAGTAAAGAAGGACAAGCATCCTATGAAGGTGCAAGGTGATGTTCAGAAAGTGCAGAAATGCTATTCTGTAACAAACCTGGGCACAAGAAGGCTGAATGCCTGAAGAGGAAAGCTTGGATGGAAATAAAAGTATACATTCAATTTCAGTATGCTTTGAATCCAATCTTGTTAAGATTCCTTCTAATACTTGGTGGTTAGACACTGGTGCTACAACACATGTTTATAACATTAAGCAAGATTTTGATGTTTCAACCTCATAGGGAAAATGAAAAGTGTCTTTTCATGGGAAACAAGATGAAATCTAGAATAAAAGGTATTGGAACTTACAGAATTAAGCTGGATGCAGGTTTTTGCCTTGATCTTGAGAATTGTCTGTATGTTCCAAATTGTTCTAGAAATCTTGTTTCAACAGCTAGGTTGGAAACATTGAGTTTTTACTTTAAGATTGGAAACAAATGTTTGTATCAACAAAAACCTTTATGGTTCTGGTGTTTTGTTGGATACACTATACTGTTTCAATCTTAATGATGACTTTGTTAATTCCTTGTTTAATGTGATGTTTGTGTTAAAAGGAGTGCGCCAAAAGAATCTCCAGCTAACTTGTGGCGTAAAAGGCTTGGTCATATATCCAAAGAAAGGATATTGAGACTTATTAAAGTTGGAATTTTGTCTCAATTGGATTTTACTGACTGGGATGGTGCATGTGTCGATTGCATAAAGGTAAAGCAAGTCAGACATGTACTCAGCCACAAGAAGCTCGTGATTACTTGATTTAATACATACAGATATCTGTGGTCCTTTTAGGATGTTCCGTCTTAGGACGGTGATAAATACTTTATTACCTTTATTGATGATCATTCTGGGTACTATTACATCTATTTATTGCGTGAAAGATCTCAGTCTGTGGATGTCCTAGAGACATTCATATTTGAAGTTGAGAGTCAGCTAAATAGAAAGGTAAAGACAATTAGATCATATAAAGGTAATGAGTATTATGGGAAAACATCAAAAGTTGGGCAAATTCCCGACCCATTTAAAGAAATTCCTCGAATCTAAGGGCATTTGTGCATAATACACAATGCTAGGCACACCACATCAAAATGGTGTGGAAGAAAGGTGAAATCGTACTCTAAGGAAAATGGTTAGGAGTAAGGTCAATAACAGTACATTGCTTGTTTCATTTTGGATATATGCATTAAAGACAACAACATACTTACTCAATAGGGTTCCTAGTAAGGTTGTTTTTTAAAACACCTTATGAACTGTGGACAAGAAGGAAACCTAGTTTGAGGCATCTTCACATTTGGGGCTGTCAAGCTGGAGTGAGGATATATAATCCACATGAAAATAAATTGGAATCCAGAACCATTAGTGGTTATTTCATTGGATATCCAAAAAGGTCTAAAGGGTACATGTTTATTGTCCTAATCATAAGTACAAGGATTGTTGAGTCTGGTGATGCTCGCTTCATTTAAAATGGCGAAGTTAGTGGGAGTGTGGGAGCTCGTAATGTTGAGATTAAGGAGTCATTGATGGTTACAAATTCATCAAGTGATCCTTTTTTCATGTTGTTGTTCCTATTGCTGCAGTGCAGTGTAGCCTTATGGAAATACTTTGGAACAACAGCAACTAGATGCTCAAATTCCATATGAGGAAGCTATTGTAAATGAAGATGGGGTTGAAGCTCAAGATGATGATCAAGTGAAATCTCAGCAGGAAGTGGCATTAAGGAGATCTACTAGATAGAAAAGATCAGCCATTCCTGATAACTATATTGTTTATGCACTTGAGCATGAAAGTGACTTGAGCATTGATAATTATCCAGTCTCATTTAACCAAGCCATGCAGGATAATAATTCTCCTTGAGAATTATTTTGGTTTTGGTGGCTCATTCTGTTCTTGAGCTCCACCAAATGGTTGTTAAAATCGCCTTTCTGAGTGGTAAATTAAAAGAGGAAGTATACATGGATTAGCCGCAAGGCTTCATGGCCACAGGAAAGGAAAATCTGGTATGTAGATTGAAGATGTCGATCTATGGATTAAAACATGCTTCTAGACAATGATACTTGAAATTGTCATTTGGTTTTGATCACTGTTGATCAGTGTATCTACATAAAGGTTTAGTGGAAGCAAGTTTGTAATCCTAGTATTACATGTTGACGACATTGTTCTTGCTGCTAATAATAAAGAGATGTTGCGTGATATTAAGGAATATCCTTCTAAGAACTTTGAAATGAAGGATATGAGTGAGACTTCATATGTGATTGGAATAAGAAATATTCTGTGATAGATCACATGGGATTTTAGGTTCATCCTAAAAGACTCACATTAACAAAGTTTTAGAAAGATATAAACTAGAAATCTGCAAAGAGGGTCATGTGATACTTACAAGGCACTAAGGACCACATGCTCACCTATAAAAGGAACGAATAACCTAGAGGTTATAGGTTATTCGGATTCAGACTATGCCGGATGTTTGGATACCCGAAAATCCACATTCGAATACATTTTTTCCACTTGCTCATGGAGCAATATCTTGGATGAGTGTGAAGGAGCTTGTCATTGCTACTTCCACTATAAAGGCAGAATTTGTAGCATGCTTTGAGGCTACAATTCAATAATCATGGCTGCGTAATTTCATTTATGGTTTGGGCATTGTCGACACTATAACCAAACCATTGAGGATTCATTATGATAATACAGCAGCCATGTTCTTCTCAAAGAATGACAGATATACTAGTTGTGCCAAGCACATGGATTTGAAATTTCTGTCTGTTAAGGAGAAGGTACAAAATCAAAAGAGTATCAATAGTGCATATTGGCACCGATCTTATGATCACGTATCCGTTGACTAAGGGATTGGCGCCCACGACCTTCATTGGCTATATTGGAAGGATGGGCATACTGGTAAAGTCCTTGTATAACGGTTAACTCTGCCATACATGTATGGATTTATGTTTGATAGCACATCAGGTTGATGATACTCTTAGATATCTATTCAGGTTTTGATTTTGTTATGGTTGATGTTGATCACTTACTTATGCATAATTCAGAAGTGATAACAATGGTCTTGTTTAAGACATAAGGAATAAGGTACTTTCGGATTTTACCTTATTATTATGGTTCGAATTCTTATTAACTGTGATACATGGAAGGGAGCGGGACGCTATGTCAGGCCTGTAACCGCCATAATTCGGTTAATAATGTTCGATAAGGTGGTGACTTTTACATTTTCATATTAAGTGAGCTCAAATTAAGGATTGAAAATTGTAAAGTCACGCATATATGAATCAAGTGGGAGATTGTTAGAAATAATTTATTCCTAACGTTGATTCATATAATTAAGGTGTCATGCTCATATGAATCAGTGGGAGACTGTTAGAAATAATTATTTCCTAACAATGATTTATATAATAAAGGTTGTAATTCCATAAGGTACTCACGTTGATGATTAGTGATGTGTAAAGGCGGAATTACTGGGTGAAATTCCCTCCCTCTCATTCTGTTAAAATTTAAGTTTATAAGGGTTAAAAGATGTATAATGGATAAGGTTATGGGTTTCACAATCACAAAGGGATTTCTATTCCTAAAGGAGGTCACATTCCTAAAAGGATTTCTATTCCTAAAGGAGGTTCCCCATTCCTCTTGAAAGAGGGTTTCTCATCACATCTATAAATACCCAGGAAAACTCTAGGGATCTAAACAATTTCAAATCTCTAAGTTTTCTAGTCTCCGGATCATCAGGAGGTGATTAAGGAATACGGATCAGAGAGGTGAAGCATTATATTCTTGATTCATTCAATTTAGAGATTACATCTTCAATGGAACCAAGTAAGTCCTATCTTTCCTATTTAATTAAAAGTCTATGATCATGAACATTGTTTAGTTGATTGATTTGATTTACATGCGGTCATTGTTAATTGTGCTTCCGCATTTAAGTTATAGCGCATAAAGGATTATTTAACAATTTCAAATAACTTTAAATAAGATTTACAAGTTTTTTATGGTTGTGTTTGGAAACCAGGAAAATAATTTCTGTAAATCATTTTTTGGTTTTCAATGTTTGGATGCAATTGAGAAATCCAATCAACGAAAAACATTTTTCGTTGATGGGGGAAAATCTAGTCATTTTTTGCAACACTTTTTTTTTTTTTTTTTTTGGAAAACAACGAGAGTGATCAAAGGCGACAAGGGCGATGCCAAGTTCCTATATGCAAATAACAAGGCACTATCTGCAAATGAGAGTGAGAATGAGAAGGGACATAGATCTTGTTGTAGGCAACTTCGCCGATGAGGTAGACACCGAAGGCGACAAGGGCGATGGCGAGTCCCGGAACAACGTGGCGGAATTGATTCGACAGCATCAGGTGCTTCCTCCACTCATCCCTCCTCTTGAGAAACTCCCTCGTCGGTCCAAGTGACTTAGCCATTCGTCGTCCGGCTGTTCTGGTTTTCGGCGGAAAACATAATCTAGTTTCCGCCGGAAACCAGTTTTTTTGTTTTGTTTTTTTTTTTTTTTTTATTTTTTAAAAATCGATAACTAATATTAGTTTTAATATTATTATAAATATTTTTATATTCTAAATAAAATATTTAAAATTTTTAATTATACAATTTTACTCATTTTCAAGAAAATGAACCAAACATACAAAGACAGTTTTCTACTGTGCAGCCAAACACGGAAAATGAAAATAATTTATGAAAAATGACTCATTTTCTAGAAAACATTTTCTGAAGTCATTTTCATACTTTCCAAACGGACCCTAAATTTTACATACACAACAATAATCATGAAAAAAAAAATTTATATGTGTTTTTCTAAATGTAAAATAATCAATAACTACCCCAGTGCATTTATAAATAAATAATTATAATTTATAAAAATGAAAAACAATTTAAAACTAAAAAAGCTTACAGACAATAACATTGTTATCATAATAAATAATAATATAAATATTAATAAAAATTTATAAAACAAAACTTACAAAAAAAATGGGGAGCTAAAAATATTTTTGACTGGGGGTGAGAAATTAAAATATTTCAAAACACGAAACAAATTATTCATAACAAAATATGAAACGTAATTAATTGGATAAAATGGTTTGAATAGAAAACACATTGGCCCTGTTTGGTAAAATAACCAGCCTATAGGCCAATTTTGGCTTTTTGACCACTATTAATTGCTTGATTTGGTTAAAAAATCAATAGAAGTGTTTGGTTAATAAGCTTTTTGTATCTTCAAAATGCTAAAATTCATAAAGCTGTTCAAATCAACTTTTTCGATTAGCTTTTTGAGAAAATAAATTATACCAAACAGTTATCAGCTAACCGCTAATTTACCAAACACATTTCTACAATCAGCAAATGTTATCAACTAGTTATACCCTCTAATTAACCCAATCAGCTAACAACTATCAGCTATCAGGTAGCAGTCATTTTACCAAACAGGGCCATTATAAATCACATATATTAAATATCAGTATGATATTTAAAAATACTTTTTCTTTTAGCTATATCAATTTCAAGTTTTTCTAGAGTAATTTAAATACGATAACACATAATAAAAAGAGTTAATTCTAGCAAAGGTCCTCCGACGATAGTGATTTTTCAGATTTAGTCCTTGTCTTTTAATTTGGACAAATTTGACACTTGACTATCAAAATCTTTCCACCATTGGTGTAACACCTCGTGTTACGACCCCTAAAATCAATTAATCATTTGACCAATTATCCAAAGAAAGAATTAAATTACAATAATTAAATTGGAAAAGGCCCACCATAGTCCGTGGGCCCCCACCTCTAAAACCCAACCCCTAGCCCTAAAGGGAATAGAATTAGCAAGCCTATAGTATATAGATCCTAATTAGGACTCCTAGGTATATAAATAGAGGACATAAGCGGCACCTAGAACCCCCACCACAATAATCCCTCACCACACAAGAAGTTCCAAGAATTCCCTTAGGAGAAATCAAGAAAGAAGAAAGCTTAAAGAAAGACCCTTTCATAGCCAAGGAATTAATTAAAGGCTAAGAGGTAACCCATGTCTCAACAAAACCTATTTTCTTAGCTATGATCTCCCTCTAGGCATCCCTCTACATTCTTGTGTATTAATGATTCGTTTATGATATTGATGGTGTGATCTTGATAATTGATGTTATGCTTTCTTGGGTAATCTTGATAATCTTGATGATGGAAAGAGATTCTTGATGATTGTGTGATATTCTTGATAAACCTAGATTCCTAATGATTGTGTGATATTCTTGATAAATAATATTGTTTCTTAGTGTTAAAAGATGAATTACGTTCTTGATGATTTAAATATAATTAGAGCCCTAGGATGTATCGTGAAACTTGTATGGTGTTATTCTTGATATATTGGGTGGGAATTCGTATGTTTGGGTGTTAATTATGTTTAGAAAGCATGATAGGATATGTGCCGTATGTTTCATGCTTTTGATCCGTTAATTGTCTACGTGTTATCTTCATTTACGTTTAAAGATGTCTAAGCATGGTTTCGGGTCCCACAAAGGTTCCTGGGGCGTTATTTGTGAAAAACAGTCAGTGGGGTGTAGTGGGGGTAGGGGACCCGCCACCTACCCGCGATCAGTTTTAACGTCGCCGGCAGCGGGCAGGCGACTGCCCGCCGGGCACCCGCTGCCCGGAAGTTTGGCACCGGCGGGTGGCCCTCCACCCACCGGCTACCCGCTGGAAATTCTCCCACTTCGGGATCCCGGCTTCCCCGTTTGATGTTCCCCCGACCCCCGTGGTGTCCCAACGGACTCCGTCTATCGTGCCTATGTCTAGTTTGATGTTCGGGTACCATTCGTAGGTTGAATGAGTCTTGTATAGTGCATGCTAGTTGAATTGGTATCCCGTTGGCCTAGGTGTGAGAAGTATGAACCCCTTAGTTGTATTCTTAGTATGTGGATGATCACGCATAGGTTTCGTTATACGATTTCTCCCCCTTCCCAATGTGTCAATGTGGGTTGCATGTGTTTGCTATGTGTTATGTGTGCATGATACCCCAATTTGGTTGCGATCAAATTGGTTATTCCTGAGCTGCGGTTCAGAAGCTGGCTACGGTCAGATTTACACTCTCGGGCTGCGGTCCACCGTTTGGTTGCGATCAAACGTTTTACATGAGCTGCGGTTCATATTCCTGGCTGCGGTCAGATGACGACTCTTGGGCTGCGGTCCACTGTTTGGTTGCAATCAAACATTATGATGAGCTGCGGTTCATCAGTCGGTTGCGATCGACCCCTCCGTGTTGCGATACGGGGCAGGGTGCTGCGGGGCCGTTTCAGAGCTATATGCGCTTACCCTCATGTATGGGCATGCGATTGGTCCTGTGGCGCCAACGAAGTGTGCTATTTGATGAGATATGGATGGTTTGAGGTTATGATTGTTATGAAGGTGTGACCATAGGATACATGCTAGTAAACTGTATATGCTTGATTATGACTATTGGCTGTGCTTATCTCTATCTGTCGAATCTGTTCCCTACGCTTGTGAATTGCGCATGCTTGATTATGACTGTTGGTTGTGCTTATCCCTATCTGTCGAGTCTATTCCCTGTTTTGAAAGCTAAAGTCTCTCAGGATATATCTTCATGCTTCGAAATGGTTTTTCATATATCTATGTATATATCTATATGTATCGTATTTCAACGCGTTGGAGTGGGTTACCAGCATCTCTCGCTGAACAGATATATTTGGCTTTTAGGCACAGAGGAGTAGACACTGGAGCGCGCTAGGATCTTGGAGCGTAGAAGTAGATAGTTTCCCTTTCGGCCTGCGGGCCATGTTTATGCATTTACATTGTTGAGGATATTAGTTAGTTAGCCTGTGCACCTGAGTTTTCTAGCTCAGGTGTGGCATAGCACCCTGTACTATTTATATTATGTTTTGGGATTTAATGAGAACTTACCTCTATTATATAAGCTTCAAAAGTTTAAAAATTTCGGGGTGTTACAGTTGGTATCAGAGCCTAAGTTTGACCCTAGGATAAGACTTTTAAGACTAAACTTTAAGACATTAAGCTCGAACGCTAGGTACTTAGGAACATAGGATTCAGGAATCTTAGGACCCGCGGTGAGACTGTGAAACCTACACCTAACCTCCCCTCACTTCGTCCCTCCCCTGTTTAAAGAAAACCTTCCCCGCTTAGCACATCAAAGTAAGGGCACCAGACTCTAACTTAACATTCCTATAAACGTTGACCCAGAAGGTCGACAGCATGGCACCAAACAGAAGACAATCAAGGACTCCAGAACGCGCCACACACGACCCCCTGACCCAAACCATGCAACAACTAACGCAAGTCGCCCAGGCACTAAGCGATGTGGCTCTTCGCAACAACAGGCCCCCACCACCTCCATCAAACGCAAACTCAGACGTCGCCCGACAAGTTTCAAATCATCGACCACCCACGTTCCCAGGAGAAGAAGATCCCGTAATCCTGGAGGAATGGATCCGGACCTTCGACAAAATTCTGGGGTTAGTAGAATGCCCAGAAGAACGTCGCGTAGAGATAGCCTCGTTCTACTTCGGACACGAGGCAGACCTTTGGTGGATCCACGAAGGGCCCGCTTACCAACAAGAACCAGGGTTCGACTGGGAAAACCTCAAAACACGACTACGAGAGCGATTCTATCCAACACATGTAAAAGCATCTATGTACAAAGAGTTCCTCCATTTGAAACAAGGAACGACTACCATCATGGAGTACCATAAGAGATTCCTCGAACTAGCACGCTTCGCGCCAGAACTAGTCCCCACTGAGGTAACTAAGATAGAGAGGTTCGTATCGGGCCTCAACTTCGAAGCCCGAAAGGCACTAGTGGTAAGCAGACCTCGGACCCTCAACGAGGCTTACTCCAGTGCCGCAAATCTCTGTCGAATCCAACTACTCCAACGTGGGGTTCAAGAACAGATACGAAAGAGAAACACCGGGGGTGGAACACCACCCGTAAAAAGAACAAGAAACGACACCAACACAAGACCGAGTAACCTGGCCAGCCAAAGACCACCCCTAGGGAACAATGAAGCTAGCACAAGGAGCTTCCCTTGCCCGAAATGCAACAAAAGCCAAAGAGGCAAGGATTGCATGGGCAATCCCTGGCGATGCTTCAACTGCGGAGAGGAAGGACACAAGGCGTTCCAGTGCGCTCAACCCCAAAGGCCACGCCCCACCGCCATGGGTCAACACGAGGGCACCACTCACCAAAGAAACTACGGCGCTCCCGGAAAGATATTCGTCATGAGCCGCACCCAGGCCGAACTCGAGAATGAGAGCAACCGCGAGGAAGGGAACCTAACCCCAGAAGACGAGGACCATACAAACCCCGCGGAAGAAAACCAAGAAGACGAGTTCTGTCTAGGATAAACCGATAATTTCCTTGTAAACACCTTCATAGTAGGATTACTTACTTAGCTTAATTACTTCGGAATTATTATAAATAAAAGATTAGATCGAAATTCGATCCTACTTACGGGGTTGAAACTAAAATTACACAAACAAGCCAAGCCTCCCACCACTAGAAGACAAAAGAAGGAAAAAGACAAGGACCACACCATAAAAAAAAAAAAGGCCTAGTGTTACCAATGGGAATTGAACCCTTAACCTCCCACATACAAAACTAAGGTCTCAACCACTAGGCTAAAGGTGCTTCTTAAAACCTCAAGGGAACACTCCCTTCTTAAAACCCCCACAAATCCCTTAAAACCCACAAAAACCCCAAATCAAAAACCCTTCCTCTTCTTCTTCATCTTCCCCACTTCCTCTCCCTCTCTCCTCCCCTCTCCCGCTCACCTCGCCAACACCGGAACCCACGAACCCACCGCCTCCAGCAGCCGGACCACCACCGACCGCCTAGACCACACCCCACCGTACGCCGCCATCGCCGCCGGAGAGAACCCGCAACACCAGCACCGCCCGCCACCTGCCTGCACGCTGCCCGCGGCCACCCCAAAATCGACGCCTCCCCTCGACGAGCCGTCGCCGGAACCAAGCTCGCCGCCGTCTCCCTCGCCAACGGAAGAAATCGCACCGCCGGAAAATCCACCGGAGTCCCACCGGAAAAGTCGCCGGAAAAGTGCCATCTACCCAAAAATGCCGAAAAAGCCCCTCGGAACCCGTACCCCGGAATGGAGCAACGCCGGCTACACCGTAATCGGAGGTAAAGCCCTTGAACCCGACCAATTTTCTCCGGAATTGGTCGATATGCTTAATCACCAAGGGCTTTTGGATACGTACTTCACCATCAAGGGGGATACGTACCCCGAATTGGTGAAAGAATTCTATCAACATCTGGTAGCCACCAAACGGGGTGATGAGCTAGAAATCACCACCAAGGTCCGAGGCAAGGAAATCATACTCTCCGATGGCCGTTTGGCCAAGCTCTTGAAATTGACCACCACGGGTGTGTCAAATTATGACCGAAAAGGGTGGATTGATACCCAAAATACGGGGTACAAGGACTACCTCGGGTACCTACTCGGAAAAGAGGAGGGGTTCACCTCGGCCACGCGACCGAATAGAAAGTGGCTAACGGCGGAGCAAAAGATATTGGTTATGATTATAACTGGCAGCCTCTTGCCCACAAACAATAAGAGCAAAGACGTGGGGAGTTTATAGTGCACTTTTGCCTACCTCTTGAAACACAAAATCAAGTTCAACCTACCGGCCCTCATGTTAAAACACATGGAATTTTGCAAGACGAGCAACCGACTTAGCCTGCCCTACGGGATGATCCTAAGTTGGATCATGGAGAAAAAGGGGGTAGACCTAAGCCACACTGAGGTCAAGACTGCAAACGGCATGATCTTTAACGCCCAGAACCTCCGCCGCAATGATATCCACTACACTGGAGGGGGACAATACCTCACCCTCGAAGAAATCTGCCTAAAACCCGAGGAGGAGCGAAGAGAATTGGTCAACCAATTGGAAATCTCCAACAAAAAGCTCAAACGGGCAATGCAAGATTGTGGGGGTCTGGAGGGAAATGAGGATCAGGAGGAGGATGACGAGCCTAATCCATCGGCGCACCCACGATCGGGAGGGAACCCAAGGGAACAAGACGAGGGCTCGGTCAATGAGCGCATCCTAGCACAACTCAACCGGCAAAACCAAATCATGGAGGAAGGGTTCTCGTCCTTAATCCGTACGACGCGCGCATTAGATCAGAGGGTGACAGCAATCGAGGCCAACTTGGGCACTCGCAGGGCGCCCAGGTCCGGGGCAAGAGACCCAGGTAGACCCAAACTTTCCTATCACCACAACACCAGAAATCCAGTCTACCCCAGCTAACACAACACGTGGGGCCACGTTCCTAACCAGGAGGCCAAAATGCGGGACGTCCAGGGGTGAAAGAATGGATTAACACACCGGGCTTCGGGGACGAAGCCCTTCGTAAGGGGGGGAGAGTGTAACACCCCGTGTTACAACCCTTAAAATCAATTAATCATTTGACCAATTATCCAAAGAAAGAATTAAATTACAATAATTAAATTGGAAAAGGCCCACCATAGTCCGTGGGCCCCCACCTCTAAAACCCAACCCCTAACCCTAAAGGGAATAGAATTAGCAAGCCTATAGTATTTAGATCCTAATTAGGACTCCTAGGTATATAAATAGAGGACATAAGCGGCACCTAGAACCCCCACCACAATAATCCCTCACCACACAAGAAGTTCCAAGAATTCCCTTAGGAGAAATCAAGAAAGAAGAAAGCTTAAAGAAAGACCCTTCATAGCCAAGGAATTAATTAAGGCTAAGAGGTAACCCATGTCTCAACAAAACCTATTTTCTTAGCTATGATCTCCCTCTAGGCATCCCTCTACATTCTTGTGTATTAATGATTCGTTTATGATATTGATGGTGTGATCTTGATAATTGATGTTATGCTTTCTTGGGTAATCTTGATAATCTTGATGATGGAAAGAGATTCTTGATGATTGTGTGATATTCTTGATAAACCTAGATTCCTAATGATTGTGTGATATTCTTGATAAATCGTATTGTTTTTTAGTGTTAAAAGATGAATTACGTTCTTGATGATTTAAATATAATTAGAGCCCTAGGATGTATCGTGAAACTCGTATGGTGTTATTCTTGATATATTGGGTGGGAATTCGTATGTTTGGGTGTTAATTATGTTTAGAAAGCATGATAGGATATGTGCCGTATGTTTCTTGCTTTTGATCCGTTAATTGTCTACGTGTTATCTTCATTTACGTTTAAAGGTGTCTAAGCATGGTTTCGGGTCCCACAAAGGTTCCCAGGGCATTATTTTTGAAAAAGAGTCAGTGGGGGGTAGGGGACCCGCCACCTACCCGCGGCCAGTTTTAACGTCGCCAGCAGCGGGCAGCCGGCGGGCAGGCGACTGCCCGCCGGGCACCCACTGCCCGGAAGTTTGCCACCGGCGGGTGGCCCTCCACCCACCGGCGGGTGGCCCTCCACCCACCGGCTACCCGCTGGAAATTCTCCCACTTCGGGATCCCGGCTTCCCCGTTTGATGTTCCCCCGACCCCCGTGGTGTCCCAACGGACTCCGTCTATCGTGCATATGTCTAGTTTGATGTTCGGGTACCATTCGTAGGTTGAATGAGTCTTGTATAGTGCATGCTAGTTGAATTGGTATCCCGTTGGCCTAGGTGTGAGAAGTATGAACCCCTTAGGTGTATTCTTAGTATGTGGGTGATCACGCATAGGTTTCGTTATACGATTTCTCCCCCTTCCCAATGTGTCAATGTGGGTTGCATGTGTGTGCTATGTGTTATGTGTGCGTGATACCCCAATTTGGTTGCGATCAAATTGGTTATTCCTGAGCTGCGGTTCAGAAGCTGGCTGCGGTCCACCGTTTGGTTGCGATCAAACGTTTTACATGAGCTGCGGTTCATATTCCTGGCTGCGGTCAGATGACGACTCTTGGGCTGCGGTCCACTGTTTGGTTGCGATCAAACATTATGATGAGCTGCGGTTCATCGGTAAGTTGCGATCGACCCCTCCGTGTTGCGATACGGGGCAGGGTGCTGCGGGACCGTGTCAGAGCTATATGCGCTGACCCTCATGTATGGGCATGCGATTGGTCCTGTGACGCCAACAAAGTGTGCTATGTGATGAGATATGGATGGTTTGAGGTTATGATTGTTATGAAGGCGTGACCATAGGATACATGCTAGTAAACTGTATATGCTTGATTATGACTATTGGCTGTGCTTATCTCTATCTGTCAAATCTGTTCCCTACGCTTGTGAATTGCGCATGCTTGATTATGACTGTTGGTTGTGCTTATCCCTATCTGTCGAGTCTATTCCCTGTTTTGAAAGTTAAAGTCTCTCAGGATATATCTTCATGCTTCGAAATGGTTTTTCATATATCTATGTATATATCTATATGTATCGTATTTCAACGCATTGGAGTGGGTTACAGCATCTCTCGCTGAACAGATATATTTGGCTTTTAGGCACAGAGGAGTAGACACTGGAGCGCGCTAGGATCTTGGAGCGTAGAAGTAGATAGTTTCCCTTTCGGCCTGCGGACCATGTTTATGCATTTACATTGTTGAGGATATTAGTTAGTTAGCCTGTGCACCTGAGTTTTCTAGCTTAGGTGTGGCATAGCACCCTGTACTATTTATATTATGTTTTGGAATTTAATGAGAACTTACCTCTATTATATAAGCTTCAAAAGTTTAAAAATTTCGGGGTGTTACAATTGTTCCTTCCGTCATCTCAGCGTTATTTATATGTTACTTTTAGGGATAAAATTGTCCTTTCATTACTTGGATTGTCTTCTTCCTCCATCAGCTCTGTTTACGTAAATATAACTTCGACAAGGAAAAAGGCTCGTCACCGGAAATTTACAGAAATTATCTGGAAAAAGTGAAATATGGAGAGAAAAAGATTTAGAGATTTTCATGTTGCAAGGAGGAAGTGAGTGCTTACTCTGGTTTTATCCATAAGCTCTTTAGTCTCAGATCGCTTCCCACCATCAGCTTTGCCGGCTCCCTTTCATGCCTGTAATTTTCCTGCCTTCTTCAACTTTTCTGCCCCCATTTCTCCGGCCGCCGCCGCCGCTGCTCTCAAATATTTGTTTATAGTCCCAAAGTGGAAAACAAACTCGCCCAAATAACAGTTGCCTTCATTTCCATTCATCTGCAGCCAAACGAGAGATAGAGAGAGAGAGAGAGAGAGAGAGAGAGAGAGAGAGAGAGAGAGAGAAAGAGAGACGCCGAATGGGGAGAGAGGAGGGTCGCCCGAAAGGGAGCCAGCCGAGCTGACTGCGGGAAGCAGCGCCGTTCACTACCATTTTTCGAGACCCAAACCTCATCCCTCTGCCTTCTCTCTCAGCCAAACTACTGATGTTCTCCATTTTTAATTAGCCATAACCCTAGCAGCTGCCTTCATTTCCATTCATCTGCAGCCAAACGAGAGAGAGAGAGAAAGAGAGACGCGGAATAGGGAGAGAAGAGGGTCGCCAGAAAGGGAGCCAGCCTAGCTGACGGCGGGAAGCAGCGCCGTTCACCACCATTTTCCTAGACCCAGACCTCATCCCTCTGCCTTCTCTCTCAGCCAAACCACTGCTGTCGTCGACGCCAATTCCACCGGAAAACCAGCTAAGCTGTTGCTGCCACCCACCGTTTGCCGCCCACGACTCCAAATCGCATCGTCGATTAAAGTTTGAGGAGCAACCTCATCAATTGCTATCATGTTGTTCTAGCTTGTATGGTGAGGAAGAAGACAATCCAAGTAATGAAAGGACAATTTTACCCCTAAAATTAATATCTAAATAACGCTGAGATGACGGAAGGACTAATGGTGGAAAGATTTTGATAGTCAAGTGTCAAATTTGTCCAAATTAAAAGACAAGGACTAAATCTGAAAAATCACTATAGTCAGAGGACCTTTGCTGGAATTAACTCTAATAAAAACTTCTAAATTACATTAATTAGATGATTCATATTTTTTTTTTAAAAAAAAAAAACCTATTTTCTTTTTTTTTTTTAATAAGTGAATCAAAAAATATATTTCATGTTAATTAATTAATCAAGTTAAATAATCTTTATAATTCATAGCTCATTATAAAGCTCATAAAAAAATACATGCAAAAAAATATAAATGTTAAATTACTCTTATAGTGCAGGGAAAAATTCATTAAAAATGTGGTTATAAATATAAGCAAGCATTAAAGTACTCTTTTATATATATATATATATATATATATATATATATATATGAATCCTAATCATATGAGAACAGGGACGGAGCCAGGAATTTCTTTGGGTGGGGCGAAGAAGCAAAGGCAACAAAAATTTAAAAATGTTCAAATACGAATACAATTGTTAAAATACAAAATACATTATAAATTACAATACAAAGTTTATAATGATACTCTACGCTATCTCGTATTTTGGAATCACTGTAGAATTGCTTCATTTGAAACTTGATCAGAAATATCTTTTTCAACAATGGACACTAACTAATCATGTAATAAATCATCACTCATCCGGTTGCGTAAAGATGTCTTGATTAACTTCATAGCAGAAAATGCTATTTTCACACTAGCAGTTGCAACTGGTAGGATCAAAGACAACTTTAGAAGCAAATACACCAACGTATAGTCCAAATGTCTTCTTGTTTCCGCCATTTTTTGAGCTAATTCATCACTTCCATCCAATTTAGAGAAAGCAGGATCACAGCTTACATCAACAAAATAAGTCTGTAGTTGGTTATCTAGTAATTCAAGTTCAATATCAGAAAAATCATTTGGATAGAACTATGCCAATCGAATTAACTTATCCTTATCAAACATAGCAAATGAATTCCTTGGATCAAAACGTGACACACATAAGAGCAACTTTGTATTCTTCTCATTGAAACGATTGTTTAGCTCTTGGAGTTGTAAATCTAAGACCACATAAAACCTTTCAACACGGTACACTTATGAAGATGAGTCCTTTCTTCAACATTACGGCGAGGTCTTCCAGGAACTACATAAACTTCATCCATATTAGGTATGGGAATTGCATGCTTGTTGCAAAATAGTGAAACTTCTTGTAAAAGAGCTTCTCACCCATCATCTCTCATCATTTGCAATCTTTGTTTTTAGACATCAACTAGTCTCATGAGTCATGACATTCACAATATTTTGATCTTTCTTCTGTAATGCCTGTGACAAGTTATTGGTAATTCCTAAAACATCATTCATTAAGTGCAAAAAGAATACAAAATCAAAACATAGGACATTCTTCAATACTCTAAATGTTTCTAGCCTTTGTTTTGGATCTTGCCTTATTTTGTAAAGAACATCAATCACAAATAATTTCAGAATGCTCACAAGTGCACAATAATGAGATCCCCAACATGTATCACTAGGACGTTGTAAAACAGCTTCTTGATTCAAACCAATTCCCGTTTCAATTGTATCAACAAAAATTGAATCAATCAACATCTTTAGTTGTTTGTATCGTTAGTTATCCATGCGCTTACATGAGGCACATAAAATATTGCACAATTGCGAGACAGTGACAAAAAAATCTCCAACACCATCATTTTCCTTTGCAACACCCACAAGTGCTAGTTGTAGTTGATGAGCAAAACAATGAACATAAAAAACACTTGGATTCTCATTCATAATCAAAGTCCTAAGACCATTGAACTCACATCGCATATTACTTGCTCCATCATAGCATTGGTCTCGTATTCTTGAAATGCTTAATCCATGCTTTGTTAGATGATCTTCAATTGCTACTTTAAGAGACATAGATGTAGTATCACAAACATGAGTAATTCCAAGAAGACGTTCAATAATATGCCCACTTGAATCCGCATACCGAATAAACACAATCATCTGCTCTTTCACTTATATATCTCTTGACTCATCAACTATTATTCCAAATAATTCTCCACTAAGATCATTGATTATCATTTCGGTTGTCTCACTTGCAATTGCATTAACTATATCTTTTTGAATGCAGGGAGAAGTCATTTAGCGATTTTCAGGTGCATTTTACATCACTACTTTGGCAACATCTTCATTATTATCTGCAACAAACTTTAAGACTTCAAGGAAGTTTTCCCGAATAAGAGAGTCATAACTTTCATCATTTCCACGAAAAGCAAGTCCTTACCTTAAAAGTAACCGGATGCATTTAACTAATGAAGTCAATCGAACACCGTAGTCTTGTTTCGATTGCTTCGAGTGTTTTGATACACAAACTTGTAAGTGTTGTTATTGAGTCATTAAATCTCAACAAGCTTGTGCATTCCTTGCGTGAACACTATTATGATTACCAACATGTGCACGCAACCTTTCCGGTCCTTTTTTTCCAATTGTTGAATCCTTCTGTAACAAATGACTCCCCCAGCTTGTTGTCCACTACTTTCATCTTTGAATAGATAACAACATAAACAATATGCTACATCTTCTGATACACTATACTCCAATCAATTGCTATGATCTTCAAACCATTTAGGATTAAATCTTCTATTAGCACCCTTAATCACTCTAGTATGAAAATACATGATTTTTTTGGTTGACAAGGACCCATTTGTATATATCATCTCTGTACAATATCTCTATCATTGATATGATATTCATATATATTTCCTTTTGCCCATATCAACTTCAAGTTCATCTATGTTAACTTCAATACGAAGCTTTGTACTTGACACTTCGCGACTACTTTGACTAGATGAATCCTCAAAAGTTGATTTTCTTTTGAAAATTTTTTCATAATTGAACCAATAAAATACAATATAACTAAGATTTAGAGAAATTAGGGCAAAATTACAAAAACAAAATTAGAAAAATTATAGCAATAACAATAAAATCGAAGCAGACTCACACTCACTAAACTCATTGCCTCATTTTTCACCCATTTTATTTGACCTACCCATCTACCATACAAGCTAAAAGTTTAAAACCATTACCAATAACTCAATAAGGCAATAAGGATAAATCATAAATTAACTCTGTATTTTTGACTTTCTGCAATACTGCCGGCAAACTGCTCACAACTCACAATCATAAATCAATAAATCATAATTGACAATTCATAAACAAATTCATGCATTCAAGTATTCAACAAAGCACACACAATAAATTGATTAAAATAAAATTAGAGGAATTATAGAAATTAGGGCAAGAATACGAACCCGAGTACTAAGAGGATATGAGAGGCGCCGAGAGCCTGAGGCGGTGTTGCCGGACGCTGGTGTTCCTACGGACGGTAAGGCGGTGAGCCAGACGCCGTTAGGCAGGGACGGAGAAGCATTGAGGTGGAGTCGCAGAGAGCCGGAGAAGCGACAAGCTCTGTGGACTGCGATCAATCTGCTACGTAAATGTAAAATAATGAAAAAAAATTATATATATAATACAAACCCAAAATGACGTCGTTTTGGGGTTGTATGATTTTTTGCAGTGGGGGCAGCGGCCCACACTGCCCCCAGGCCAGCTTCGTTTCTGTATGAGAACCACTCCTCAGGTGAGAACTTGTGGACAAATTCAAACAATTTATCTGCAAGATTTGATAGATGGGAAATCAAGTAAAAAATGAGCGGGGTCATTTTCACAAATATTACAAAGTTTTGTTTATTTTCAATCGTTAGAGCTAGTAGATCAATGGTTTGAATTTGTCCACAGGTTCTCAGCTATTTATGAACTATATATATATATATATATATATATATATATATATATATATATATATATATATATATATATATATATATATATATAGGGAAGGGATCATGTGCATTTGTTGCTTTCCGTGCGGATGTGCGGTGGATTAATGTGCGTGAGGTTTATACTTAATGTGCGTGAGATTTGTATTCAATGTGCCTGAGATTTGTACTTAATGTGCGTCATGTTTATATGCGTGAATTTTGTGCTTAATGTGTCTGAGTATTGTGTTTAATGTGCGTGAGATTTGTGCTTACTGTGCGTGCGTATTTCAGAATTACGAGCTTAGAAGGAAGCAAAACAAAAAATCACGCACATTAACGCCCAAGCTTCTTGTTACTTCTTCCTTCAATTTGGCCATGGATTCTGGATTATCAGCTACCTTCAGTGCAGTTGAATGTCTATATAAATGACGCACGCACAGTAAAATTTACACAGCAGCTAAGTGTGGATTTCTGTTGTATTATTCCAATAATTCTTAACCACCATAGCTCGCCTCCGCATCATCATCATCAGGGAGGGGGCGAACGGCTACTGGGGATGGGGAAGAAGCTGACATCAATATTTTCTGCTGCATTTTACACATTCACGCACATTAAGTACAAATCTCAGGCACATTAAATTAAACACAACACTCATGCACATTGAGTACAAATTTCACGCACATTAATCCATCCCACATCCGCACGGGAACCTTTCACTATATATATATATATATATATATATATATATATATATATATATATATATATATATATATATATATATATATATATATATATATATATATATATATATATATGTATATATGTATATATGTATGTATGTATATATGTATGTATGTATGTACAGTGGCGGATCCAGAAAATAATGTGAGTGGGGGCGTACTTAACTTGAGATCTCACTTCTAAGAAAAAATTGCATCTTCCACAATTTTGTTTGAAGAATTTGCTTAGACAAGAAGCTAAAACATATAAAATGCTAGAGGTGAGTTTTGAACCTTGGACACTCCATTTTCATATTCAAGATTCAACCCATTGATCTACTAAACACTTTAGTGATTTATCTATGTACTTATATATTAGTAGAGAGGGTTGAGGGGGGGCAGTGGCCCCCACTGCCCCCAATGTGGCTCCGCCACTGTGTATGTATGTATGTATTGGATCATATAAGAAAAAGTTCATAGGTTTAAGTTCCAGTGCGGGTGAAGGTTTCCCGTGCGGTTTTGCGGGTGATTAATGTGCACGAGTTTTGTACTTAATGTGCGTGAGTATTGTGTTTAAGGTGCGTGAGGTTTGTGTTTAATGTGAGTGAGTGTGTAATACTTAATGTGCGTGAGTTTTGTACTTAAGGTGCGTGAGTCTTATGTCTATTGTGCATGAGTTTTGTGCTTAATGTGCGTGAGTGTGCACTTAATGTGAGTTGTTGTTGAAACTTTAAAGTGCATGAGTTTTGTGCTTAATGTGTGTGAGTTTTGTGCTTAAGGTGCGTGAGTCTTGTGCTTAAGGTGCGTGAGTTTTGTACTTAATGTGCGTGAGTGTGTACTTAACGTGAGTTGTTGTTAAAACTTAAGGTGCGTGTGTTTTTGTGCTTAAGGTGCATGAAGGTTGTGTTTAAGATGCGTGCCTTTTGTGCTTACGGTGCGTGAGGGTTGTGCTTAAGATGCGTGACTTTTGTGCTTAAGGTGCGTGAGTTTGTGTTTTGAATGTATTTTGTTTGTGTGTTTAATGTGCTTGTGTTGTGTACTTAAAGTGCGCTAGTGTAATGCTTAATGTGCGTCCACTCGCACAACCGCACGGGAAGCACCACCCGCACCTAATCCCTTCCATATATATATATATATATATATATATATATATATATATATATATATATATATATATATATATATATATATATATATATATATATATATATATATATATATATGTATGTATTGTATGTATGTATGTATTGGATCATATAAGAACAAGTTCGTAGGAGAAAACTAATAACTAATCACAACCTTGCATCTGAAGAAATTGGACGCACCAGATCAGATTAAAAAAAAAAAAAACACAATGGCATTTTCGTAATTATCACTAATTATACTATGCAAACGTGTACACTAAAATCTTCAATTTTTAGACTTTTCCAGGTTTGCACATTTAATATTAACGTTTTGCACATTTAGTGTTAATATTTTACATATTTAGTATTAAAAGTTTGCACTTACAAAAATGTGAAAGTACATTGCAATTAGGGTTTCGATTTTAGAGTTTTATGACTTAGTTTTTAATTTTATTTGTCCATGGTTCACTTTTTACTTCTTAATGTCTAACTATATTTTGCATGTTAGAATTTGTTTTTAAAAAAATCCATCCTCATGTTATATATAATTTTATTTTACCTATAAATTAAAGCAGGTAAATGTGTAAAACTTTACATAATGTCAAGTTGGGTTTAACATTTAGCAACAATTACACTATATAAACTTAATCTCCAGACGTCATCGTTCAACGTTGATGAAAGGCTTGATGATGTCAAAATCCAAACCCTTTAATCATGTTCATGCTTAATTGTATGTTTTTTTAGACAACATTGTTTGTGTTGCAATTTTGTTGTTTGTGCCTGTTCGCCTTTAGTTCCTAACCGGTGAATCGCAGGATTGGATCAATATAAAGATAAATACAAATATAGAATAAGAGACAATGAGAGGTAGAACAAGAGACAAGGAGAGTTCATCATTCCATTTCACTATCATTCATCTTACAAATGAAGTACACACACACACACACACACACACACACACACACACACACACACACACACATATATATATATATATATATATATAGAATAATAATGACATACATAATGAGACATTAATACAAACATTACAAAATAATGACCGCCATTAATATTTACAACACTCCCTTGGACATTATTTGTCCATGATCTTGCTTCATTAAAAACTTGCTAGGAAAACCCTGTGGGAAAAACCTAGACAAGAAAAGAGGTACAAGGTATATGGATATTTGAATACATTCATGCCTCGTTACAAACTTCACTAGGAAAACCACGTGGGAAAAAACCTAGTTGAAGAAAAGAGTACATGATATTTGTAAAATCATATATTGTACTGATTGCCTCGTTAAAAACCTTAACTTAAGAAAACCCTATGGGAAAAACTTAGTTAAGGAAAAAAGAGTACAACTATAAGCCTTCATGGCATAATCTTCAGGATTTCAGGGTTCGTCTATTTAAGTATTTATTTGCAATTTTCCCCGATTGACATTACTATGCCATACTTATGCCTCGTAAGAAACTACACTAGAAAAAAACCCAATGGGAAAAAACCCAGTGAAGAAAAGTAGTGATGTGAGCTTAATTGTACATGTTTATCTTGGTAGTTTGAATCTATTTGTTGGGTTTAAACTGTTTCTTTAAATGCATATTCCCTTGTTTTCTCATTAAGATATGGTTGTACACTTGTTTTGAATGTTTTACGGCGTTTGTTAGTGTTTTGGAACCATTGTAGGTCAATTGCAAAGGCATGGGGAAGTCCTAGGACAAGTTTGGAGCCAAAATGAAGTGAAGATGCAGAAATAGGGGATTCGACGCGTCGAGTCCAAAAATTCCAGTGTGTTTGCTGTTCGAAGTTCAGAGAACTCGACATGTCGAGAAGTCAAACCGTGGCGCTCGAGAAATCAACGTCCAACTTGACGCATCGAGAAATTCCAGTAGCAGCGAAGTGTTTGGTGGATGAAGACTCGACGCGTCGAGAAGACGAGCTGGGCCTGAAGTGTTTTGCGCGGAAATATCCTATTTCGCACCCGCTTGGCTCCCACTATAAATGGCCCATCTTACTTCAACCCTAGGGCATCAAGCTGTGTTTTGGAGACAAGAAAGAGGATAATCAAGAGCTACAAGTTGCCTTGGGAAGAAAGAAGAAATGCTAGAGAGATTTTGGAGAATCACTTGGTCTATTCTTTTACTCTCTTTAATTGCTTGTAAACTCTTTATATTATTGCATTGAATTCTAGTTTAGTTGTAACACCCCCAAATTCTAAACACAGAAAACCAAAGAAAATGCGGAAGCGAATTCAAAATTTTAAACTCAATGGGGTGTTATGCCACACATATGTTATACTAAATCCAAATGCTCATGCTACAAAGGTGCTATCTATAATCCAAATACATGGTCCATAAATTCAATAACAATTAACTATACAACAATTTAGGTTCTAGTCTAGCCAACTATACCAAAAGCAATTCTCGGGTACAAATTCTATGTCGCGCTCTCGACTAGCCTCAGATCCAGATCCTGAAAATATTTTAAAAGAATTAGCGAGAAATGCTTAGTAGCCCCATTCCAATATGTAAAAATACATAAGTATACTTTTCATACTCAAAATAATGGTGGCCATAAGATAAAGTAACTTACTAATCCACAAGTCCTCTTAATATTAACAATCAAAGTGAATTTCCACTCTCTTCAATTTCCATATCCCCTCACCTCTCTCTAAGTTCAACCTAGAAAGTTCACAATAGATTCACCATTTCTTCCTTCCTCTCTGTAACACAAGTATTCCAGATCTTCTCACCACTCTTCATTTTTCACTTTGGAAAATTCATTTAAGCATTCCATTTTACAGCATAAACCCATCTTCTCGTGAGCTGCAAAATTGTTAAGATTGGGCAGAACCAAATTGTTTCGCAGTTCACCTAGCTCCTTATTTGAAATTGTCGATGGATCGAAATATACAGATAGACCTTCTCACTGTATACTCACGCTGGGTCGGTGAAATGTAGAGTAATCTCCATCCCCGGATCTACTCGAAAAGGTCGATGAATCCTCTACGGTGTTCTCCCTTCTCACTATACCCCCTGGCTAAATCGGTGAGAAATTCATCTTAATCTCCTTCCTAGTTTGCAGATCTAGGGTTAATCTTTCTCAAATAAATTCATTTTACTATCTGTATTTAGTTTTTAAACATTTGTGTTCTATAATTTCTCTATGTACTGCTCTAAAATCAAATGTCCGCATGTTGATTTCTAAAAAATGATATCATAGGGTATCATAGTGTAGGCTTAAAATATAACAGATATGCTAGTGTTTCCATTCTGATACAAAATGCTCATGCCTTTCTCATAAAGTTTTCAAATTAAATAGTAACCAACAATTTTTTTCTGATCTATTTTGGTCCGAGGTGTACTCTCAAATCTGGGTGTAATCTAAGAGCACTATTTTCTGGAAATCATGGGATAGGGAATCATGGGAATCATCTTCTTTTTTTTTTTTGAAAGGTTAGTATTCTATTTTTTTTTCTTTTATAAATTTAGAATTATCTATAGTAAGCATCTATTTTTTCATGGCTGCTATGTTTGGATATACATAATTACATTTGATTTCACATGTCTAAATTGATGTGTGCAATGACTATGCTACTGATGTTATTATGGCTTAGTCTAAGTTATGATTTTAAGGATGCTTGTTTGCATATATTTGTGTTCTCAATGGTTTTTTCTTACTACCTATATTTGACGATAAATATGCTTTTGAAATTCATAAGTTAGAGTACTTCCAATTGGCAAGTACTTCATTGTGTTTGTGAAATACAAATAACAAATTACAAATTAGTTGCACTTTGTAGTTGAATTCTAAGTTGCTAATTTAACAACACTAAGTTGATACAACAAAGGGTAATGAGAAACAATTACAAAGACTAAATATTATAAATATGGTCTGCAGAGATATAGTTGTCAACATTTTTTTCTCTGTACCTTCTTGACTTGAAAATTACAAAGTGAAAAGTTAAAACTAATTTTTAGAGTACAAATAAAAAAACCATTACTATGTCACGAAGATACTGTATAAGGTCCAATACATAGTACTTTATAGTAGTAATACCTGCAATATGATAAACCCTTAACTATGTTAAGGGTTTAAAATAGTCATTATAAATAGTTGAATAAAAAGTAAGCAAAATCCTTAACTATTATAAGGATTTTAAACAGTCTCAAAGTTTCAAAAAAAGCCAAAAATTTGAAGACTCAAACGTTAGTATTTACCTTTCCCTAAAACAATTATTTCAGAAATCTCTTCATTTATAAATTGTTGAATCCCTAGGCCCGTTATAGTGGACCCATTAGGTTATAGCTTTTCCTGTATAAATTATTGTAATCTGTACAACACTATCATAAGGAATAGATGAAACCTTTCACTCTTTCACATGGTATCATAGCCTAACCCTAGAATTCCACCACTTTTCCATCACCACCACTGCCCGTCGGAGATCCACTGCCACTGCCGCCACTGTTCACTTTCCGGTGCCTGACTTGTGGCTTTTCACCCAAACCAAGTCTACTGGCCTCATCGGAACAGTGTCGCGAGCCTAGGGCTGAAGTCCGGTCACCGATCGCTGCAGACATTGCTGGACAGCCGCCTCGTTTTCCGTCCAGATCTCCCTCCTCCGATCTCCGATCGAGACACCGTCACCACCGTTGGACTCGTCTCGATGAGACGCTTCAGGTTTTGTAGTCTGTTTCCCATGCCGTCGGCCGCCGCCGCCGTTCTCTAGCCATCGCCGACGTTGCCGGTAACCGCCTCAGATCAGTATACTGGTTTTTTGTTGGTAATCTCTATGGCTTCATCTTTTACCTCTTATCCCACCATTACTCTGGACAAGTTGGTTGGAAGTGAAAATTACACTTCGTGGGCCGCATCTGTGAAACTTTGGTTCAAAGGCCAAGGTATGTCTGATCATCTAAACAAAAAGGTTGAGGACATTGAAGAATCGAAGAAATTAGATTGGGAAAAGTCAGATGCGTTATTATGCAACATGTTGTGGCAATCCATTGACCCTAAACTCATCTCATTTACAAGTCTTATGAGACTTGTTATGATGTTTGGAATAAAGCTAAGTCACTGTATACTAATGATATCCAAAGGCTATATTCCCTAATATCTAATATGGTTAATTTCCGTGCGACTACTAATATGAGTACACATGATTTCTTGGGCCGGATGGAAGCTTTACAATAGGAGTATAATAATTTACTGTCATATCAGGAGATAGTAGAAAATCACGCGAAGCAGTGTGATAAATTCTTCATGGTGTTGACCTTGGCTGCCTTTCGACCTGACCAGGTTCACATTCGTGTTCAGATTCTATCTAGTCCTAATGTGCTTCCCTTCACTGAAACCGCTGCCAGACTACTTCGTGTTGCCTCAGCTCCCTCAATTGAGCCTATTGGAGAATCATCGGTTCTAACTACTTGGGCTACGGATAGAGGACCCTCTGGGCCATCCAGTGGTGGTGGTGCTCGTCATGGCAAACGTCCTCGGTGTGAATACTGCCACAAAGATGGTCATACCAAAGATCGTTGTTGGAAGTTACATGGTCGACCTCCCTGTTTTGTTAATCTGGTCCAGGCCACTCAATCCGAGAATCAGACTCATGAACCAAGCTCTACTCCAATTCAGATGACCCCTAGGGATTATGAAGAGTATCTCTAGCTTAAAGCATCTCGCCTTGACTCTTCCGCACCTCCACTGAATGCTGGTACTTCATTTTTGGTTTGTCTCTCACACACCAATACTCCAAAATCTTGGATATTGGACTCAGGTGTTTCAGATCATATTTCCGGTAACCTTTCTCTTTTGCATAATGTGTCTAAGTCTAAGAATTTACCAATGGTCACCTTAGCTAATGGTCATCAAACACCAGCAGTTGGTGTTGGTAAGGCTTCCCCTATGTCATCCTTTTCTTTGGAGTCTGTTTTATATGTCCCTAATAGTCCCTTCAACCTTATCTATGTGAGTAAAATTACCCGTACTCTCAATTGTTCCATAACCTTTTGTGCTGATTCGGTTGTTGTGCAAGATCGTAGTACAGGGAAGGTGATTGGCACCAGGAATGAGTCACAAGGTCTCTATTACATGCGGGGTGGTGATGTTGCTGCTTCTGCCTCTACAAAAACTCCTTTGCTTATTCATAGTCGTTTGGGTCATCCTAGTCTCTCTAAAATAAAACGGATGATCCCAGGTCTGTTTATTGAGTCTTTTGAATGTGAATCGTGTCATCTTGGAAAGCAATCACGTAAGTCTTTTCCAAGAAGAGGCAATAATCGGGTTGCGTCCCTCTTTGATTTAGTTCATTCAGATATATGGGGTCTTTGTCGTATCAACTCTATTTTGGGTTTTCGTTATTTCGTAACCTTTATTGATGATTATTCAGGGTGCACTTGGGTTTTCCTTATGAAAGATCGTTCTGAATTGTTTCAAATTTTTCAAACTTTTTGTGCTGAAATACAAACTCAATTTGGTAAACTCATTCGTGTTTTGAGTAGTGATAATGCTAAAGAATATCTCTCTATTCCTCTTTAGTCGTATATGACATGTCGTGGTATATTGCATCAAAGGTCATGTGTTTACACACCTCAGCAGAATGGGGTGGCTGAGCGTAAGAATAGACATCTAGTAGAAATTGTCCGTACTATGCTGTTACTCTCTCATGTTCACTCACAATTCTGGGTTGATGCTATCCTTACTGCTTGTTACTTGATCAATTGCATGCCATCTTCTGCTCTTAACAATGACACCCCATATTCCATTGTGTATCCTTCTGATCTTTTCCCTATTCATCCTCGTGTTTTTGGGTGTGTTTTTTTTGTTCATGACATAACTCCAGGTCGATCTAAATTAGACCCTAAAGCAGTCAAGTGTGTCTTTTTGGGTTATCCCCGTGTCCAAAAGGGTTATAGGTGTTATTCTCCAGCACTCAAGTGTCACTTTGTGTCCGCAGATGTCACCTTTATTGAATCCACTCATTTTTTTCAACCCTCATCAGGAGACACGACCCCTGTTTCTGAGGTGTTTCCCGTACCTTATCCTGGTCCTCTTCCTCTTGTCCAGTCCACTTTTCCTCCATCTCATCTGACTGCTCTTAACCCGCGTCTTCAGGTCTATCACCGCCATCCTCGCCCTGTAGTTCCTGAGGTCCTTGGTGACTCGCCGGTGCTATCCGATCCTCCAGCTGCGGTTCCACCACTTCCACCGCAATCTGACACTGATCTCACTGAGGCACCCATTGTTGTTCGAAAAGGTACATGTTCTACTCGTAACCCCCATCCTATATATACCTTTTTGAGTTATCATCATGTCTCTTCCCCTTACTTTGCATTCCTTTCTCACCTGTCTTCTGTGTCCATACCCAAATCCACTCGTGAGGCTCTCTCGGATCTAGGTTGGCATCAAGCCATGTTAACAGGGATGGAGGCCCTCCAGTCCAGTGGCACGTGGGAGTTGGTTCCCCTTCCTCCTCGTAAAACTGTTGTTGGTTGTAGATGGATTTATACGGTGAAGGTGGGCCCTGATGGTGCAATTGATCGCCTTAAGGCACGACTAGTGGCAAAAGGCTATACTCAGATTTTTTGTTTGGATTATACTGATACGTGTTCCCCTGTTGCTAAAATTGCTTCAGTTCGATTGCTTTTGTCTTTGGCAGCCTGTAACACCCCCTAAAAACATGCTAAATTAAAGCCTTAAACATGCAAATAACACAACTAAACAACAAACACAACGGAAGACTAAAAGATAACTGGATAAACATAAATCCAAGTCATGGGGTGTTATGCCACGTTCACCAACAAGGATGAACGCTACGGCAATATCTGCATTGTTTACAACTATCCAAGATCTCAAAAGTCTACAACTAGAGCGACACACAGGCCATAAAACAACGGGAAAACCTATGCTAACAGGCACTAGACTGCGCACTCGCCTAGACATCACCTGAAAGAACACAATAAAACATGGGACGACGCCCGATCAGCGAATAAAGCTGGTAACCCACCAATACATGTGAAATATCATACATAGATAAAATATAAGTTGTAAAGCCATTTTCGAAACGGAATACATAAGTATATAAGTCAAAACTAGGAGCAATAGCCAACATAAGACTCAACACTCTCAACAAAGATACGGGAACACATCCCAAAATCACAAAGGATAACCACAACACAAAGGATAAAGACAAGACCGATGACAACACATGCCGTTGTGACTACACACGTCACAAGAAAGAGAACTCACAACAATGGCTACACAAGCCCTCGTAACATCACCCATCACGAGTTGATATGCCTTCCTTATGCCCGGTTCCAACCTTATGGCTACCCCAAACCTTGTATCTTCTTCCAACCATTACCTCCAGAACCCCTGTACAACCAAGTCCAACATTTTCCTTCCTGGGACCGTCGTCCCCCACCAACGACCACCAACGAGACCACCAATTTCATAGTACACGAGGGTACCATACACACACACGGCAACACATGCCACCCAAGAATCACGTGAACCTTACACAAAGGTCACAATTCCATAATCACGTCACGGCCACCACGAGGACTGCTGCAATACCTTGGTGACTAGTGTCCCATACCACCAATCATGCAATCCAGGTAAAGCTACACACACATCACACCACAACAGGAATCAATCAACGAATCACAACGAAGATATGAAACTATACTCAATCAAGGAATCGATCACAGTACAACAACAACAACGATGAATAACACAAGTTATCATCAACCAATGAGAAGGTACAAACAACACACAAGCTAGCATTTAAACATCGAACTAGTATGCTTATCAAACGGGTAAACTAAACGTAGTTCCGAAGAACACACAAGACTCATTACGGTTCAACGAAACACAATGTTGAACACTTAGCACGATTCAAGACACCAAAACCTACATGGATTCCTACCATATAGTTCTAGACATACGAAACATCAAGAAGACGCTCAAATAGTTCCACAAAAGAACATCGGGAAGTCAAAAGACCAAATACCGAGTCAAAAGAATCACGGGGAACAAATCCCCAACAAAACCAACTTGTGTACCCGCGGGTGGGCCCACGGGTAGGCCCCTACCCGTGGTCCTGCCCGCGGGTACAGGCCTTCTCACTTACTGTACCCCGCGGGTGGGCAGCGAGTGGGTCTCTTACCCGTCGTTCCGCCCGCGAGTACAACCTGTACCACAAAACCACACTTCGCGGATTTTTCATCTCCAACCCAAATTCAAGTCTAAAACATGCCAAATCTCACCAAACACAACAAAATGACTTGAATCAAAGGAAATGCCAAGCAATGGCACAAATGAACCCTAAACACAAGCTCTAGATATGCATTTTCACAAGATCATGCATCAAAACTCACATTTCATAGCAAAACATATGTAGAATCCAAGAAATCACATATAGGTAATCAAAATAGGTTTTGTAGAGCATGGGTTACCTTTTGTAGACTAAAAGACTTCACTTTACACCTCAACATGCTCCTCAGTTGATTTCAAAGATTTAAAACTTCTCAAACAAAACTTGTGCCTAGGATAAAAATGAGATTTTTGTACTCCCTAACACTAGTAGAATAGTTAAACTTGACCATAAATTTGTTATTGTTGGTCTTATAAGTATAAAAGTTAGTAACGACCAGAAAGTTTTTAGACAATAAACTTTGCCTTCAACAAATCTATTCTGGAATTTAACAACATGCTCGTGTGGTATATGAGCATGTAAGACATTACCCTGCAATTACGTTAGTAAAAAAAATTATACTGTTGTGATTTTGCATATTACCCTGCAATTGATGAATGCATTTTCTTAGATTAAATGCTTACCTCCTGATCATGGAACACACATTCTTGACATTTGACAACTTCACTGCCCTTACGTTCTCTAACTTTATAAGAATACATCTTACCTTCAACGCAAACATTGTTTTTATATGCATTATTTGACTGGCCAAAATGTAGTAAGGAGACATACTTGAACTGATATTTTCGACTGATCTAACAAAGTGATATAGAATTACGGGGATCTATATGAACTGAAATTAGACTCCTTTTATAAGCTATGAATTAGAGTTCTATTATGAATGTATTATAATTTATGCACACTTTCGTATTCCAATGATTAAACATCGCAATTCGAAGAGACTAAATTTGAAATCAGCCGTTGAAAAGTAATATCACAACAACTCACAATTAACGCGTTAATCTGAAAAGGCATTAATCTGAAAATTTGAAATCAGCCGTCGAAAACTAAATTTGAAGAGACTAAACATTGCAATTAATTTTAGATAATGCCTTTTCAGATTAACGCGATAATTGTGAGTTATTGTGATATTAATTTTGGACGGCTGATTTCAAATTTAGTGTCTTCGAATTGCAATGTTTAATCCTTGGAATACGAAAGTTTGCATTAATTATAATACATTCATAATAGAACTCTAATTCATGGCTTATAAAAGGAGTCTAATTTTAGTTCATATACATCCTGGTAATTCTATATAACTACAAACACTTTGTCAGATCAGTTGAAAATACCAGTTCAAGTATGTCTCCTCTCTACATGTTGGCCAGTCAGATAACACCTATGAAAACAACGTCTACGTTGAAGGTAAGATGTATTCTTATAAAGTTATAGAACGTAAGGGCAATGAAGTTGTCAAATGTCGAGAATGCGTGTTTCATGATCAGGTAAGCTTCTAATTTGCGAAAATGCATTCATCAATTGCAGGGTAATTTGCGAAATCACAGTAGTATAATTTTTTGATTAATGTAATTGTAGGGTAATGTCTTACATGCTCATATACCATGGGAGCATGTTGTTAAATTCCATAATAGATTGGTGAATGCAAAGTTTATTGTCTAAAAAACTTTCTGGTCATTACTAACTTTTATACTTATAAGACCAACAATAACAAATTTATGGTCAAATTTAACTATTTTATCATTGTAAGGGAGTACAAAAATCTCAAATTTTCTAGGCACAAGTTTCGTTTGAGAAGTTTTAAATCTTTGAAATCAACTGAGATAGACGACAAGGAACTTATTGGTAAATAATCTATTTCATTAAATTTTTTTGATACTGCATTCCTATTTATATAGGATTTAATTCTTTTTAGATGTGATTGGAAGGATAGTTGAAATTTATTCTCTTATAGAAAAGGTTATTGTTGGAAAGCCTTCTCGGGTGAGGAAATGAAATGCACTGTCTGGGACAACCATGTTGATAAGGTCGATTCTTGGTACAAAAAAAGTGCCACTGATCATGTCATTATTTTGATGCAATTTTGTAGGGTTAAAACATGTTTCAATAGTAAGTTCACATCTCTACTTACTTTTATTGCCTATGTAGTTTTTTATTCTTTCATTAATACAAATTATTCTGCCTGTTTCAATAGCTGAGAAAACTAAAATTTCGTCATAATATGATGCGACTCAATTATTTATAAATGAAGAGATTTTTGAAATAATTGTTTTAGGGAAAGGTAAATACTAACATTTAACTCTTTAAATTTTTGGCTTTTTTAGAAACTTTGAGGCTGTTTAAAATCCTTATAATAGTTAAGGATTTTGCTTACTTTTTATTCTACTATTTATAATGACTATTTTAAACCCTTAAAATAGTTAAGGGTTTATCATATTGCAGGTATTACTACTGTAAAGTACTATGTATTGGACCATATACAGCCTCTTTGTGACATTGTAATGGTTTTTTTATTTGTACTCTAAAAATTAGTTTTAACTTTTCACTTTGTAATTTTCAGGTCAAGAAGGTACAGAGAAAGAAATGCTGACAACTATATCTCTGCAGACCATCTTTATAGTATTTAGTCTTTGTAATTGTTTCTTATTATCCTTTGTTGTATCAACTTAGAGTTGTTAAATTAGCAACTTAGAATTCAACTACAAAGTGCGACTAATCTGTAATTTGTATTTCACAAGCAACTTAGAATTCAACTACAAACTTATGAATTTCAAAAGCATATTTATTGTCAAATATAGCAAGTAAGAAAAAAAAAACCATTGAGAACACAAATATATGCAAATAAGCATCCTTAAAATCATAACTCAGACTAAGCCCTAGATAACATCAGTAGCATACTCATTGTAGACATCAATTTAAACATGTGAAATCAAATGTATATCCAAACATAGCGGCCTTGAAAAAAATAAATGCTTACTATAGATAATTCTAAATTTATATAAAAAAATAAATAAAATAGAATACTAACCTTTCAAAAAAAAATAGATGATTCCCATGATTTCTATCCCGTGATTTTCATAAATAGTGCTCTCAGATTACACCCAGATTTGAGAGTACACCTCGGAACAAAACAAATCAGAAAAAAATTGTTAGTTAATGTTTAATTCGAAAAATTTATGAGAAAGGCATGAACATTTTGTATCAGAAAGGAAACACTAACAGATCTGTAATGGTTTAAGGCTACACTATGATACCCTATGATATCCTTTTTTAGAAATCAACATGCTAACATTTGATTTTAGAGCAGTACATAGAGAAATTACAGAACACAAATGTTTAAAAACTAAATACAAATAGTAAAATGAATTTATTAGAGAAAGATTAAGCTTAGATATGCAAACTTGGAAGGAGATTAAGATGAATTTCTCACCGATTTAGCCAGAGGGTACAGTGAGAAGGGAGAACACCGTAGAGGATTCATCGACCTTTCTGAGTAGATCCGGGGATGGAGATTACTCTACATTTCACTGACCCAGCGTGAGTGTACAGTGAGAAGGTCTATCTGTATATTTTGATCCATCGACAATTCCGAATAAGGAGCTAGGTGAACTGCGATACAATTTGATTATGCTCAATCTTAATGATTTTGCAGCTCACGAAAGGATGGGTTTATGCTGTAAAATGGAAAGCTTAAATGAACTTTCCAAAGTGAAAAATGAAGAGAGCTGAGAGAATCTAGAATACTTGTGTTACAGAGATGAAGGAAGAAATGGTAATGGATTAGGGCTTCAACTATACAGATTTGTAGTGAACTTTCTAGGTTGAACTTAGAGAGAGGTGAGGGGATATGGAAATTAAAGAGAGAGTGGAAATTCACTTTGATTGTTAATATTAAGAGGAATTGCGGATTAGTAAGGTTACTCTATCTAATGGCCACCATTATTTTTTTCCCTGGATATTATGGTTGCTACACATGTGGTTTTCATATATTTGTTTTTTATCTGCGGGGATTCAATGTTTGGGAAAATTATTGTGTGGACCATGGTCCATAGAGTGTTGTATGGACCATAAAAGAAAGTAGATTCTTAATGTATTAAAAGTAACATTATTTGTATATTGAATGTACATTATATAAAATAATGTACTTATAGTATTTGAATAATGTACTTTTCCTGAATACAATGTATATTTTTAATATACTAAAAGTACATTATTTGTGAACTAAATATACATTATTTTATAATATACAAAATATAGTCCACACAATAATGATTGCAATGTTTGGGTCTAACAAATAAAATTGTTATCAAGACCTAATCTACCATCTGACCCAATATATTATGTATAATATATTATATAGTAGCAATGTAGCATATAGTTATTCAAAGCAAAAATATCAACTGGAGATCATGCATGTACTAGGGTGTTGATTCCTCGAATGACTATGACACCCTCAAATCCAAGATTGTCATTCAAGTTTAAAAGAAGACGATTTCCATTAATGCTTTCATATGCAATGACCATCAATAAGAGTCAAGGACAAACGTTATCTCATGTTGGTTTGTTGCTCAAGAAACCCGTATTCGTGCATAGACAATATATAGCGGCATCTAGAGTGACTAATCCTAAAGGTCTCAAATTTTTTATTTGTGATTATTTATATAATTGATGTAGTTCAACCACTAATGTAGTTTATAAGGAGAAATTTAACAACCTATAATTTATATTTCGTTCCCATTTTATTTCTTTAACAGTTATTACTTTTTAGTCTGCTTACATTTCAAAATGAAATTATTTAATGGAACATGCAGTGATTCAATTATGCCAACTAGGGGGTTGCGCCAGGGTGATCCGTTATCTCCCTATCAGTTTATTATTTGTGCAGAAGGCCTTTCACTATTATTATAGCAAGCACATGATAGGAGCCTAATACATGGATGCAGGGTTACGTTTTGCACGGGGTGGCCCCTCTGTCTCGCATCTTTTCTTTGCTGATGATAGTTTACTGTTTTTTAAAGCAACTGTTCAAGAGGCTAGTGAAATAAAGAATTGTCTATCCCTATACGAGGATTTATCTGGACAAGCTGTCAATGATCATAAGTCTAGTATATGTTATAGCAGGAATACCGCGGACAAGGAGAAGGATAGTGTGGCGCAAGTGTTGGGAGTAACTCAGGCTCCTAACTTTTGGAAGTATCTTGGTTTGCCATCTTTTCTTGGAAGGAATAAAAAAAGCTGCTTTTGCTTACATTGAGGATAAGATCAGGCAGAGAATAGGGTCTTGGAATAAGAAGTTGTTATCGCAAGCGGGTAAGAGATCTTATTGAAAAGTGTGGCTCAAGCTATGCCTACCTTTTCAATGAGTGTATTTTTATTGCCAGTGTCTGTCTGTACTGCCATCGAGCGGCTTATGAATCGATATTGGTGGGGCTCTGGGACTGATCAGAAAATTCACTGGAAAGCTAGGGATAAGTTATGTGTCCCTAAGAAGTATGGTGGCCTGGGTCAGGGACGGAGCCAGAAATTCGGTTGAGGGGGGGGCGAAACAGTACAGACGGATTCAGAAAATTTTTCCAGAAAAGGCGAAACATTAAAACAAAAGAGATAATTTAAAAATAAATAAATAAACTACCTAAGAAATATAATTGTAAATATTGTTAGATATGGACGAAAAATAAAACACATCGAAACTTTATAAAAATATTCATAACAAAATATGAAACATAATTAATAAAATAATTTATAAAGAATTGTAAAACTATGTTGATGCTAAGATTGGTACCCTTAACCTTATTATTATGAAAGATATGCTCTACCACCTACTCTAACTCACTTCTTGTTAACATTTTATAATTTTTTTATACTAATACTAAAACATGTACTATATATATACATATATACATACAAATACTATATATAGGGTGGGGGTGGGGTGAGGGGGGGGCAGCCACCCCCTGCCCACCCTCTCCCTCCGTCCCTGGCCTGGGTTTTAAGGACCTGAGAGCTTTTAATGTGGCACTTTTGGGTAAACAAGCTTGGAGACTGCTTACCAATACGGACTCCTTAGTCTCAAAAGTCTATAAAGCTAGGCATTATCCTAGGCACTCTTTTACAGATGCAGACCTAGGAAATAATCCTAGCCACTACTGGCGAAGTATTATGGCGGCAAAGAGTTTAATGTGTAGTGGTGTGAGAAGGCGGATTGGAAATGGAAATTCTACCTCTATGTGGAGACATCCTTGGTTGCAGGATGAAGAGACCCCATGATCCAAACAGAGATGCCGCCCCAACTAGCTAACGCTAAAGTAATTAATTTAATTGATCAGGGGACAGGAACATGGGATGATCATTTGCTCACTGGTATTTTTGAGCCTAGTGATGTGGCTAAAATCTTAAAAATACTAATTTCCCAGGAATATGATGACTTATGGTATTGGCATGGGGACCCCAATGGTTGCTACTCGGGGATCGGCTAAGAATGGGTACAGGCGTATTATTGGAAATTATGAGAATAGTATGAATACGGGATTTAATAAATGGCTCACTTTATGGAACAAAAAATCCCGCCCAAATGGAAAACCTTCTTATGGAGGGCTATAAGTGATATTCTCTCCACTACCAACAACTTGCGTATTAAAAGGGTAGAGGTTGATCCATTGTGTGCCATGTGTGGGATTGCCAATGAGGATGTTATGCATTCATTGGTCTTGTGTGACTATGCAAAATCCATTTGGGCACTATCTAACCTTCCACTACCGAGTATTATGACGAATATTTTTTATGAATGATTTGATAAAATGTTAAATATTCTAGACTCTGATGGTATTCTCTACGCAACTGCAATTCTTTATCATCTATGGAGAGCCCGGAACGGAGCAGTATGGGATGCTTGTTTGCCTCACCTGAGGAGACCACTAGCCACGACCCAGGTTGCCATGAATGCATGGTGGCAAGTCCATGTGAACTCACCCAGTGGGGCTGCCCTAATGAACACTGCCGCCAACCAAGGTGTGCTCGACGCACTGCCGTCTTCTACTGCCGTGTGACAGCCTGCTCCCTAAGCCCCGGGACAGCCGCACCGTCCGAATAGATGCTACGTCGACGCCAGCTATCGCCATGTGGACAACTTGGCTTCGGTAGGGGCAGTGCTTATGGGGGAGGACGACTCTTTTATCTCAGCTTTCACTGCGTCGTTGCCTCATTGTTACTCCCCACTAATGGCAGAGGCATATACTTGCAAGGAGGCTACGAAATTATTTGACACCCCCGCATCAGCCGTCACGATCATATATCGATTATGCTATTGATGGATGCAGGAACTATATTTCTACTTTTACATCTTGCCATGTTAGTTTCTTACCTATATCGCAGAATTATTTAGCACATAGTTTAGTATCTACAGCTTTTCAGTACGATACGGCTATGTATTGGGATGATATCCCATCAGAAGCTATTTCAGCTTATCCATAAATACAACCCACTGGTTGACCTTAAAAAAAAAAAAAAAAAGAAGCATATAAAGGACCCAAAACAATTCGAAGCCCAAAACCCATATTAACAATCGTTATGCCTTGGACCCGTGTCCAGCATGCTTGCTGGACATGGGTAACAGTGCCGTTAGGCACTGTTATCTCCTTTTTTTTTTAATTTCAGATCACTTTGTTATAGAAGTATATGTTCATAATTTTATTACTATATGTTAATAACTATACATTCATAACTCCATAACTGTACGTTCATAACTCTATAACTGTACATTCATAACTCTATAACTGTACATTCATAACTTCATAACTGTACATTCATAACTCCATAATTGTACATTCATAATTTTCGAAGCTCTATGTTCACAATTTTAGAGCTCTATGTTCATAATTTTATCACTATATGTTCATAATTGTAAGTTCATAATGTTAGAGCTCTTTGTTCATAATTCGATCAATAACTGTACATTCATAATTCCATAACTGTAGATTCATAATCTCATAACTGTAGATTCATAACTCCATAACTGTAGATTCATAACTCTATAACTGTACATTCATAATCTTCGAAGCTCTATATTCACAATTTTAAAGCTCCATGGTCATAATTTTATCACTATATATGTTCATAATGTTAGAGCTCTGTGTTCATAATTTCATAATTGCATAACTGTACATTCATAACGGCATAACTGTACATTCATAATCAAAAAAAAAAAAAAAATAACGCCTTTAACGCCGTTAACGGCAAAACACGCGCAAAATTTTTTTTTTTTTAACTAAATGACGCGTTTTTTTAAAAAACGACGTCGTTTTGGGCCCGTGTCCACAATTCAATGTGGACACGGGTCCAGAGCATAATTTGCCCCATATTAAATATTATAAATTTTTTAAAGAACTAGGCCAAAAAAGCCTAAAAATAATTGTAAACTAGACACGATTTCAAAATTATTCATAATTATGAATATATAGTTCAAAAATTATGGGCATATGGTTCTATAATTATGAACATATAGTTGTGAACATAATTATGAACATATAGTTTTGTAATTATGAATATAGAAATTCAATGATCGTGAATATGAAGTTAAAAAATTATGAATATATAACTTATTATTATGAATATATAGTTCAATAATTATAAACATAGAGTTCTATAATTATGAATATAAAATTTAATAATTATGAACATGAAATTCAAAAATTATGAATATATAACTTTATAATTATGAATATATAATTCAATAATTATGAACATAGAACCATGTAGTATCCCGATTCCTTGGCTCCTACTCATACAGAAAATCCTTTCTTTGTACTCTTTGTTCTCAAAACATATTGCCGATATGTCATCTCTGTGGTGCAGCTTATGAGGAAAATCGACGAAAACAAAGAAAATGCGGTGAAGCAGACAGCAAAAAAACATAACCGACGCACGAAAAACGTGGCTCCCATCGTCGATCGAAAAATTTTCTGGGTTAAAAAAAAATTTCGAAATTTTTGCTGTGAAAAAAAATGTCTTTTTTTTTTTTTCCCGGCAGTGCAAAGCAGAATATATCAATTTATGTCCATATATTTCAATGTGTATACAAAAATATATAATTTTTTTTTTTTCATTTGTCAATTGTTCACAGACCAACACGCAAGGCTCGTTTCTGGAAGAGGGGAAGTCGACGCGGCGACGCCACACCAGTGACACCACGCCAAGCTGCCGGCTCTGCGTTTCTGGAAGTCGACCGCCTCGCCACCGCCTCCTCCCACCGCCTCGCCACCGTGTCCTCGCCAAGTCTGAAGTCGCCAGTCGCCACAAGTCCACAACCTCTCACAATCTCAGGTTTTGTCTTCTACTCTTCTTCAACTTCTCACAATCTCACCCATTGAACTATCAATGTTAATTTCAATAATTGATTCAATTGTTTGTCTAATTTTTCTAATTTTTTGTTTGCCCTAATTTTGTTTTTTTGCCGTAATTTCCCTAATTTTGAATGTTTGATACTCAGTTGCTGCAATGCTTCCGTAGCTACCATTCTTGAAGTTACCCTAATTACTAATGTTTGAATGTCTGCTGCAATGCTGCCCTAATTACTAGTTTCTGAATGTTTGACTGTTCGAAGTCAATCATTCTTGAAGTTACCCTAATTACTAATTAGTTAATTCTTGAATGATTCCCTGCAATTTCTAGTTAGCTAATTCAATTGATAGCTAATTCTTGAATTTTGCCTGATTACTGGATTATTCCTAGTTAATTAGTAATTATTTAATTTGTTGTTTAAAACTTGATTAGTGATTATTAATTATGTTGTATTTTTTTTTTTGAATGCTACTAGCTCTATTAGATTGTAGTATCTGTTCATATACTTTCTCAACCTTCTGTAACACAAAGAGCTAAGAGCTAATAACGCTTCCACGGAGGCTTGAACTCACAACCTTCCAAATGGAAATCCAACCCGGATACCATTGGACCACATAATCTTGGTCAATCTTATTTGTATTTGAACATTTTTGAATTTATTTTTCCGTTCACTTCTTCTGATGAAAAATTCTGGCTCCGCCATTGAGTGCATAAACAAATATATACATTTATACACAATACACAAAAAAAACATATCTATATATAGCCCAATGGTATATGTATCATAGGGTATAAACACATCATATATCAAACAATATCCAAAATCATATAAATAGCAAATAGATTTACTGATCGAATAACCAGAATAAAATTATGCAGAAAATTTTCAAAATATAATTATTCAAATATGAGCAATACCATTCACCGGAGAAGTAAATTAAGAGTCCGCTGATAACATGTTGCAATTTTGTTGTTTACGCCTGTTGGCCTTTAGCTCCTAACCGGTGAATCACAGGATTGGATTAATATAAAAATAAATGCAAATATAAAATAAGAGATAAGAAAAGGTAGAACAAGAGACAAGGAGAGTTCATCATTCCATTTCACTAGCACTCATCTTACAAATGGAGTATGTGTGTATATATATATATATATATATATATATATATATATATATATATATATATAGTTATAATGAGACATTAATACAAACGTTACAAAATAATGACCACTATTAATATTTACAACCGTTTGCATCAATTAATACTTTATGCTCAATTTGTTACATTAGCTAAGGGATTTGTATATATTTGTTGTGACTTGTGAATAAATTTAATTTAGAGCTGGGCATTTATTGAGAACTGTAATTGAGAAAAATCAAATGACAATTAATTTTTTTTAAAAAAAAAGCTTAGAAGAAATGTTTATATTTTCTAAGGTTTAGGGGGTTTAGAATATACCTTAATTGAGAGCTATGTGCACTTGAAATGACAATCCATAAAAACGCATATGGACATATGGTTTGATTTTCTTTTGATTTAAAAGTTATTGTAAAATACATATTTACATATACAATATACAATTATAATAAGAGCCAATAATGTTAGGCCCTTAATTGGAATAAAAAAAATGTCGGTACTACTTGTTTCTTAAAATGAATGGTTCATAGTATTTTGATTTTAGTATTTTTAATGATTTTCCTTATTTACCCTTTATTATATTATTTTCTTTCTTTAAATAATCTTAAATTCCGTTAGTATAAACTTTATTAACGGAATATTCCGTTAACTATTTATTATTCTTAACTTACTCATTAATTTCTATAAGAAAGGTCTTAGGTTCGAACCCATTCCAATTAGAATTGGCATAATTGTTAAACATATACTACGAATATGTTAAAATATATTAAAAAATTAAAATATAAAATTTAACATAAACTTTGGTCAAATAATTAGCCTGACTAAATACATAGCATTCAATGATTATAAATTAGGAACTTTGATAATCATTTGATTTTATTTCATTAAAAAATTATAAATTTAAGTTCAGTTTTTTTTTTTTTTTTTTTTTTTTGTTTAATTAATCTTCTTTTGATTATTGAGAACAAAACTTAATATTAGGAAGTTAGTATCTGTTGCTGGTTAGTGCTATTCTTTAGGCTCTATTCCTAATAATGTGTAACTCTCTATGTATATAAACTACCATGGGTACGCTATTCCAATATCAATGTAAAATCTCTCTTGAAAGTTGATTACTCAATTTGGTATCAGAGCTGCCCTTCTGATCCTATGGCCGATAATCAACCCACCACCACCCCTCCCACCACAAACTCTCCGGCGGCCTCCACTGAACAGGCCTTAGCCGAGATCCCTCCATCATCCGCTACCACTACATCCCCTCCCAATATGCTTCATCAAGCTCACCACTTTGTGTCCTTAAAGCTGACCGCCACAAACTATCTGTTTTGGAGAGCGCAGCTAGTCCCCTTCCTCCGTGGCCAGAACTTGTTTGGGTTCGTTGATGGCTCCATCCTCTGCCCGCCGGAAATCTGTGCAGCGTCTCCTTCGGATGCGCCACCGGCAGCCAGCATTACGCGTGCTCAATGGATTCAGCAGGACCAATCCATTTTGAGCATGCTGATTTCTTCACTTGCTGAAGATGTGCTCTGTCTTGCGATAGGACATTCTACCTCCCGTGCGGTTTGGACTGCGATAGAAACAGCACTGGGATTTTCTTCGCGTGCCAGGTCTCTAAGCCTCCTATCACAACTTCACAATTTGCGCCAGGGTGACTCGACTCCGTCCGATTACCTTGGTCGCGCTCAAGTCCTCGTTGAGCAGCTCACACAGGCCGGTCGACCGAACGGTTTAGATGAACAAAATTTGCATGTCTTCAGAGGCCTGCGTCCAGAATACCGAGCTCTTGTGGCATCGCTAATAACGAAGACTGCTCCGTTAACGATACCGGAAGTCGCCGACCTCCTCTCTACACATCACTATCTGTTTCCGGACGAAACAGTCCCCTCGGTGCTCTCTACGCCGACTGCCTTACTGGCTCAACAACCGCAGCAGTTTTGTCCTCCCACCGGTGCACAGGTACGAGGCCGGAATCACAGAGGACAGCGTGGTCGTGGCCAACGGGGACGTGGTGTTATCCGGTGTCAAATATGTGACATTCCCGGTCACACCGCGTTAACATGCTATCGACGTTATGCAGACAATTCAGGCCAACGTCCACCGGTGCAATCTGCCAATGCTGCATATCGGATGCCTGCTCCGCATGCAAATGTGGCATATCATCACTCGCAAGACGACTTCGACAGCGCACCTTTTTCAAATGTCTGGCTCCCGGACACAGGGGCCAATGCCCATGCCACGCCGAATGCAGCGGTCCTACAAGAAGCCGAGCCATACACAGGAAATGAAAGTCTGAGGTTCGGGGATGGTTCAGGTTTGTCTATCCTACACACAGGTTCTGTATCCATTCCTACCCCGTTTCGGTCACTGTCTCTAAATAAAATTCTACATGTTCCTAAATTGCAAGCTAACTTATTGTCTGTGCACAAGTTTACAAAACACAATAATGTATATGTTGAATTTCACCCATCTTATTTTTCTGTGAAGGACCGGGTCACCAATCAAACACTTCTTAAAGGTCCTAGCGTAGGAGGGATGTACTCGCTCAGTACCCCAGCCCCAGTCGCGTTTCTATCTAATAAAGCATCCCCGCAGGTGTGGCATAAACGCCTCGGGCATCCACACTCCAGGGTACTCAGTCAGGTTTTGTCTAGGTGTCCTGTTAGTGGTTCGTCACGATCAATCAATAATGTCTGTAATTCGTGTCAAATGGGGAAGTCTGCGCGCTTCCCGTTGGAACAAATAAAACACTCTAGCCAAAATGTCCTTGAATTAATTTATACTGACATTTGGGGACCTTCCTCAGTCACGTCCGTTGACGGCTTTAAATATTTCGTCCTATTTGTTGACGATTATTCAAGGTATATTTGGTATTATCCAATGAGAACCAAAACCGATGTTTATTCTATTTTTACTCAGTTTCGTACGTTTGTAGAAAAATATTTCTCAACTTCTATAAAAAGCATTCAGTCAGATCTCGGTGGTGAATATCAAAAGCTACACTCTGTGTTCACCACCGCAGGTATCCTGCATAGACAATCTTGCCCACACACCCATGAACAAAATGGCCTCGTTGAACGAAGGCACCGTCATGTGGTGGAAACGGGATTGACTTTGCTAGCACACAGTCACACTCTAAAAAAATATTGGCCATTTGCTTTTGAGGCGGCCGTTCATTTAATCAATCGAATGCCAACCACAGTCTTACAAAATGAGAGTCCTTATTCCCGTCTCTTTCACAAATTCCCGAATTATAACATGTTAAGGGTTTTTGGTTGTGAGTGTTTTCCGTATCTCCGGCCTTATAACAGTCATAAGATGGATTACAGATCTGTCTCCTGTGTATTCTTGGGTTACCCCGACTGTTTCAGTGGTTACAGGTGCTTGGACAGGTCTACTGGGAGGATGTATATTGCCCGACACGTCAAATTTAATGAAGATGTCTTCCCTTTTAAAGATGTGCGAGATTCATCCGTGAATATTCCTGCTAACACCACCATACTTCCATGGGCAAGTGCATAAATTCAACACCTCCCTGCCTCCAGTTCGGTGGAGCTCTCGCAACCACCAAGTCTGCCAAGGAGTGGTGATCTTCCCATGCATGTACCGCAATTGTCGTCCACGCACGGTGATGCGTCCTCGTCCTATCAACCGTCCACTTCTTCGACTGCGACGGTGAGGACACGAAGGAAGCGCTCTCCAACGCGCGTACATGGGATGCGTCTCCGCACAACTACGCACCAACAACGCCGGCTACCACAACAGCGTCGTCCACCACGTGCTTTGATAGCTTCAGTGGACGATGATGAACCATCATGCCGTTCCCAGGCCGTGAAGTGTCAGAACTGGAGGAGTGCTATGGATGCTGAATTTAACGCTCTCCTAATGAACAATACTCGGTCCCTTGTTCCTTTTGTAAACACAATGAATGTAATAGGTAGTAAGTGGGTGTACCGTATTAAGCGCAAATCAGATGGCTCCATCGATCGTTACAAAGCTCGACTGGTGGCCAAAGGGTTTAACCAGATCCCAGGCGTCGACTTTGTGGAGACATATAGTCCCGTGGTCAAGCCTGCCACGATTCGCCTTTTGTTGTCTTTTGCAGTCTCTAACAAGTGGTGCATGAGGCAGCTGGATGTCCATAATGCGTTCCTAAATGGACACATTTCGGAAGACATCTACATGCGACAACCTCCGGGTTATATTAATCCCGCCTATCCGAATCATGTCTGCAAGCTTCAACGGTCGCTGTATGGCCTCAAACAAGCCCCTCGTGCTTGGTTTACACGGCTGCAGAATTTTTTGGTGAAAATAGGGTTTCGTCCGTCCAAAACGGATATTTCCCTGTTTATTTATACTAATGGACAGGATCGCATTTACATTCTCGTGTATGTCGATGACATACTTATACTCGGGAATAATGACGCACAGGTGGAGTCCATTCTTGCTAAACTTTCTTCAACATTTAAGATCCGGGATCTTGGAAAACCTCGCTTCTTTCTTGGTGTCGAAGCAGTCTACACCACCGACTCTGTTGTTTTGTCACAACGACGTTACATGATGGAACTCCTCCGCAAGGCTGGTATGGACTCATGCAAACCACTTGCTACGCCAATGACAAATACAACGGCAAACACTCCCGAAGACTCCCCGCCGCTAGATGATCCAACAATTTATCGTCAAATGGTGGTGTCCCTCATGTATCTGCTTATGACTCGCCCAGACCTATCCTTTGCTGTCAATCGCCTATGCCAGTTCATGCATAGTCCAACACAGGATCATTGGGTAGCCCTCAAGCGCGTCATGCGCTATGTCAAGGGCACACTTCATCTTGGTCTCCGCCTTACAATCTCGTCGTCACCTGTTGTACATGCCTTCTCTGACTCAGATTGGGCTGGTTGTTCTCTTGACCGCAAATCTACTGCAGGCTATGCAGTATTCCTAGGCCCCAATCTAGTCTCATGGACCTCAAGAAAGCAACGGACTGTTGCCCATTCTTCGACTGAGGCTGAGTATAAAGCTCTAGCTGATGTAGCCGCTGAGGTCGTTTGGGTACAATCTCTTCTCTTAGATCTTGGCCTACATTGTGCTACTACTCCAGTCCTTTGGTGTGACAACCTCGGGGCAACCTACCTTTGCTCGAACCCGGTATTTCACGCCAGGACGAAGCACGTAGAAGTTGACTATCATTTTGTTCGTGACAAGGTCTCTACAGGTGCACTCAAGGTTAATTTTGTGTCCACTCATGACCAGCTGGCAGATATCTTCACCAAGTCTCTAGCTACTGCTCGGTTTGATGCTCTTCGGTTCAAGCTTGGCGTGGTCCCATGTCCCCCGTCTGCTTGGGGGGGGGGGGGGGGGTGTATTAGGAAGTTAGTATCTGTTGCTAGTTAGTGCTATTCTTTAGGCTCTATTCCTAATAATGTGTAACTCTCTGTGTATATAAACCACCATGTACGCTATTCCAATATCAATGCAAAATCTCTCTTGAAAGTTGATTACTCAATTCTTAATATTTCAATTATGCTTTTATCAATGTATGAAAACTTCTAAAGAAATTTGTAAGTTAATTTTTACTATATTATTATAACAATATCTATTGTAACCTTATATTTTGAATTATTTATTATCATCATCTATTGAGAGCAATTGTCATTGACAAACTCTCAAAACAATTTGTGTCAACAACGAATGAAAATTTAAAAAAAAAAAAAAAATCAATGATTTCATTATTGTGAATGAAAAGTATGTACGCCACTTTATTCAATCAACCTTTTTCGCTCCGCTTAGCCTTATCCCCCTCTAGGGGTATAACGATTCATACAAGCTAAATCTTCCAATCGATAATTGGGCCAAAGAAAAAACTTGAATTGAATTAATTCATTTGACCAGCAGAATGACATGAACGAGCGACAAGACCGATTGGTCCAGGTCATTTCGGGGCAAGCGGATCTTTTATGATAAAGAGGTTATGCCGTGGAACTGTGTCCACCTTGCAATGTGGACACAGTTCTATGTTCATAATTACTGAACTATATGTTCATAATTACAAAGCTATATATTCATAATTTTTTAACTTCATATTCATAATTATTGAACTCTATATTTACAATTACAGAACTATATGTTCATAATTATAAAGCTATATATTCATAATTTGTTAACTTCATATTCAAAATTATTGAATGTCTGTATTCATAATTACAGAACAATATGTTCATAATTATGTTCACAACTTTATGTTCATAATTTTTGAACTATATATTCATAATTTTGAACAATTTTGGAACCGTGTCCACCTTTATCCACCTTGCAAGGTGGACACGGTTCCACATCATAATTTTCCCACTTTATTGCTCTTATTACTTAAATTAAAAAATAAATTGGTAGCTACAACAAAAAATAATATATATGCATTTAATTAATTTAGAATTAGATGTCTCACAATACTTGAAACATGTAAGGAAAACTACCACTACCAAATATCAACATGTGCTTGTAAGATAAAGAGTTCATAGCACAACTAAGATCTCAGTCATATACACGACAAGACAAATCTAAAACTTCAAACACCATAATCTCATTGCATGATGAATCCCTCTATGATACTACCAATAAACCAATTGCACATGACACACTACCAATAACAAAAAAAAAGAAGAAGAAGAAGAAGAAGATGATGATGATGAAGAAGAAGAAGAAGAAGAAGAAGAAGACATGTACTGAAAATGAAAACAATAACAATGCTACCTAAAAGAGCTTTAGAAACATTTAAACCGAAAACAGTATTTATTTAGACTATCGCTTTTAGACTTAGTACTTAGATTAACGTTATTACAAAGTTGCAAACATTTATTTTTGTGATAGTTATATATAATCAATCTCTCATATATTATTTTGCATTTATATACTTTAAATTACCGATTTAAATAAACAAATTCAACATTTATTTACCTATGCATGAACATCTTCTATATAATATTACATTGATATACTTTAAATACTTATTTAAAAATAAGTATTGGGCATTATCCTATTCGCACAAAGCGCGTAGAAAAACTAGTTATTGGTAACAAGAATCAATAAATCTGGAAGATAGAAAGACATGTTAAAATCGGTCATTATATCCCCGTGCACCGCGGTCAAAATGGTGCCTTTTTTTAAAGTAAAAAACGGCGCGTCGTTACTGTTAACGGAGCACACATTTTTTGTGTGTGCTAATTACCAACTGAAACTACAGTGTATCTAAACTGATACTACAATGTATCTAAACCGACATTGCCTCACGTATTATTTTATATATTATCAAAAGAAACTACAGTTATATCAAAATGATATTGTAGTTTTGGTGAAATGAAACTGCTGTTTATATAAAATGAAACTGAATAACATTTCACATATTTGAGTGTATATTGTGCAATGAAGCTGTAATTATATCTAAATGATCATGTAGTTGTGTTTTAATAAAACTATAGCGTATATAAAATAAAATAAAATAACATTTTCACATATTTGAGTGTATAAATGTCGAATGAAACTGTAGTTATATCAAAATGAAACTGAATAAAACAGAGTTATTTTTTGCGAAGCGACGCAAAACGGGTGCCGTTTCTTTTCATTTAACAAAAAGACGTGGTTTAGAAGTTCGGTGCATAATGGCGCGGTGCACGATATAATTTGCCTGTTAGGGGTCGTTTGGTTCACGGAATGTTAGATTACCTTAGAGAATGTTAGATTGCTGGGAATGTTAGATTACTGGGAATGTTAGATTCCTGTGTTTGATTAAAATTGGGGTATGTAATATAATGATGTTTGGTTTAGGGTTATCTTTTATACACACTATAATATCCTTAACATATTTTCATATATTTTAATAAATTTAAAAATTACAATAAATAAATAAGATAACGGTATCATATATAATTACATGATTTTAAAATATTAACTAAAATCTTGAACTTGAGAAACAAAATTATTTTATATGCTAACATAACATAATAAAAGTAAAAAATATATATAATTACAAAAATAATTATATATATATATATATATATATATATATATATATATAATAATAATAATAATAATAATAATAATAATAAACTAACATAACTAAGGTTATCTTACATTACCTAAGATTTTGAAGGGAATCACATTCCCTTTAAAATCCTATGTGGAGAAAATGTGACATTCCTTGAAAATGTTAGATTCCCTAAGATAATATGAACCAAACACCAGAATGTGAGCTTTGGAATGTCACAATCCCTTGGTTATTTTACATAACATGAACCAAACGCCCTTTAAAACTCTTCAAGCTTCCATCCCTTTTGGCCAACCGCATAAGTACCGTTTCCGCTAAACGTCCAGTTCAGCTATGGCGACTCATGGCGGAAGCGGCAGCTCGAACGTCCGGCAAGAGAAGGTTGACAAGGAGTGTGAGCTCAGAATCGAAGTCAGCCCTGACACCCCTCTCCGGCTTCGGGTCCTAAACGGCACCGCGGAAATCTTCGGCACCGAACTCCCTCCTCAAATTTGGCTCACCTTCCCCCCTCGCCTCAAATTCGCCGTATGTATTCTTTTCTTCATACTTTAATCTTAAAGTTTTATTCTTTTCTTCATTGGTATATTTTGTCATTGAACTGAGCTCCGGTTTGCGAACTTAAATCCTGTAAATTAAAGTTAGTAAACTCTTTTTCTTTTTTGGTTAGTTCTTTAGTGGCTTGGTTGTTTTAGTCAATGGACTTAATATGAGGATAATTAGGTTTATTAGATTGGCTATTAGTTGGAATTTGTGAGGTGATTTGAAAATTTCCGTTCTTGAAATACAAGTGGCATTGCATATATACTTGCCCACAATCTACCACACAAGAACCAATTGATGTGCGGGCTTATTGCATATAGGGAATGCTCATGAATTAATGGATGGTAGGATTGCAAATGTGGTTGTGGGTATGATGTAGCATAGGGCAAGCTGAGATTTTGTTATGATATGGAACTATGCTAGTGGCTGTTATAGTTGAGGCTTTCGGGGTGATTATTTCGTTTGTGGGTTAATGCAAAGACTGATTTTTTAGCTCCCTGTAAAAGAATATGTAATACTTTGATGGATCCATAAAGCTGTGAGCTTTTGCTTGGCAGAAGTCTCGTCATTGTCAAGCCTGGGTCCTGGGAAGTCAGTCCTGGCTAACTTCTACTAAACATGCCATGGGGTACATGTAAAGGAAATCTGACGGTTTAGTATGCAAAATGCACTCTATTGTATTGAAATGCTGCATTGTAAATATACGTATTTTATGTTTAGCACATCAAAATTTTAAAGCAGGTCTTTACTTGGTATGGGGCCACAATTGAGATGGATGGTCCAACTGAAACTGAGTATACGGCTGATGAGGTATCCCTTCTCTCATCCCCTGCATATTCATTTTGTCTATGTGTCTTGACATTTTAAGATAATCAACCTTGCTTCAACTAAATTTTGCAAATGAAATGATACACCCTTTTTTTTTTTTTTTTTTTGTTTCAATGGTTTTAGACACCCATGATCAGTTATGTAAATGTGCACGCTGTACTTGATGCTCGACGGCATCGTGCCAAAGCTTCAGCAAGTGACTCTGATACTTACCAGGTAATGTTTGAACTTCTATCTAGTATAGGGAAAGAAGCATTTGAGTGTGTGTGGTCTCAAATTTAGTTCTTTTTTACCTTCGACTTGTCAATTGTGTTAGATCTCCAATTTTTGGATTTTTTTCATGTCATGCATTATTGAATTTTTCTCTTTAAATGCATGCATCAACTCAAACATTAGAAAAATGACAAAATAAGCTTTAGAGATTTTTTTCAAAAAAAAAAAAAAAAGCATGCACTTTTGTGGTTTGAAATCGATGTCCATTGAAGAAAAAACATAGGATAGTGAACCAAATCAAAGATTTGTATATTATTACCTTTACAAAAAATCCAGCTTGCTGATTTATTAATCCAATTGTCAGCCTTGAATTGGAGGAAATTTGTATAAAGTTTATGGTATACGCATTTATGAAAATGAACTTCCAATAGTGTGTTATATTGTTTTGTTTCCTAATCTTTATTGTTCAAGCGGAAACTGTTGTTAATTACGGTATTTGAATGTGCATAAATTATGTGATAACTCTTCAATGCTAATTGGTTCAGGGTCCCAGGGTTATTGTTGTGGGACCTACGGATTGTGGAAAGAGTACCTTATCAAGGATGCTTCTTAGTTGGGCCGCTAAACTAGGGTGGAAACCAACTTTCGTGGATTTGGATATAGGCCAAGGTTCTATAACCTTACCTGGTTGTATTGCTGCCACGCCTATTGAATTGCCCATTGATCCGGTAGATGGAATTCCTCTTGAAATGCCACTAGTCTACTTTTTTGGCCATGTTACTCCTAGGTATAAATCTTTTGCTCTTGTTGAGTTCTTTTAACCTTCTTACTGCATTATGATTTGAATGTTTGCAAAGTTTTACTGTGACTGTTTTAAAAGACGGAGATAAAGATTATGTTTTCAACTTGGTGATTTGCAGCGCTAATGTTGATCTTTACAAGGTACTTGTAAAGGAACTTGCCCAGACTTTAGAAAAACAATTTTCTGGAAACGCTGAATCTCGAGCTGCGGGGATGGTTATCAACACCATGGGATGGATAGAAGGTGTTGGTTATGAGGTATTTAAACTTCTAGCTCAGAAGCCCGTAGTCTTTAACATTTGCAGTGCGTATCTCTGATTATTTAATCTTTTGTTTCAGTTGCTACTTCATGCAATTGATACATTCAACGCCACTGTTGTTCTTGTCTTGGGTCAGGTATGTACTTTAAGGTATCTTTCCACAAGAAAATTCCTATGAGAAATTTCCACACATTATTTTAGTTCAATTAATGGTTAATGTTTAAGGAAAGCGTGAGAGTAATATATTAATGGATATTTGATATGCAGGAGAAACTTTGGAGCATGCTCAATTATGCATTGAAAAGTAAGCCTAATGTGGATGTGGTGAAACTTCAAAAATCTGGCGGTGTTGTGTCCAGGAATGCCAAAGTACGGCAGAAGTCTAGGGGCTACAGAATACGGGTAAATGATTTTTCCATGAAGTTAGACCAAATGATAATTTACGGAGTATTTTCATCCCTGCCCGTTTTTTCTTGCTGGCTTATCAATGCAACTAAACAAAACCATGTTTTTTTTTTCTTATACCAGGAATATTTTTACGGTCCATCAAATGATCTTTCCCCCCACTCCAACATAGCAAATTTCAGTGATCTGTCAATTTTCCGAATTGGTGGTGGGCCACAGGCTCCACGTTCAGCTCTACCAATCGGTGCAGAGCCAGCTGCAGATCCAGCAAGATTAGTCCCCGTTAATATCAACAGAGACTTGCTACATTTAGTTCTTGCCGTGTCTTATGCCAAGGAGCCAGATCAGATCATTTCTAGGTAACTTCCTCTCTTGATATCCAAATTTCTGTATGCACCCGAATCTTCGGGCTTCCACATGTCCGAGGAAATGCAATCTCCGACATGCATTATCCCTAAAGTAGCTATTTCTTTTTGGTCAGACCATGAGGTGTCCTGGGTAGACCCTAACTGTAGGAGGCACCTTTAAGCCCGTACCATACTCAGACTAATCCCTATTCGTACCGGGCCGGCCCAATTAAGGGGCTACTCACGCCAACCAAGCTGGTTCCTTAAAGTAGCTATTTGATAAACCGAAAGGAAAACAAAATATATAGTCATGACTTTTCTCAAAACAACATGGATAAACCATTAAGCATATGAAGCTATGAACAGACTCTTCTGACCCTTTTCTTTTACCATGCCAGTAATGTTGCTGGGTTCATCTATATCACCGACATCGACATACAAAGGTTTGACGCTTTCACTCTTCTTCTGAAAGAATCCTGCTGTATTTTAAGCTAAGTATGGTCCTTAGAGTTGACAATCATTCTTTCAGGAAGAAAATAACGTATCTTGCACCGTGTGTTGGGGAACTTCCGAGCAAGAATCTTATCGTGGGAACCTTGGCGTGGATCGAGAACTGAAGTGCTGCACGACCTCGAGGAATCATGAGCTAGGCTTTGTTTATTTCTGTTCAAGAGAACCCCCTTCTGAGATTTTTGCTGTGTCATTGTAAACTAGAATGTTGTTGAAATGATAGGGAATTTGGTTGCAAGAAATGTACAGTGCTGAGTATATATTGTGGATAATTTCTCATCATTTTTACTTCATAGTTCATACTAATCATGTTTCTGAACAACCGCAATCGCCTTATCTACTGGCAAGCCAAATAGCCAATCGTGTGTGTGTGTATATATATATATATATATATATATATATATATATATATATATATATATATACACTTGCAAAGTGATCTAAATATGAAAAAGTGGTGATATTTAAAAAAATATTTCAAATTTTGTACTGTATCGTATATTTTACATCACCTAAAAAATTACAAAGTATATCCGGTTATATGTATAAGTGTTCGCAAGAGAATGCATTTCACATATCATTGGGTGTACTTTGTTTATTGATCATTATACTTTGTAGTTTTGGTCAATACACTTCAAAGTTTGAACTTATTTGTAAAAATATTATCACATTTAAAAAAAAAAAAAATTATTGCCTTATAGTTGTTGACTTTCTCTAAATAATATGAGAATGAGGCTAGTCTATAGTTTTTACCCAAATGTTCTCACCATTTCTAGTCATATTATTGGTATTCAAAATACACTTACCAATTTATTTGAGGTAGATTTCTTTGTCAAATACCTTGTGGTTACCAGCATAATTTGTTAAACTAACTGATGGTAGAGAATTGTCTTGCAATGAAAAAAAAAAAAAAAAACTTCTTGCACTATGATCTATACTTATACTTAACCCACCAAACTCATAGGATGAGAGTAAATTTTAGGTGGTTACCCATCTTAGTACTATTTTCGTCCAAACTCGTTTAACTTTGAAGTTCTGATGAGACCAGGTGCATTAGTAGCGGTATCTTGAGACAACAAATTATAGAGAAAGGCTTCTCATTAAGATTTATTCTCATCTTGTGGTGAAATAAATAAATAATTTATTAATCAGTCTATACTAACTATAGATTATAGTATGGTAGTTTAGACTATATCATTCATTTTCTAACTTACTGGAAGAATTAAAATCAAATCTTTTAACATTTTAACTTAATGATGTGTTTGGAAACCCGGAAAATGATTTCTGGAAATCATTTTATGGGTTTTTGGTGTTTGGCTACACTTGGAAATTTCAGTCAACGAAAAACATTTTCCGTTGACTGGGGAAAATGTGCTCAATTTGGCGGAAAATGACTTCCGCCAAAATTTGGCAGCGGAAGTCATTTTCCGCCATTGCTATTTCATTTATTTATTTATTTTTAAGTTTCTGGTGGAACCCAGTTCCGCTGGAAACCAGAAAACCTTTTTTTTTTCCTTAGTTTTAAACATTTAAAATGTATTTTTTATTCTAAATAAAATAATTAAAATGTTTAATTATACCATTCTACTGATTTTCCAGAAAATGAACCAAACACACCAAAACAGTTTTCCAAATGCAACCAAACACCGAAAAAGGAAAATGTTTTCCGAAAAATGACTCATTTTCCAGAAACTATTTTCCAAAAGTCATTTTCCTGCATTCTAAACGGGCCCTAAAGTTAGAGATCAGTGTCACTTGACCATAAGTTATTAAGTTGATCTTGGTAGCTAATAGTACGTAGGCAAAGCAAAGTTGCAAACTACAATCTCTCACTTTTACGGCTCGTTTGGTTCGCAGAAAATATTTTAAGGGAAGTGGAATTGGAATTCCATGGAAAAACAATTACTAGGAAGATGAATTTCATTGTTTGGCTGGTGAAAAAAGAATTACTGGGAATACTAATTCTATTGTTTGGTTAGATTTGGAATTGTAAGGAATAATGAGTATAAAGACCTATATACCCCTACAAATTAATAAAAGTAATATATTTAAAAAAGAAAACAAGGGTAAAATAGACAATCTATTCACTTTTTCTTCCCATCTTCCATGGAAAACAAAATCCTTGGTTCAACCAAGGATTTTGTTTTCCTCAAATTTGAAGAATTCATTTTCCAATAAAAAATGAATTCCATGAACCAAACACTAGAAAACAACATTTTCCTTTACTCATTGGAAAACATTTTCCATGAACCAAACATCCCCTTAGTCAAATTTTTAACACCCCAGAATTGAAGAAGCAACAATAATGTAATTGTGAAAGTAGGAATCACAAAGTTTCATCAATTTGGCGTAAATCCCTATCACCTCTATATAATGACAAAACTAACTAATGAGTTGAGCATTCAAGAAGCTAGCAACTGTTAAATGAAAGGACAAAAATTATATATATGAGTATTCTCAAGTGAGAATTAGTGCCTAGGAAAAAAGCAAAAGTTATGTGGTCTAAAGAAAGGAAAAAATATGATGACAATTTGGTACTATAAAACACTTACTAATTGCATTTTATAAGTTTGAACTTCAAATTTAAAGGTTCCTTGCTATCGCCTCAGAGATCGACGAAGGAGGTAAATCACGAAATGTGTTTACCAAATGTATTTTATAACATCTACAAGTGCAATCGTTTAAGTGCATTTTACATATCATTGAATGAACTTGTAGTTTTGTCAAAATATACTTTTAGAGTTACAAATCTTGAGTGTAATTTTACATGTGAATATACTTGGCAGTATCTCCAACCCATTTACACCAAATTTTATTTCATCTTCAATCTATTTACACCGAATTCTATTCATACACTTTAATTATTTTGATATAAACTATAATTTTGATATAATAATAATTTAAAATAAAATTTATGTTTTTATGTATTTTAATTTTTAATTATTTTATAGTCGATATTGATTTCGTTTTAAATTTCTCAATGAAATCTTTAAATCTTCATAATTTATTTTAAATAATATAAATTTTTAAAATAAAACAATTGACAATTTTTTTTAAAAAAAGTTTTACACCAAAATGGTGTAAATGAATAGTGTTACACCATATTTGGTGTAACACTATTCATCTACACCATTTTGGTGTAAAATTTGGTGTTAGAGGAAGGTTGGAAGGTTGCACTAAATTTTGACACCAAAATAGTTTTTTGGTGCCTTCTTTAGAGATGTTCTGAAGTTAGGACTTTGTTTTTTTTTTTTTTTTTTTTGGTCTTATAGAAAAAGTAAATCACATGATATGTTTTAAAAAAAATAAAATAAAAAAATCTCATGATATGTCTGAGTTTATAAATTCTCCACTAAAGTAAAACTTTTTACATACTTTGTATTAGGGGGCAAATTATATTGTGCACCGCGGTGCATGTGCATAATCGATTATGCACCGCGCATCAAAACGACGTCGTTTGTTTAATGAAAAAAAAAACGGCATCCGTTTCCCGTCGTTCCGCACCCTTCCGCAAAAAGTAACTCTGTTATTCAGTTTCATTTTGTATACACTACAGTTTCTATTCAACACAACTACAGTTTCATTTCGATATAACTACAGTTTCATTCGATATTTATAGACTCAAATATGTGAAAACGTTATTTAATTTAATTTTATTTTATATACACTATAGTTTTATTAAAACACAATTACATGATCATTTTGATATAATTACAACTTCATTGTACAATATACACTCAAATACGTGAAATGTAATTCAGTTTCATTTTATATACTCAAGTAGAGGACTAATCTAATAGGCTTTTTGATAGATAGGGTGAGCACTGAGTAGATGACTAATCTGATAGGATTCTCGATAGATAGGGTGAGCACTGAGCTTTGATAGGCTTCTTGATAAGGTGAGCTATGATAGGCTTTTTGATAGGGTGAACTTTGATAGGCTTCTTGATAGTAGGGTGATCACGAGCAGTGGACTAATTTGATAGGCTTCTTTATAGATAGGGTCTTGATAGGGTGAGCTCTAATAGATTTGCTCTGATAAGCTTCTTGATAATAGGGTGAGCAAGAGCAGAGGACTGATCTGATAGGCTTCTTGATAGATAGGGTCTTGATAGGGTGAGCTCTGATAGACTTCTTGATAGGGAGGACTAATCTGATAGGCTTCATGATATGGTGAGCACGAGTAGAGGATCATAGGATTCGATTGAAGCCATCTTACTCATCCTTTGGTTAAATATTTGTACATCTTGTATTAATATACCTTTAGTCTGTATATATAACAAGCCTATACATACAATATATATATATATATATATATATATATATATATATATATATATATATATATATATATATATATATATATATATATATATATATATATAAAGGGAATGAGGGTGGGGAAGAGAGGAGAAGCAGACCCTGAGGCGCACGGGGAGCAATTGCATGTTTTGGTGCACGCTTTGGCTTGCTCTTTTGGAAAGTCTCACAGTGTTTTAGGTGATCTCCCAACTCGTCCATGCTTTCCTTTTGGCAATGGCAGTGGCAGCTACTACATTCAAAGGTTATTGGCTTTTTGTCTTTCTTTTTGCACATCCTGTTATACAAAAACATTGAAAATGGAGTGTTAGATATCTAACAACAAACTACATAGGGTGAATAACTTACACCTAGTAAAATAGTTGAACCTTTTCCGAATATTCACATAGTATAACACAACCACAACCCCTGCAAATTGTTGTTTATGACATACATGTTGGATATTTGGGTTTCGAATGTCGCAGACGCTGGAGTGTTGCTGTTTATGTAGCTAGATGAAGGATATGTGTTTAGTAGGATAGTATCTGCGTCGTGTTATATAAACACTCCCTTAAAAACATTTGCGACCAGGGAATCGCTTGTTTTCGACAAGGTACACAGATATGCAGGATGGAACCTGCTTCTACAGCTTAGGCGAGAGGAATTATCAAAAGTATATTTGAAAGAGGTGTGTTATATACTGAGAGCTACAACCGCCTTTTCCTTTCCAGCCGAGCAAAATTTTGATCCCACCACACCGCGACGCGCGTGCGAACCGAGTGGGCGGGCGGCGGCGCGCGCGAAATCTCCGCTTGTTCCCTCTCCATAACACTTCAAACCTTAGGAAAAGAGTTGGTGTATAAAAGGTAAGAAAAGTTGAGCTAGTCTAGCAATGTGGGACAAAAGAGCCAACTTAAAGAGTGCCTCTTTAAATGTTCCCAACAATCCCCCAAACATTTAAGGTGGCACGACTATACCCAACCAAACCTGAGTAAATACGGGAGCTAACTTCCATATCAGTGTGTAATACTTGAACTGACACGTAGTGGAATTAAGTAACTTTTTCCCAAGATTGAATTGAATCTTGAACTCATCGGTTAATCGAGTTTGAACTCATCGGTTAATCGAGTTTTGAACTTAATTGCACTCATTAGCTCTGTATTAAAACCCTATTTTGTCTATCTCTATATAGACTTATAATCTGTCAAGTCTATCTCAGCATAAACCACCCATAGTAGGCTACAGATTCAGCACTGTTCTCAACAGTCATTTGGTGTAAGTCTTTCCGTGATTTTATTTTCCCACACAGGTGGTCCATCACGAATTTCTTACCTCATTGGGTTTTAAACCCATTTCCCTTGAAGTTTCAAGGACGGTCTTCCGATTTTTAGACCTTTTATGAAAAGGTCTGCAATATTCTTTTCAGACCTCACAAATTCCATTGTGATTACCCCATTTAGAATCAACTGCCTTACAGACTCATGTCTGACTCTTATGTGTCTTCTTTTGCTATTATAGACACTATTCTGCGCAACACAGATGGCAGTTTGCGAATCACAATGTATAGGAACAGTAGGTGCTGGACACCCCCACAATGGCACGTCTGCCAGTAGGTTTCTTAGCCACTCTGCTTCTTGGCTTGCTAGATCCAGAGCTATGAACTCAGCTTCCATAGTTGATCTAGCAATGCACGATTGTTTGGTTGATTTCCAGGATACAGTGGCTCCACACATAGTGAATACATATCCACTAGTTGAGCTTGCATCATCGGTGCCGTTTACCCAATTCGCATCACAATACCCTTTAGCACGGCTGGCGACCCTTTGTAGTCGAGGCCCCAGTCCACTGTGCCTCTGAGGTATCGTAGTACCTGTTTTAGTGCATCCCAATGTGGAACACTCGGGTTGTGCGTGTAGCGACTGAGTTTGTTCACTGCATATGCAATGTCGGGTCTAGTATAATTCATCAGAAACATTAGACTTCCGATTATTTTTGCATATTCTTCTTGTGACGCACTAGCCTCTACGTTTTTTAACAGTTTTACACTAGGATCAAAAGGGGTCTTCGCCGGAGTGACCTCATAACTCGCAAACTTCTTTAGAAGTTTCTACGTATAATGACCTTGAGATAAAAGATAACCTTTCTCAGTTTTTTTGTGATTTTTATCCCAAGTATCACATCGGCTTCCCCTAGATCTTTCATGTCAAAGTTGTCACATAGAGTTCTTTTAGTTTCTTTTATAGCCTCGATGTTAGAGCTAAAGATTATCATATCATCTACATAGAGACAAATAATCACAATGCTAGAGTTTACCTCTTTAGCATATAAGCAGGCATTTGACCGGTTCGTTGTATAACCCAGGTCTATTAAGATTTTATGAAACTTCTCATACCATTGCTTAGGAGCTTGTTTCAAGCCATATAAAGATCTTTTAAGTCTGCACACTTTCCCCTCTTGACCTGGATCCACGCATCCAGGAGGTTACTCCATGTAGATTTCTTCTTCCAGTTCACTATTCAGAAACGTGGTTTTAACATCCATTTGGTGAATTGTCAACCTGTGTAATGATGCCAAAGCAAATAGAACACGAATGATTGCTATCTTTGTCACTGGTGAGTAGGTGTAAAAGTAATCCTCACCGAATCTTTGAGTGTAGCCTAGCTTTGAACCTTTCAATAGACCCATCTGGCCTTAGTTTTCTTTTAAAGATCCATTTACAACCAATGGGCTTACAGCCTTTTGGTAGATTTACTAACTCCCATGTGTGGTTTGACTGTATAGAGTCTAACTCACTTTTAACAGCTTCTCTCCACAACGTGGAATCTACCGAGCGCATAGCTTCATGAAAGGTTTTTGGTTCTTCTTCTAGGACTAATTGACATATGAACTGATCACAAATTTCATTCAAGTCTCTTAACTCTGTCATGTAAGTCATGAAATCAGAACAAAATTTTTTCTCTATTCTAGGCCTTTTACTTCTTCTAGGCTCCTCAGAATTACTTGTGAAACTAGGAGGTAAAGGAGGAGAATTTTGGTACAAGCTGACATCATTTTTGGTATAGTCCTTTTTCATTGGAAAGAAGGTTTCAAAAAAGATGGCATATCTAGATTCACACATTGAATGATTTTCTAAGTGCATGAATCTATATGCAGCACTGTTCTCAGCATACCCAACAAAAATGGCATCTAGAGTTTTAGATCCCAGATTTGGCCTCTTGAAGGACGGTAGTCCTACTTTGGCTAAGCAGCCCCACACCTTAAAGTAATTAAGGTTAGGGGCATGCCCTTTCCACAGTTCATAAGGGGTTTTTTCAAACCCTTTGTGCGGTACTCTATTCAAAATGTGGTTTGCTGTTAAAGCAGCTTCTCCCCACAAAGAGTCCAGAGCACCTAAACTGATCAGCATTGCATTGATCATCTCTTTGAGAGTTCTATGTTTTCTCTCAGCAATGCCATTTTGTTGAGGTGTATATGGTGTTGTTACTTCATGAATAATGCCAGAGTTTTCACATAGTATTTTAAGAGATTTTGATTCGTATTCTCCCCCTCTATCAGATCGAAGTCTTTTAATCTTTTTGTCTAACTGGTTTTCTACTTCATTTTTAAAAACCACAAATTTCTGTTCGGCTTCGTCTTTTGATCTTAACAAGTAAAGTTTTGTGAAACGCGAAAAATCATCAATGAAAGTAATGTAGTAACGTTTTCCACCTCGACTTTCAATGGTTTTGAAGTCTGCTAAATCAATGTGAATTAATTCTAAAACAGATGATGTTCGATTATTCACTGTTGAGAATGAACTTCTAGCAAACTTAGCTTCAACGCAAATTTCACTTTGAGTACATGCATCACTTGACAATTTTGGCAACATATTCATGTTTTTTAGTCTATTTAAGCATTTTGTACCAACATGTCCTAATCTATCATGCCAGAGATTTAATGAAACAACTATGTAAGCGGAAGAGGAAGCTTTATTATTAGCATTGTTTGCAAATACATCACAATTGTTTGAACCAACTAAAGCAGTTTGATTTCTAGCTATAGAAGCATCTAACACAAAAAGGCTTCCATGCAAATATCCCTTTCCTAGATATTTCCCACAGTGAGTCAGAACCAGTCAGTCAGACTCAAAAACCATTTTTATTCCAGCCTTATTGAGTAGGCCTCCAGAAATAAGGTTTCTACGTAGGGAAGGGACATAAAACACATTTTGCAATAACAGAAGCTTCCCAGAATAAAGCGTTAACTCTATTTTTCCTCTACCACTTACCTTAGAAATGCTGGAGTTCCCCATAAAGACTTGTTCTTCTTCAGTGTTGGGCTCGAGCACTTTGAACAGGTCCTTGTTGTTGCAGAAGTGGCGTGATGCCCCCATGTCCACAACCCACTCATCTGGGTCTCCCACCCGGTTGACCTCGGTTATCACGGATGCTACCATTTCAGTGTTTTCTACCAAGTTCACTTGGTTCTTTGGCCCTTTGTGTGTTGGTTTTTGACCAGTCTCGCTTGTGGAACCCTTCCGGTGATAACATTGCTTAACTTTGTGGCCTCGTTTTCCACAAACGTAGCATTCAGTGATGTTTCTCCCTTTTTTTTGAATTTTCCCATTTTTCGCACGGTTGTTGTTGTTTGGTTTCGAGTTCTTCTTTTGGTTTCTGGCACTTTCACCAGTCTTTATCATATCAAAACCGCCACTTGTTTCAACCACATTAGCTTTAAGGTTGTCAAAAAAATTTCCAGATTTTTGAACCCTGCGATTTTCTTCTTCAATATTTATAGTATTGATCAGCTACTGTAGAGTGTGGTTCTTCAGTTCGTGCTTCGTTTGTTCTTGAAGTCCAGCGACGAGTCAGGTAATTTGTCAACCAGCGAGTCAGTCAGAAAGGCATCGTTCACCACAACCCCTTATGCTTTCATGTCAGCTACAAGATTTTCAAAGTCATGTACCTGTTCAGTGACTGGTTTAGCGTCTGTCATGTTGAAATGCAACCAGCGATTCACAGCGTATTTTCACCTTCTAACGTCGTCAACACCATATTTTTGCTTCAGTAGTTCCCAGATCAATTTCGCAGATTTGTGCGGTGCGAACATGTCGAATATCGCATTATTAACTCGCTGCAGTATGGTTGCGCGAGCTGTTTTATTATCCTTCTCATATTTCGAGCGAGTTGTCAGGGAAATCGCAGGAACTTGCGCAGGTGTTGACTTCGATGTTGAGGGAGCGGTCGTCGACTTAGGATCAGTCGAATCGTCGGAGGTTGCTAGTGTTGTCGTTTACGCAGGTGACTGCACTGCAGGCTCAGCAAAGATGACATAATCCACATCTTTAATTCTAGCAGCATCAAAACCATAGCAGCCCACCTCTTATAATTCAAGCCACCCGTGAGTGGTTCAATGGGTGCAACATCAGAGGTGGAGTTGGTTGTCTGAGACATTGTTAGAAGCAAATGTTTTTAACTGTTGGATATTTGGGTTTCGAATGTCGCAGACGCTGGAGTGCTGCTGTTTATGTAGCAGGATGAAGGATATGTGTATAGTAGGATAGTATCTGCATCGTGTTATATAAACACTCCCTTAAAAACATTTGCGACCAGGGAATCACTTTTTTCGACAAGGTACACAGATATGCAGGACGGAACCTGCTTCTACAGCTCAGGCGAGAGGAATTATCAAAAGTATATTTGAAAAAGGTGGAAAAGGCGTGTTATATACTGAGAGCTACAACCGCTTTTTCCTTTCCAACCATACAGAAGTGCTACAAACCAGGAGAGCATGAGGGATCACTACAACACGTTCTTTTAACGTGAGTAGTGTGCGGACAAGGGGGTCAAAATAGCCATAAAAATAGGGGTTAAAATATAATGCGTGAGCAAAATTTTGACCACACCACACCGCGACGCGCGTGCGAACCGGGCGGGCAGCGGCGCGCGCGAGATTTTCCCTTGTTCCTCCTCCATAACACTTCAAACCTTAGGAAAAGAGTTAGTGTATTAGATATCTAACAACAAACTACATAGGGTGAATAACTTACACATAGTAAAATAGCTGAACCTTTTCCGAATATTCACACAGTATAACACAACCACAACCTCTGAAAATTGTTGTTTATGACATACATAGCAAACTATTAGCAGACAAATATAGACTATGTTTTGAGCATGTCATCATATTTTAATCAGCATTTTGATAGGGTAATCTGATACCCTTCTTGATAGGGATCTGATAGGGTGAGCACTGGGCAAAGGATTAATCTGATGGGCTTATTGATAGGATGAGGCTTGAGCAGAGGACTAATCTAATAGGCTTCTTGATAGGGTAATGTGATAGGCTTCTTGATAGGGATCTGATAGGGTGAGCACTAAGTAGAGGATTAATCTGATAGGCTTCTTGATAGGGTGAGCACTGAGCAAAGGACTAATCTGATAGGCTTCTTGATAGATATGGTGAGCACTGAGCTCTAATAGGCTTCTTGACAGGGGGAGTTCTGATAGGTTTGCTCTGATAAGCTTCTGAGCACGAGCAGAGGATTAATTTGATAGACCCTTCTTGATAGGGTGAGCACGAGAAGAGGACTAATCTGATAGGCTTCTTGATAGATAGGGTGAACACTGAACTTTGATAGGCTTCTTGATAGGGTGAGCTCTGATAAGTTTGCTCTGATAAGCTTCTGAGCACGAGCAGAGGATTAATTTGATAGACCCTTCTTGATAGGGTGAGCACGAGAAGAGGACTAATCTGATAGGCTTCTTGATAGATAGGGTGAGCATTGAGCTCTGATAGGCTTCTTGATAGGGTGGGTGAGCTCTGATAGGTTTGGTCTGATAAGCTTCTTGATAGTTGGTGAGCACGAGTAGAGGACTAATTTGATAGGCTTCTTGATAGATAGGGTTTTGATAGGGTGAGCTCTGATAGGCTTCTTGATAGGGTGAGCACGAGCAAAGGACTAATATGATAGCACTGAGCTTTGATAGGCTTCTGATAGGTTTACTCTGATAAGCTGTTTGATAGTAGGGTGAGCACAAATAGAGGACTAATCTGATAGGCTTCTTGATAAACAGGGTTTTGATAGGGTGAGCTCTGATAAGACTTGATTCTCTCTGCAGGTAATGTCATACAAAGCAGAAACATCACAACAGAACGAGCTTGCATTCATTTAATATATTGTCTTTCAAAGTTCTAAAAGTGCACACTTATTCAGTTAATTCATTATTTTTCACATATAGTGTACTGAACCTGGAGATGAAGCCACCAGTCCAGGTGTGGCACCATCTCTAAGGGTTACAAGTTATGAGACACCTCAACAAATTGAACCAGGTTCTACAAAGAGATATCTGTTGGATCAGTTCTCATCCAGTCAAGACTTCATGAAGGCTAAGGTTGTGATACTTAAACAAGAAAAGAAATGACTATGGAATTCATGTTGTAATGGTGTTTACTTTTTTCACATTATGCTACTGCTGTGTGGTTGTTTTTTTTTTTTTTTTTTTTTTTTTTTTGAAAAGTTTGAAAAATTTCTAACATTTGGTACTCTTATGGACTTTTTAGTGCAACAATGTTATGTTTTTGAATGAATCTACTTTTCTAAAGGTTTTGTTATTTTTTTTCTTTTATATTGTTCTCTATAACATTAAGGACTTGAAAGAAGTAGATTAGATAAATTATTTTCTAATTATCAGCAGTCTACTCACATTTTTAAAGAATAATTGCATCAGTTATATAATCAAAATAGAATGCCCAAAGTGCTTTCTTTGCTAAGCTAATATTTAGGTAACACTTAATGAAAAATTGAATGAACCAATGCAGCCTACCGGTTGAAATAGTTTGGTCCAAGTTCAAATATCAGCCTACCAATTATTGATCCCCTGTATTGAAAAAACATAGGAAAGCATAAAGACGAAGGACTGAATCACAATTGCATTTATAAACACTCACAGATTCAAAGAATTAAAGCGTTGATTTCGAATTGAAAAAAGAAAATTACTTACCGTTCTTCGTCTGACCATATAGATTAGCTTTACGGTAGTACAATTTCCAGATTAGTAGTAGGAAGTCAGGAACTCTATAATTACTGATTGTAATAGAGAGAGAACCTAGCGACGAAGATTGAGAGTAGAGATTTTGACAGTGAGACGGTGATGACAAGAGAGAGTGAGACAGTGAGTACAGACAGATAGACGAGAGAATAGGGTCAGTCCCTAGTCTCTCTAGATCTTTCTTAATATTTAGGTAACACTTAATGGAAATTTGAATGAACCAATACAACCTACCAGTTGAAATAGTTAGATCCTTCTTTGACACTGTACAAATTAAATTTAAAAATTAATTATTTAAATTAAAAAAAAAAAAAAAAAACAGGACTCCAGCCGGTTTCTTCGTCTCCAGGCTGGAGACAAAGAAACTCTTCGTCTCCATGGCCGGAGACGAAGAAACTCTTTATCTCCAGCCATGGAGACGAAGTAGGTTTCTTCGTCTCCATAGCTGGAGACGAAGAAACCGGCCGGAGACCGTCGTCTCCGGCCAGAGTCCAGTTTTTTTTTTTTTTTAAATAATTAATTTTTTAAATTTTTTTTTAAAAAATAATTAAATTGGAAGGATGACCTGTTGACCTGTTGGAAATCTTCAAATTGGAAGAATTGTTTGAAATTGATTAGTTTAGGGACCTAATTGTTGGGTTTTTAGGTTCAGTGACCTAATTGCATTATCGTGTGCAGTTCGATGACCTATTTGACCCTTATTCCTAAAATAACAATTACTTTCAACCGATAACCAAAAGGAATTCAAAAAATTAGTAATGATTACAATCTCATCTAAATTGTTTAACTTCTACCAACTTATTTTATAAAACCAATGCTTTGGAAACCCAAATCCTCAAGCCATATTATTTATACTGCATTGCAAGAACCGTAACTTCATCCCTAAATAAAATAAAAAAAATTAAATCTAAATTGCTTGGGCGGTAAAATAGCAAAATTTGATTGACCAAGAAGTTATGGCTTTATTATATAGAAACATTATTATTATACCATTTAGGTCATTTTACATGTTAATCTAAATAGCTAATTTTTTCAAATATCTTTTTACCAACTGCCGATATAATTGCTGGTCAAACCCGTTAATAACTGTTAGCACAATCCGCTACGCTAACCGCTAACTGCTGATTGCCAAACAAGGACATTGCGAGATAGTTTCCACTTCAATTTGTTGTGTGATTTGAATACTCTCTTTGTTAACAAATCCCTAAAGTAGTTAATATGATTGACTTAATTATATATATATATATTTTTTATTTTTTCATGGTATTAATAAAATACTTGGTAGATAAATATATAGCATTATTTTGTATTATAACATTGATGTTTAATTAAAAAAATAGTGTAAAAAAAGATATGTAGTGAATATAATCAATTGATGAATTTGAACGCAAAGAATTTTTATATTGGAGAAAAATAAAGACATATAACTAATGAAATTATTTTTCTTAAATAATTTATTGATAATAAATAATTTTTTTAAATAAAAACATTGTAGGGACAATGTAGTGAATATAATCAATTGATGAATTTGAATGTAAATAATTTTTATATTGGAGAAAAATAAAGGCAATATAACTAATGAAATTATTTCTCTTATTTAATTTATTAATAATGAATAATATTTTTTGAATAAAGGCATTGTAGACACATAATTCTAAATTAATGAAATGCATATGTATTATTTTTTGTTGTAGCTACTAAATTATATTTAATTTAATAAGAGTAAAATAGGGTACTAATTATGACAACTTTAATTTGATTGGGATTAGAATTTAAGACCTTTCTTCTTTTGGCTCTTATTAGTATATTAGTATTTTACGCGCATTGCGCGATTGAGATAATGCCAAATTTTTTTTTGTTTAAATAATTACTTTAAAGTATATCAAGGCAAGATTAAATTGGAATTGCTCATGCATAGATAATTGAATGTTGAATTTACGTATTTAAATATGTAATTCTAAGTTTACAAATGCAAGATAATATAGTCAAGATTGATTAAAATTGTAATAAAATAATTGTATAGGCATGGTTAAAACCAAATACGGGACATAAGGGAGAGCGAATAAAAATTAGAGCATAAAATATTAAATATATACTAATATTGAAGAGCTAACTGCTGATTGCCAAACAAGGACATTGCGAGGTAGTTTCCCACAACAATTTGTTGTGTGATTTGAATATTCTTTTTCTCGATAAATCTTCCAAGTAGTTAATATGATTGGCTTAATTTTATATATATATATATATATATATATATATATATATATATATATATATATATATATATATATATATATATATATATATATATATATATATATATATATATAAATTTTTTTAAACAATTATTATTATTATTATTATTATTATTATTATTATTATTATTATTATTATGTATATCCTTAGGTCATTTTACATGTTAATCTAAACAACTAATTTTTTCAAATATCTTTTTACCAACCGTAGATATAATTCGCTGGTTAAATCCGCTAACACTAATCCTAACTGCTGCTTGTCAAACAAGGGCATTGCGAGATAGTTCTCACTTCAATTTGTTGTGTGATTTGAATACTATCTTTGTCAACAAATCCCTCAAGTAGTTAATATGATTGACTTTATTAATTATAATTTTTTAATTTTTTCATGGTATTAATAAAATACTTGGTAAATAAATATATATCATTATTTTGTATTATAACTTTGATATTTAATTAAAAAAATTAGTGCACAAAAAAGATAATAGACAATATTGTGAATATAATCAATTGATGAATTTGAATGTAAAGAATTTTTACATTGGAGAAAAATAAAGACAATATAACTAATAAAATTATTTCTCTTAATTAATTTATTTATAATGATTTTTTTTTAATAAAGACATTGTAGGGACAATGTAGCGAATATAATCAATTGGTGAATTTGAATGTAAAGAATTTTTATATTGGAGAAAAATAAAGACAATATAACTAATGAAATTATTTCTCTTATTTAATTTATTGATAATGAATAATTTTTTTTTTGAATAAAGACATTGTAGACACATAATTTTAAATTAAAGAAATGCATATGTATTATTTTTTGTTGTAACTAATAAATTATTATTTAATTTAATAAGAGTAAAATAGAGTACTAATTATGCCAACTTTGATTGGGATGAGGTTCAAACCTAAGACCTTTCTTATTGAAATCAATGAGTAAGTTAACAGTGAACTAACAGAAATTAACGGAAAAGATAATATTTAACGAAAAAGTTAACGGATAATCATATTAATTAAGGATAAATTAGGAAATCTTAAGAAAAATTAAAATCGGATCAATTTGAGCCATTCATTTGATTAAAAATTTGACCGCCATTTTTTCTACCCATTATAGGCCTAACTCTATTGGGCTCTTATTAGTATGGTAGATATATAGTATAGTAGATAGTAGATAATATAATTAAAGATAAATTTAAAAATCTCAAGAAAAAAAATTAAAATATGAACTGAACAATTCATTTAATTTAATAATTTGACGAACATTTTTTCTACCCATTATAGGCGTAACTTCTTTTGACTATTATTAGTATAGTAGATAGTAGATAATATAATTAAGGATAAATTTAGAAATTTAAAAGAAAAATTAAAATCTGAACAATCTGAACCATTCATTTGATTTAATAATTTTACGGACATTTTTTCTACCCATTATAGACCTAATTTCTTTTGCCTCTTATTAGTATAGTAGATCTTTTGGCTCTTATCAGTATAGTAAATAGATAGTAGATACTAGATTATTATATCGATCATTTCGTCTACAAGAATACAAGAAAGTAAAATCGAGAAACTTCATTTGTATTCAGCAACTTGACTTATGTTTTACACTGAAAAAAAAAAAAAAAAAAAGTTCTTAGAACAAAAAAATATAAAAAGAATATGAATTCAAACAAAAGACTACCCAAATTACATAAATGTCAACCCTTCAATTCTTGACTGGCTTCCTTTTCCGAACTTCAATTCATCAGTCTAAAAAACCACAATTTTGGGATCCAACTAATCTGTTACTTTGCCCAAATTAAATCAATTTAAATCAAATCATTATTCGTTCACAGCCATGCCAATGTTATTTGATTCGACAATACTATCAACTCATGTCGGTAATCATTTCCCCCTTAATTGGTGCATGTAATGACAAATGAGTATCATAGAAAAACCTTGATTGATGATGGGAAACAGAACAAATTAAGGAAAATGCTCTAAAAAATTTTCACTATTTTTTTTTTTTTTTTTAAAGTTTTGAGTGATGATGAAACCCACAATCATTACTTGAGGGTATGCATTAAGTAAATCGCTTGTATCTTGGTGATAAAGAATTACAAAGAGATAAATTAAACCAGCCTACGTTACCCTTAACTGACCGATTCAAACTAAAAATGCCAATAGACCGCTTTCATTGAAGACATAAACTTATAACTTTGTGGTCACCAAGTTAATCGTCTGACCAATCTCACTAAATATTTTACTCCGTATATAGTAAATGAGTAATATATGTCACAATTATTTCATATTCATTAATTACACATTTACATATAAATTAAATTGGTCATTTTTATTATCTATTAATTATCTAAAATTAAATCAAATAAAAAAAAATTTATTTAGTAAAAAAGATTCTGTTCCATATAGCATGATGGATCCATGAATAAAATACGTGAACACTATTTTTAATTTTTGTCAAATACATTTTTAATCGAAACCGTCATATATGATTTTCTTAGTTTTGCGATTTACATTTTTTGTGTATTTTTCGAATTATTACACATGAATGACATTTATCCATATGCACATTCTTGAAATCTCGGATAGTGACTATGAGTTTTTCTCGTCACAAAACAACAACAACAAAAACAACAACAACAATAATAATAAGTGTATATCCCTTTGTATTCATAACAACAATACGATTGAGAAACATTTTCTGTTGAAGTAGTACACTTGTGTATGTAAAGTCAAATATAGTATTTACACTTAATAAACATTAGAATTACAATGTTGATTCATTTTAAAGTCACCAAATATTATAATACTCCGTAATATACAATAATTATATGTAACGATTTGAACCAAAATCACACACATGGTAAGATATATTTATGAGAAGCAGAATGGATGGGAATACATGAAGGCGATATATATATAATATGAAAAATAAGGGAAGATCGAATTACCTTGTTGAATTGTAGGCATTCAACATATATATGTTGGATCATATCTGTGCGGCATCATTTGAATATATTACGTTGATACATAGGTGTCGGTTTCCATGCAAAGCTTGGCAAATTAGCAGTCCTTGCTTGTTATACCTCACATTCGTCGTCAATTCGACCTTGAAATCATGTTCCCCTTTTTGCACTAACACTTTATATGCTCACTATACTATATTATACTCTTATATACGGAGTATTTTGCAATCAATTCCTATAAATTTGTTGTAATTTTACAATTTCAATACCCATCCTCCATTATCCAATAAATAAATTCTTCCAAAAGGCTGAACCCCAACCCTAAGGGCCCCATTATCTAATAAATAAATTATTCTTCCACAGATAGATGACCATGGAATATATGTTATGTAGTAAACACAACAATATATATATATATATATATATATATATATATATATATATATATATATATATTCCCTAAATGATATGATATGATATTATCACCTAAATGATTGAGGGCAATGCAACCAAAATTTGGACCCTCCCTCCGGCAACAATGGAACCATTTTTATTTTTATTATTATTATTATTTTTTTGTGGTGCATAAAGCATAAAGAGACCCATGAATCAAAAATATCAAGTTTCTTGGTAACTCTAGCCAAGATCGGTAAGGATACAAACTTGTAACCGCAAGGTCACAAGTTCAAATCTTAGTCTTCTTGGTTCGAACCTATTAACTATAAGCTACCTAAGTTGATTTACCTCTTTTAGTCTTTTGCCGGCTAGTGTATAAGACTGGGTTTATCCAATTAAGGTGATGGCCAAAGGGGGTTTCCCTCGTCACCCCAAAAAATATATCAGGTTTCAAGTTACGAATTAAAGTTGTATGATATGATGATGATACGATAAAAGTAGAGTGTTTGGTACCAACTACCAGTCCTTCACAATTAACTAATTAAAGCCAAGATAGTTACTGTATGTATAAATGTATAATGTATGTATATAGAATTTATTAAGCATATAAATTAAACGAAATAGAAATTGGAGAAAGAAAGAGATCAGAAGTGGGTAATTTATAAGATGGTTGCATGTAATTAGATTAGGAAGTAGTAGTATAGGGTTTTAATCTTCGGAACACAGTGTAGTTTCCAAGGTCGAACAGACAACGAAAGAAAGGTGGACAGCAAAAAGACTGCTCACTTCACAAGCATAGCACGGAAGCCACTCACCGGAGGATCTACCTACTTAGCTTCATCAACAATTTCTCATATATATATATATATATATATATATTGTCTCGATCTGCCAATATGAAACAGCAAAAATGTCAAAATTAATCTCCGATAAAGAAAGTAATGATACAAATTAATTATCAAACAAGCAAGAAGAAGAAGAAGAAGAATAGTATTTCACCTTCTCTTTCTTGATACAGCTAGAGGTTTAGGTAGGTAGCTAACATAGGTGCTTAATTGTGGTGTGGCTTCTGCTCTTCATTGGCCATATATTTATGGAAGGGGGAAGTGTGAAGTTGGTGTGTAGTGGTTGTTGTGTTGCACGTGAGAACACCTTTGAATCTTTGCTAACCTACACCCACTCCATACGAAAACTATACTACACTATACTATTCGCCCCGGCCCTTCACTTAAATTTATTTTATAGGAAAAAAAATTAAAGTTACAGTGACTTTTTTGTGGCAAATTATGCTATGGAGTTCCACAATGGCGTCGTTTTTGTTGAAAATGACGTTGTTCTAATTAATTTTTTTTTTGTTTTTTTTGCTTTTCACGTGCTGTTAATGGCGTTTCTTTCTTCGCAATCGCACAATTTAGAAATTATGAATCTACTGTATAAAAATTATGAATCTACAGTATAAAAATTATGAATCTACAGTATTAGGTTTGTGAACATGTGATAGAGCTATATGTTTATAATTTTATAAAGAGTAAAAGACATTTTTGATCCTACACTTATAGTGGCATGGACAATTTTAGTCCTCCATAAAAAAATCAGACAATTTGTGGACACTCTTATTGTGACGAGGAAAATTTTGGTCCTCTGTCTATTATCTGATTAGTTGACCGTCTAAATGAGGGATATTTGTGTCAATTTAACTATTCTTTTGATCCTATGACATAAACGATGCCGTTTTTTAGAAGGTGACAAACAATGCATATTATTTGCTGCATAAGATCCTCCACGCCGGAAACATCTCGGCGGTGTTCATCTCTGGATCAAAAGGAAACAATGCCAAAAAACTTCGCCGTCGGCGACCCTTCATTCTCACCACCCTACGGCCCTTCCCAATCTCAGGCGAATCCCTTCTCCAACAACCATTCAAAGAATGTCCAAACCTACCATAATGAACACTGGCAGTTTCTCAAATTCAATCTGCTACCAAAACCCTCCAGATTCACCTTCCTAACCCACAATTCCCACCCAAATTCTTTCAATCAAAGATTTAGATGCATCAATTTCACATTCCTCCACATTCACGCACGCTCTGTCAATCATGGAGAGGGGTCAGATGATAATCGGAATCGACCCTCTGAAATTCGGACTAGTGCGACGAATCGTGGAAATCCCAGTTCTCCGTCTCTCGCCTCCCGGCCGACAATCACATCGGCGGATCATCAATTGGGTGATGGGATTGAAGTCAAGGAAGGGCTGAGATCGATCGCCAATAATCGGGGGTTTGATCGGAGGCCCACTGCTTCTTCCGATGTTTTGGTCGCTCTGTCGTCAATGGAGCCTCTGCATGAGCGATCGGAGGTCGTGGCTGGTGTTGAGACGGTGTCCAGATCAATCCCCTCTGTTCAGATTGGCGATCGGAGTCGAAGAAGAAGAGAGTCTTCTGCAGCAAAACAGAGTCGAACCCAAACCCGACTTCAGTGCTTCCGCGAACCCAAACCCGACGGGGGAGCTTCTGCAGCAAAACAGAATCGAAGAAGAAGAGGGATAGTTCCGGCGTTTCTCAGCTACACCACCGGTGTGGCCACCGGCATAGCTCCGGTTGATGAATACAAGGCGCTCTGGGATTAAGGCGTTTAGCTCTCTGATATCGTGGCCGCCGTGGACAGAATAAAGACATAAGAGACGGAATAAAGAGGAGCAATAGCATGAAATGATATAAATACCCTCCTCTCAAACAGCCATCTAACGGGAATGCAGACGGAGGACTAAAATTGTCTTCGTTATAATGAGAGTGTCCACGAATTGTCTGATTTTTTTATGGAGGACTAAAATTGTCCATGCCACTATAATTCTAGGACCAAAAATGTCTTTTACTCTTATATAAATATATATTCATAATTATAGAGCTATATGTTCAAAATTTTCGATGTTCATATGTCCAATTGTCGAACTTTGTATTCACAAATCACAAAACTATATGTTCATAATTTGATAACTATACAGTTTAGAAATTATGAATCTACAGTACATAAATTATGAATCTACAGTACAGATATTATGAATCTGCAGTACAAAAATTATGAATCTACTGTATAGAAATTATGAATCTACTGTATTTAAATTATGAATCTACAGTTTAGAAATTATGAATCTACAGTATAGATTTTATGAATCTATAGTATAGAAATTATGAATCTACAGTATAGAAATTATCTGTGAAGCGAGTCAAATCAAATAATCAATATTAAAATGTAATACGATTGATGAAATAATATCTCTGGAAAAATGTATTAAATGAGAGCAGTACATTGTACCTATATATACATTCAGACTAGCATAAAGTTGGGGGAGAAGCCATAGACTAGGCTCACAGGACCCAAAACTCTAACTGCCTAATACACCCCCCTTAAGCGAAAGGCGGACAAGGGACAACGCCGAGCTTGAAACGGAGGTCATTAAACCGTGAGGCAGATAGGGATTTGGTGCAGATATCCGCAAGCTGGTCATTAGTAGAAAAAAAGTTCACTTTGAGAGCCCCAGACGCAACCTTGTCACGGACAAAGTGGTAGTCTACTTCCACATGCTTAGTCTGGGCGTGAAAAACGGGATTTGAACAAAGATAGGTGGCACTGTTATAATAATAATAATAATAATAATAATAATAATAATATTATTATTATTATTATTATTATTATTAGTAATTTTTAAACCAAGTATTAAGTTAGTTTGTTAGTATCCATCAGTACGTGGAGTTGAATCCATACTATGTGGGTTATGGATTAGCAGTACGTGGATTAGTGATTACATGATTTCCTAATCTTTAGCTTTGTTAGACTTTGTTAGTTAATTATCATTTAGTATAAATAGCTTTGTTATTCAAGCATTTTATATCATCAAGTAAAAGCACATTCATTCTTATTCCTCTCTCTCTCTTCTCAATATATATAAATATAATATATAGATATATTATATTTAATATATATTATAGATATATTATATTATATTTAATATACATATTATATTTAATATATCTTACAGGCACTAAGGTTGTCACACCAGAGTACCGGGGTAGTGAGGCAGTCCAAGGCAAGATCACGAAGAAGAGACTGAATCCAGACCACCTTTGTTGATACATCAGCAAGTGCTTTATACTCAACCTCGGTTGACGAGCGGGTAACCGTTCGTTGTTTCCTGGAGCACCAAGAAACCAAGTTGGGACTAATGTACACCGCGTACCCAGCAGTAGATATTCTATCCAGTGAACCGCCAGCCCAATCGGAGTCTGCAAAGGCGTGAACCACAGGAGATGCTGAACTAGTGAGACGAAGGCCTAGATGTAGTGACCCTTTGACATTCCTCAAGACGCGTTTTAGCACAGTCCAGTTGTCTTGCTTGGGGCTATGCATGAACTGGCACAGTCGATTGACCGCGAACGACAAGTCTAGTCGAGTGAGAAGCAGGTACATTAGGGAGGCACCTAGTTGGCGATAAAGTGTAGGATATTCTATAGGTGATGAGTCTTCAGAGGGCGTTGATGTAGCCGAGGTTATCGGTGTGGCAAGTGGTTTACAGGAGTCCATCCCTGCTTTGCGAAGAAGCTTTGTCATATAACGCCGTTGGGACAACAACACAACATCAGTTGTGTACAGAGCTTCAATGCCGAGGAAGAATCGAGGTAGTCTAAGATCTCAGATTTTGAACGTTGAAGAGAGCTGCGTCATTACGGATTCCACCTGTGTGGCATCATTACCAAGCAAAAGAATGTCGTCCGCGTATACTAAAATGTAGATGCGGATTTGACTAGGATCATAAATGAACAGAGAGACGTCCATTTTCGACGGGCGAAACCCAACACGAACCAAAAAGTCATGCAGACTTCTAAACCAAGCACGGGGTACCTGCTTGAGGCCATATAACAACCATAGAAGTTTGCAGACGTGGTTGGGGTAGCTCAGATTGGCATAGCCAAGGGGCTGCCGCATGTAGATATCCTCCGTAATGTGCCCGTTTAGGAACACATTATGGACATCTAGTTGCTTCATGGTCCACTTATTTGAAATGACAAAGGTTAACAATAGCCGAATAGTCGCTGGTTTGACAACCGGGCTATAAGTTTCCGAATAGTCGAAACCCGGAACTTGGTTGAACCCTTTGGCAACCAAGCGGGCTTTATACCTCTCGATGGAGCCATCCGATTTACGCTTTATACCATACACCCATTTGCTACCTATTACATTCATTGAATCATTAAAAGGAACTAAAGTCCATGTCTGGTTTTGCAGAAGTGCATTGAACTACGCATCCATAGCGGTACGCCAATGCGGGCTCTTAACTGCTTGAGAATGGCATGTTGGTTCATCGTCATCCACCGAGGTGATCATGGAGCGGGGAGGACGCCTTTGCTGGTTTGTCGTTGTTCGAAGCTGCATGTTATGTTTCCGAGTTGGGGGCCGCTTCCTTTTGATCCTAGTTGTGGCGGTCGAGGAAGAGGACTGTCGGTAGGAGGAGGTTGCTGCTTCACTCGACGATGTCTGCGTGGGCTGTATCGGCGCAGTAGTGCTTCTGGCAGGGGGAATTACAGCCGGCGGAGGTGCAGTCAAGAGGACACCGGTGGGCGGCGGAGGTGTGTCACGGTCGACGACAGGTTGGAGAATCTGAGCACATGCCCACGGGAGAGAGGAAATACACTTCGAGGACCGCCTGGATTGTTCTGTTGCCAACTTGTAAGGAAATACATCCTCGTTGAACCTGACGTGATGGGCAATATAGACTCGTCTAGAATTCCTATCAAGGCACCTGTAACCACTGAAAGAGTCGGGGTAACCCAAGAACACACACGACACAGAACGAAACTCCATTTTATGTTTGTTATAGCGGCGCAGACAAGGGACACATTCACAACCAAACACACGTAGCAAATTTTAATTCGGTAACTTTTGGAACAGACATGAGTAGGGACTTTGATTTTGTAAGACTGACCTTGGCATTCGATTAATTAAATAGATTGCCGACTCAAACGCAAATGACTAGTATTTATGTGGAACATGACTGTGGGCTAACAGAATCAAGCTCGTCTCCACGACATGACGATGCCTGCCTTCAACCAGGCCATTTTGTTCATGTGTGTGTGGACACGATTGTCTGTGTAAAATTCCTGCGGCTGTGAACACCGAGTGTAACTTGCGGAATTCACTCCCCATGTCTGATTGGATGCTTTTAATGGGACAGGAGAAGTATTTTTCAACTAGGGAAGGAAAACGAGTAAAAATTGAATAAATTTCAATTTTATTTGTCATTGGGTAGAACCAAATGTACCTAGAAAATTCATCGACAAATAAAACAAAGTATTTAAAACTGTCAATTGACGTGACCGATGAAGGTCCCAAAATGTCGGTATAAATTAATTCCATAACAGATTTAGTCGAATGATTAACTTGTGATAGGGGAAAGCGTGTGGACTTTTCCATTTGACACGTGGTACAAACATTATTCATGGAATTCAACGGGCTATTGACTGGACATCCAGATAAAACCTGACGCATAACCCGATTATGCGGGTGCCCCAGGTGTTATGCCAGACTTGAGGTGACGTTTTTGTTGATACTAGAGCCACCAGAGATGACGTACTTAGTTAATACATCCCTCCTACGCTGGGACCTTTAAGAAGCGCTTGACGGGTGACTCGGTCCTTCACAATAAAATAAGACGGATGAAATTCAAAATAAACGTTATTATCCTGTGTGAATTTTTGAACGGATAATAATGACGCACGTAACTTTGGGACATGCAATATATGGTTTAGAGACAGTGACCGTAATGGGGTAGGAATTGATACCGAACTTATATTGAGAATAGACAGACCTGAGCTATCACCAACCCTTAAGTGTTCTGTGCCTGTGTATGGTTCTGTATCATTTAAAACGTCTGGATTTGGTGTGGCATGTGCATTCGCCCCCGTGTCCAGAAGATATACATTGGTAAACGGGGCAGAGTTGAGATCTTCCTGATGATAAGCGATATTCGCATGTTGGGCATGAAGTCGATTTCTAGACAGTTGGGGAGGACGATTGCCGACGACATCAATGAATCTCCGATAGCACGTCAATGCCGTGTGCTTGGGGATGTCACAAATCTGGCAGCGTATACCGCCATGACTACGCTGCCCTCTTCCTCGTTGTCCCCGATGATTGCGGCCACGACCACGATTGAACTCAAAAGGGTGGGCGGCAGGTGGCTACTGAGCAAAGAACGCGGACGGGGATGAAGGAACCGATGATTAGGCTTCCTCGGGGAAAAGGTACTGGTAGGTGGCCAGAAGGTCAGCCACCTCTGGAATCGTCAACGGGGTGCTTTTCGTTGTCAAGGAGGCAACTAGGCCGCGGTACTCCGGCCCTAGACCCCTGAGCACATGGAGATTTTGTTCATTAAGGGAGACCGGTCGACCAGCTTGTGTGAGTTACTTGACTAACACCTGGGTGCGTCCTAGATATTCGGACGGAGACGACTCACCTTGGCGGAGATTCTGAAGTTGTGTTAGATGACTTAGCGACCGCGCTCGGGATGAGAAACCCAGTGCAGTTTCTATGGCCACCCACACCGAACGCGACGTCGAGGGCCCGATGGCTAAGTAAAGAACCTCTTTAGCAAGAGAGGAGATTAGCATGCTCAGAATGGATTGATCTTGTTGAATCCATTGAGCATATGAAGGGTTGGTAACCGAAGGGGCATAAGAGGAAAACGCAGCCATGAGCTCCGACGGACATGCGGTGGTGCCGTCAACAAAACCATACAGGTTCTGGCCACGTAAAAATGGCACAAGCTGCGCTCTCCAGAACAAGTAGTTCGTGGCGGTCAGCTTAATTGAGGCGTAGTGGTGGGCTTGGTGCAACATATTGGAAGGGTGACTGGTTTGAGAAGCTGAGTTCGGTGTGGGCACAGTGGTGAGTGCCCGATCCGTGGCTGTGACCGGCGAGACATTGGAAGCATGTGGCAGGTTATCATCGGAAACATGTGGCGGGTTATCATTAGAGGTCATAGGATCAACAGGGCTTAAACTGATACCAAATTGATGATATAATATCTCTGGAAAAATGTATTAAATGAGAGCAGTACATTGTACCTATATATACATTAGACTAGCACAAAGATAGGGGAGAAGCCAAAGACTAGGCTCATAGGACCCAAAACTCTAACTGCTTAATAAATACTTGTATTGAAAAATGTAATACTAATCAAGAATAACATGTATTACATTTTTCTTCAAAAATATTATATTTTCTCTTATAAATAACAAACGTGCACTTTATTCTTAATTAATATGAAATATTACATTTTCCAGTATAAGTATTACATTTTTATCTTGACAGGTATAGGAAACCTATACTACAATATACTATTCGCCCCTTCACTTAAATTTAATTATTTTAGTACGTAACTAGAAAAAAATAAAAGTTTAGAGTGCTCTTGAGTAATATTATGCTAGTCATATATTCATTTTAATATTTTATTAGTTGAGGAAAAAAATAGAAATATAAAATTTGGCCATTTTTTAAAAAGAAATTAATTGGTGTATAGTACAGTAGCAACGTGTAAAATTAAAAGAATAAAATTTCACTTTTGGTCTCCTGACTGTTATACATGAATAACATTTGATCATTGATTATTAAAATTTTCTAATTAAGTGCATGACTATATAATTTGTTTCACATTTGATCCTATTGTTCAATTTTCTAGCAAACTATTGCCGAAAATGATCCTTCCGGAAGAAGCAAATGCAGTGCTCTTCCAGAAGTGCTCCTTCCGGAAGATGCAAATGCAGTGCTCTTCCAAAAGTGCTCCTTACGGAAGGAACAAATGTAGTGTTCCTTCTAGAAGTACTCCTTCCGGAAGGAGCATTTGGCCAAAAAATTTGAACGGTAGGACTAAATGTGATTCAAATTAAATAGTCATGCACATAATTAAAAAATATTAATATTCAAAGACCAAATGTGATTCATGTATAATAGTCAGGGGGCTAAGAGTGAAAATTTTTCAAATTAAAAAAAAAAATAATGAGTAAATCTAATATTACTCATCAGCTTTTATGATGAACTAGTAAGTTACCCGTGCGATGTACGGATAAATTTTATTTATTATATTTTTAGATAATAAAACTAAATATGAAACTATAAACAATTTTAATATTTGAAAGTGTATATTTATTTGTTTATAAAATTAGTGCAAAAGTATAACTCAATCAGTTTAATAATATATAACTCGTTTGTCTGCAATTATCTTGAAAAATTTAATATATAATATGATTTATGTAATTATATTATCTACAAATCTAATAAGAGCCAATAATGTTAGGCCCTTAACTGGAACAAAAAAAATGTTGGTGTAATTGTTTCATCAAATAAATGGTTCATATTATTTAAATTTTAGTAATTTTTTTATGATTTTCCTTATTTACCCCCTATTATATTATTTTCTTCCCTTAAATAACCATGGATTCCGTTAGTATAAACTTTAGTAACGGAATATTCCGTTAACTATTTATTATTCTTACCCCAAAGGCTGAATCCCCAACCCTAAGAACCCCCCACACTCCGACCAACTATTTATTATTCTTAACTTACTCATTAGTTTCTATAAGAAAGGTCTTATGTTTGAACCCCATCCCAATCAGAGTTGGCTTAAATGTTAAACATATACTACGTATATGTTAAAATTATAAAAATAAATACAATATAAAATTTAACATAAACTTTGTTCAAATAATTAGCCCGACGAAATACAAAGCATTCAAAGTTGAAAATCAAAGATTATAAATCATGAACTTTGAAAATCATTTTCTTGCATTTTTTTTAAAAAAAATAACAAATTTAGGTTAAGTTTTTTTTTTTTTCCTTTTTCCGTTTAATTAATCTTCTTTTGATTATTTAGAACAAAACTCAATATTACAATTATTATTTTGCATTATTAGATTTATTTAGGTCATTATGGTATTAATATTTTTGTATATATTTTTATAACAGTATAATTATACATTACTTTACAAATATTATAATATTATTTTTTTAGCGAACAAAATTTATCTTTATGAAAACTTCTACAGAAATTTGTAAGTTAATTTTTACTATATCATTATAACAATATATATTGTAACCATATATTTCGAATTATTTATTATCACCCGCGATTGACAGCAATTGTAGCAATTGCCATTGACAAACTCCCAAAAAAATTGTCTCAACAACAAATGAAAATTAATAAAATCAATAACTTCAATGATGTGGATAAAAAGTATGTACGCCACTTTATTAAAATCCTAAATTCTCGGGTACATTGCGTACCCAGTTTCTGATCCGAAAGTCAATCTGAGTGAAACTGGGAGAAATCTAAATTAAGTGGTTGTCTAGAAAGTATTTTTGAAAAATGTATTTTGGACCCCAAACTATTTTAAATTCTCCTTTCTAGTCTATGGTCCATGTTACAAAGTGGACCACAAGCATCCTATTACTTTGTCTGATCTTAGTAGAAAGCAAGCCAAATTCCTCTTTTGTCATCCACCAATCATTGACCTCCTACCTAGGGTTTTGAACCCATATAAATAGAATATATTCTCCTTGTTTCTCCTGATCCATTCCAAGCCTTAGAAGAAATCACAGTAAGTGTTTTGCCATTCATTCCTCCATCCATTTCATTTCATTTCACAGACTTTGTTCATTCTCTGCCTCCCATCTTTGAGTTGCCTTAAGCTTAGTATGCATGTATGTTTAATTGAGGAAAATAGGTGGGGGGAGGGGGGGGGGGGGGGTGTTAGTAATCTCTGAAGGAGAAAGGAGAAGGGATCCACACAAGAAGAAGAGGAAGCTAAGGTATAACCCCATGGACTCCCACTTTTAAGTTTTGGCTCTGTGAAGCCTTGTTTTATAGGTAGAAATGAGTAAAAATGCTAGATTTTTGAAGTGTTTGAGCTATTAAGTGATCTATTACTTGTCTATGATGTGTTGTTGATGATTTGAGTGTGTTTGGTTGCCTGATATTGTCTCACATGTGAAGGAGAAACTCTCTGGTGCACAAAATAGTATGCACCAGATGAGACACGGGACTAGCCAACGGACCTAGGCAGGGACCATTGGCAATTCCCGTGGAGGAGCGGCCCTAGGGTACGGCTCCAGGTTAGAGCCGTGGCCCTAGGCCGTTGCCAAGGCGGTCCCAGGCAGCGGGGCTCCTCTAGCCTTGCCGCAAGCTCCGTTGGTTTTGTCTGTGCAGTGGTCGGGCACTTGTGGCTCAGCTACGTGTCGTTTCGGACTGGGTGTCAAGGGCCCTCTTGGCTTTGTACCTTGGGGCCGTCATGTTAGTCTTAGTGTTAGATAATGGAATATGATCAATATTTGTTAAGATTTGTTAGAAAAACATGCCTTAGGTGTATGTTATGATTCATAGAGATTATTGTCAAATTCCAAGTTTTGAAGTCTACAGAGCATGTTAGTCTTAAATGTTTTTATCTAGGGGAATGAGTTTAAATTGAGAAATCTGAGTTCCAGATGCATGAGAATTATTTGCTATTATTTTTCAGATTATTAATTTCGAGCATGATTATGTGTCCTTTGAGAGTTCACAGTAATTTATAGAATGGAAGTATGTTGTACAGTAAATTGCATCCCAAGCATATCATGTTTTAAAAGTGCATAAGTGGCCAACATGAGCCTAAGTATTATTTATCAAAACTCATGAGCATGTGAAAAGTATTTATCTTGAGAAGTTGTTGAGTTGGACATGCATAAGTTTGGTGCATGATATATATATATATATATATATATATATATATATATATATATATATATATATATATATATATATATATATATATATATTATCTATATCAGTGAGGTTTTGGAGGACCCGTTGGGACTATGTCCTTTCGGAGTAAAAGAGAAAGTAACGAACATTGCGATCCGACAGATTTATCATGTAACGCGGTGTATTCCCACGTTACGAGGTTGGAGACTGCCCGCCAGGCTTGGAATCCTGGTTAGGGGGTGTGCACACTAAAAGTACGATACTTGATTCCACAGAGTATGAGTATTGGAATCACGAGATTGGTTCTGTGGGCGAGTTAAGTATGTGGCCGGTTAGATTGCCGAGCCGGTTAGGTCCATTCACGATTCGTGAAAACCTACCCCCCACGAGTTAGAGGTTCCGTAGTTACGGAAGTGGCGGATGCACGATATTGCATCGTACGCTAGGGCTTCGCTGCGACGGAGTACCTGCCTCGCACCAGAAGAGAAACGAGAAGTATGAGAAAGTTTGAGCAAGAAAGAAATCGAGTCAAGAGATTCAAGAGAAAGAAAGCGAGTCATTGTGACTCTAAGAAATCTCCACAGAAAAGTATTCTTTTTACAAACGAGTGTATAAGTATACATATCTTATTGCATATATTTGCATCATGAGAATGTTTGCACGAGATTGCATTTGAGTATAGTATTGCACGAGATTGCATATCGAGAATGTTTGCACTAGATTGCATATTGAGAATGATTACCCGAAATTGTATATTGACTAAGATTGCCTTAGTTGCATATTGATGTTTGATGTATATCTAGTTTACAGGATTAGAACTTGAAAGCATGAAGATAATTTCGTACTGATTGATAACATGCAATTACTTGATGACATGAGTTCGTTATGGTGAGTTTTGTTAGGAGAAATATGTGTTGGAGTATTTATGTTGATGAGTTATTTATATATGAAGCATGCCTGTTGATATTATAGGTTGCAAGCATATAGAAAGTCTGTAATGTATCTTAAAGTTGTCTAAGTGTTGAGATTGCTTGATTAGAGTTTGTGAACAAATGTTTTTCCAAAGTATATACTGTAGTACTTTACAGGGTTGAGTGTGGTTATACTTAGCTTCGTGCTAACGGGTGTTTTCCTACTTGTCTATGTGTTGTTTTGCAAAACCCCTTTCAAGTGGGCCCAGCGTTTGAGATATGATCGAGTTAGACTAGCTTAGTAGATGTAGTAGTCTAAACTCTTATTATTATTATGATGTTCATTTGATGGAATGTACACTTATGATGTTTATGTTTGGTGATAGATACCGGGGTGTTTTAACCCTTATGACTTTAAATTGAGTATTTTAAATGTTAGTTTGACTTAATGATTTAGTTCCATCCTTAGCATGTGCAATCACCGTGGAGAGGTGGTTGTGGCGGTGGCATTCCCACTAGTTTATTATTTAAGTTGTTTATCCGTTGCTTAGTTTATCTTGATTTTGGTTTTAGAATTGTAATTAAGTTTAAGAAAAGTGGGTGTTACATCCAGTTTCTCCTCTACCCACGCCACCGTTCCCCTACCCTGCTCCCATGTGAACTGGTATCCGTCAAACCCGAAGTCCTCTAGACCGCTTTCGACTACCGCCACCCTAAAACCCCTCGCTAACCACTCTAGATGAGGTACCCTCCCCTTCTTCTCCTCTATACTTAGGAGATCGTTAAAATCCCCCATTACTACCCAAGGCATCGAGTGAAGATTAGAGAGATAACATAACATATCCCAAGAATCCCTACGCCGAGCTCTGTCCGTAAATCCGTAGAAACCCGTGAATCGCCACCACTCACCTCCACCCTCGTAGCGCATCCTTGCGTCAATGAAATTCAACGAGTACCCCAACACCTCCACCTCTACCCCAGTCTTCCACAGCAACACGACAGCCCCACCACGCCCCACACTGTCCACCCCTAGACACCCTTCAAAGCCTAGCTGCCTTCGCACCTCCTCTACCCTATTATGCCCCACACAGTGTTTCACAAAGAAACACCACCTTTGGCCTCTTCCGTTGGATTATATCTAACTACACTCGAATTGCCGACGGGTTGCCAAGCCCCCAACAATTCCATGCTATGATACTCATTGATTCTGGCGGGCCTGCATAGCAGCACCCGCCTCATGCACGTTGTTTAGAACAGAGGTTTGTCCCCCCACTACTACCAGACCAATCGATCCCTTGTCATCCTCACCATTCCCCTCCACTCTGCGCCTTTTTTGCTCTAAGATAACCACCCCTTGCTCCATTCTCTATGTCACCTTAGATATCCTTAAACATCTCCACGTTCGCGTTCACCATGTACACATCTGAATTTACGTGCGCAAAAACGCCTCCGACATTTGCGCTGTTAACTGCCCCGGGATCCTGGTTTTGTGGGCCACAATTAACAAGCCAACGCTGACCGTACACCGCCGGCGACCGCCTCCCCTATGCCCGGAGCCACGATCCGTAGACCTTCTCCTCCACTACCCCTCTGTTCTCAAAGTGGTAGCCGCAGAAGTGTTCCGAATGGCCCAGAATTCCAGAGATAAAACAAAACATGGGTAACCGTTCGTATTTGAAATCTACCCAGAACCACTCGCCACCTTTCTTCTTTAATCTCATCTTTCGCTTAAATGGTTTTCCGACATCCACTTCCACCCTCACTCTCATGAACACCTTCCATTACACAACAAAGTTGTTCTGATCGGCCTGCACAAAGCAACCAACGTGGTTACCCACCGCCTTCACCACTCTCTCACTCATGAAGCCCAAGGGCAGGTTATGCACCTGAATCCAGAATTTTGCAGTGTTCAGTTCAACTGCCATAGGTCACTGAATCTGTGCCACCCTTTTAAGCAGTAGCAAGTTTTGCTCAAATGCCCACGGCCCCCCTTCCAACACCCCGCCGTAGATCCACTTCATGGTAGAACTGAAACAAGTATAGGTTGTTCTGTAACTCCTTGATAGTAACTCCTTTGCCTGGCCGCCACACCCCCGCCAGAGTGTCACGCACAACTGTAAATTTGAACGGCCGGTCCGACAGCAACTTCTCCACCGCCGCGAACTCTAAATTCTGCCCTTATCCCACCACTTCATCCTCTCCAAACTCCACCCCTCCAACCGCCTCCTCCTCAACCATCAAGGACGCGCAAACCTCCCCAATCGGTCGAGATGACGACGCCATACCACTAGCACTCCACACATAAAAGAAAACAGGGAATAAACAGATCAAATGTAGAGACTAAACACACCACCACTGCTGGAAATTATGGAATTTCTGACCACCTGAAAGTGATCTTATATCAAGTCGAAAGCAAAAAGTGGTCAGAAATAGCAACAAAGGTTTTTCTGGATACCAAAAGTGATCGGAATAAGGCTTTCGACTTGATTTAAGGGGGGTGTATTCAGTCATGACTTTCATAGAGTTTTAAAGACTTTTACGAACTTTAAAAGTTTAGGGGTATTCAATTCAAACTTTTAGAGAGTCTTTAAAAGTCAAGCGGTATTCAATCAAGATTTTTAAAAAAGTCTTTAAAAGTCGTGTGGTATTCGATTAAGACTTTTAGAGAGTCTTTAAAAGTCACGTGATATTCTAAAAGTTATGAACTTTTGTAGACTTTTAATTTTAAGACTTTTGTAGACTTTTTCTTCTCAAATATAAATAGTTGAAATCCAACCATCAACCCCCAGATTTCAAAATTTTCTTTCTAACAACTTTGAATGTTTTCTCTCTCTATTTAAACTCTTTTTTTCTCCCAATTTAAACTTTATAAACTTATCTAAATTTAATAAAATTATTTTTTTCTTCATTATCCTATATTTTCCTCATACATAAACTATACCAATTTTTCCCTCTCCCCTAAACTTTATAATCTTCCTCTAAAAATTTGAAATAATATTATTTTTACTTCATTATTGCTTGTTTATATTGATTTTTATTTTTTCTATAAATTTTTTTATCCCTAACTTTCTCTAATTCTCCTTAAATACATGAATAAAGCAAAATTTTCATCATCAAATTTTAGCATATGTTTAATAATATTCATACAAATACTTATATATTTTAATTTTTATTCTTTTTATGTTTATATACGTATAATATATATATATATATATATATATATATATATATATATATATATATATATATATATATTGCTAGGCATCACGCAAAGAACTATTATTTGCAATAGCAATTTGAGACTGCGAACAACAATAAGATGTTACTGTTTGCAACCCCAAATTGTTGTTGCGAATAGTACTTCGCTATTCGTAGTAACTTGTTGTAATATATATATATATATATATATATATATATATATATATATATATATATATATATATATATATATATATATATATATATATATATATATATATATATATATTATAAATATTAGATTTTTATTTTTTATTTAATGCAACTTGTGATTATATTTTTAAATATTTTATTTGATCAATTCTTTTATTATAAATTTTATTATTCAATATTGTTATGAATTTCTAATGAAATAATTTTTTTTTTTGATGTTTATTAATAATATATATAAGTAATTAGCATATAAGTCTCAACATACTATGGATAAAAATAATAATGTTGAGAATGTTGATGTGGGTGAAGAACTATATAATAAGAAAATTTTATGATATATTATAAATGGTTTGTAAGAAAATTATAAATGATAAGAATCAAAATCATTGAGAGTTTGTAAGGATGTATTCAATTTAGAATTTCAATGACTTTTGTAGACTTTTTAAAATAAAAAGTTGATAAAAGTTTATGAATATTTTTTATATAAACTTTTATAGAGTCTTATAAAGTTTTAAAAAGTTTTGAACGACTCTATGAAAGTCAATCAAAATTTATTAAAGTCTATCATTTTAAAAGTCTTTAAAACTCTACAAAAGTCATGATTGAATACACCCCCCTAAGATCATTTTCAGGTGATCGGAAATTCTATAATTTCTAGCAGTGTACAGGAACGAGAAGAAGACATGAGATCATCTTTAAACCCCTTCCACACCTAAAACCGCATCTCGGCAGCCCCAGCAACCGCCGTAGAACCGCCGCACCCCACCACCACGTTCGCCCCACGATTAGATTTGAGAGGGAGATTTTAGAGGGAAATTTTTTTTAACCAAACATGAAAATCCTAGCTATTTAATTTATATTTATAATAGTTGTACTAAAAAAAAAACTCTATTTTTTTTTTTTTAATGCTACTAGCTCTATTACATTATAGTATGTGTTCATATACTTTGTCAACCTATGAAACACAAAGATTCACTAACGCCGTGGAGTCTCGAACTCACAACCTTCCCAATGAAAGTCCAACCCGGGTACCATTAGACCAAAAGAAACACATTCTAGAATTTTTTGACAAAATTACAAATAGTTTATGTGAAATTTTACGCATTATATCACTATTACAAAAAGTTATACATGTTTAACTATTTACATGATTTAGGAAAAATTATGAATATATGTCATCACTTTATGCGTTTTAAATAATGCATTTTTAAATATAGTATCAATATCATACAACTTTTCATAATATATATTTGAAAAATTAAACACACTTCTATTATTATTTTTACACAGAGCATGTGTGAAATTATTATTATTATTATTCTTCGAAAGGTTGAGCCCCAACCCTAAGGGTCCCCACACCCCAACAGAGCATTTGGGAGGATGTAAATCATGGTGACTTATAACTGAACATAAACCATAGAGGCTATTGCGACTTATAACTGAACATAAACCATAGAGGCTATTGCGACTGGTGAGACTCAATCCCTGGTCATTCTTTCAAAGTTTTACTTATATGACCAGTTGAGCTACCCATGCGGGCTTCTTCTTCTTCTTCTTCTTCTTCTTCTTCTTCTTCTTCTCTATAATAGCTCGCAAACTATGTAAACACATTATGTGACAAGCTCAAACAAAGAGAGCGTTGGCAAAATTCGAACGTGTGACCTTCAAATATGATAATTGTACTCTACTCACTTGATAAATTGTCATCCCCTTTTGACGCACTATGTAAGACATTATTATATTATTGTGTGGAGCTTTACTAAGAGCATCCCGTTTATGATTTCTTTTAATGAAATTTTCAGCTTCTTCCCCCAAAAGGTTGAATCCCCGACTTCAAGGGACCCACACCCTTACCTGAATGAACATTTGGAAAGATATAAATCACAGTAATTCAATAGCTCAACAAACATGATTTTTTTCAGCCATTTAGCATAGTTGGAGGAGAGAGAGAGAGAGGAGATGAGAGAGAAGGAAAAAAAAAAATTACAAATGTGGATTTTTTGTGGATTCCATAAATTATAAAAATGAAGGATATTCTCGCCTAGTGCATGTTTGGCGCAATTTTATTTTCATTTGTAAAAATATCGCGTGCGTAAATTATTGTTTTCTTTTTAAAATTTTCCTTGACAATTTTATTTTCATTCATTTTTTCTCTTTTTTATTTTTTTTATTTTTTTTCCTTTTTCTCTCTACCTTCCATTCATATGTGGCACTACAAAAAGCATAAAAAACCACAAGTATTATTGATGACTTAATACATAAAGAATCAACTAAACCAAATTTTGTTTAAAAAAAAAAAAACTAAAACAAATTTTCAGTTTGGATCGCATGCTTTTGATCGTACGACATGTATGGTTGATAAAGAACATGAGTGACAGTGAGCAATACTGAGGCGGGCTGGCTTATTAACTATGCCTTGTGCGCAGGGACGGAGCTAGAAATTCGGTTGAGGGTGGCGAAGAAGTAGGGAAGGATTCAAAATTTTTTTAAACCCTATCCTTTATCATAACTCAACATGGGAATGAGTAAAAAAAAACCGTTGAAGCCAACTATAAAAAAAATATGTCAATGCCAAGATTCAAAACCCTATCCTTTATCATAACTCAACATGTGCTCAACCAACTCATCTAAATAAACTATTGTTAATATTTAATAGCTTTATTTTACTAATACTAACACATATATTATATATACATTTATACATACAAAAATTATATATGGAATGGGTTGGGGTGAGGGGGGAAGCTGACCCCCTGTCCCGCTTGGCTCCGTCCCTACTTGTGCGGTTGTGAAGAGATCACTTTACACTTGTCAATAAAACAATAAAAAAAGTTTTTATAACCAATTTTTTATTTTTATTTTTAAATCACATGTCATTACCCATGTGTTCCATCTAACTTTTTCTTTAGCTTGCTCCAATGACCAAATACTCCTCCCACCTTCCTCCGCACGAACCCTTGCATTCCCAACAAACCCCCCTCCCCTTTTTTTTTGTTTTTTTTTTTTTTTTTTCTATTCCTTTTCTTCTTCTTAATTGGAAAATAAAAACATAAAGAGAAAAATGCACAAAATGTCATAATGTACTTTAATTTTTGTACATTATGACTTTTTGTGCATTTTTCCTTTTATATTTTATTTTTTCTATTTTTAAATTTTAATAATTCTACTTAGTTTTGTCCTTACATTAAAAATAGGAAAAATCTAAAAACATAATGAGTCTCAATCAAATTTATATCCATCATGTCCATGTTTTTAATGCTAAATCATTTTGTACTGCTTGTAGAATTGTACTATATAATTTTTTGGACAAAAATACCCATACCGTTATAACTTCCGTTATTGTTACCATGCACATGCATATACCATATATTTTCTTATATTCATTAATGATAATAATATTTGTAGACATTATAGATTGAATTATTATAATAAACTAGATGGTATAACTAGTTGATAACATTAGCTAATTGTAGAAATGTGTTTGGTAAATTAGTTGTTAGCTGATAACTGTTTGGTATAATTTTTTTTTTTAAAAAAGCTAATTGAAAAAGTTGCTCAACTTAAATTTTAACATTTTAGAGTTACAAAAAACTAATTAACCAAACATTTATATTATTTTTTTAACCAAGTCAAACAATTAATAGTGGTCAAATAAGTTAAAATTAACTAATAAGTTAACTATTTTACCAAACAGGTCAATATGTTGAATAGGAAAATAGTTATTTTCAATGAGGGAGTCTATTAAACTGATTGTGTCATTAGTTACCACATTTGAATTTTAGAAATGAGTTATTTTACTTGATAAAAAGAATGAATAAGGTTCAAATTGGCCACTGAACGTAACTTGAAAATGTAATTAGGTCACTGAACAAAAAAAAAATACAATTAGGCCAATAAACACTCCAAATGTATGCAATTTCACCGGATAGCAGCTTACCATCTATGTTATCTGCTTAGGTGGAAGGTGAGTTGACATTTTAAACAATTTTTAATAATAAACTTAAAAAATAAAACAAAATAACGTCGGGGTGACCACCGGCCACTCCCTTACCCCCTTCCCCCTTTGACTCCGGCGGAGACAAAGGAGGGGGTGGCGTGAGACAAATGAACTGTCTCACGCCACCTCCCTTCCTTACTCTCCGCCGGAGACGATGGAGGAGGGGGGAAGGGGGTGGCCGGCGACCATCACAGTGTTGCTTTTTTTAGTTTATTATTAAAAATTATTTTAAAATGTCAACTCACCATAGGCACCCTGATAAAATGATTGGTAACCTGATATCATGCAAAATTGCATACATTTGAGGTGTTCAATGGCTAATTGAACTTTTATTTTCTGTTCATTGGCCTAATTGCACTTTCCTGTTACGTTCAGTGGCCAATTTAAACCTTATTCCTAAAAAGATTAATTCTTTTTAGAGAAGGAGCAGTGGGACTAACGTATTTAAATTTATAGGGTTGGTCTCCTGTGAAACCATCTCATGTATCTTAAGCGTTACATGCATGCATAGGAGCGGTGGGACTAATTTATTTAATCCAATAAAAATGGATTATAAGAAAATTACAAATATAATCAATACTTTATATCATAAATGTAGTAGTTTATAGCAAAGAATTGTTGATAAAGTAAGAACATAGGAGAATTACAAATATAATTAATACTTTAAACTTTAAATATAATACTTTATAGCAAAAGATGTAATATTTTAGATGAAAACTATAATAGACAATTTGTAAGAAATAAAGTGTCATTAATAGTAGAATTGCATATGTAATAAATACTCTAACCCTTGTATACAATACTTTATTACATAAATTAATACTTTAATTTATAAAAAAATTTAAATAGTCAATTTGCATGAAATAATATTACTAAGTCCATATATCATAAGATCCAAATTTTCCTAACTCAACCTGTCTCACAAGAGAATTTTCCATATATATGAGATATCTTCCCGTGAGATTGTGAGACACAACATGAATGTACGCAGTCTACTAGAGAGCTGAGTGTGTGCAATTTGCCAGACATGAGTGCACACAATCTAGTGTGTGTGCATTTCTATAGTAGATTGTGGATGTGTTTGGTTGACAAGTTTAGCTCTAAGGAATGTGTATCAAAGTGATTGGTATTATTTGGTTGATAGGTTTTTAGAACACTACTATGGGTTTCAAATACCACCTTAATTGAAAAATCCATACCCAAATAAAACAAGGTTATCATCCCCCTTAATTCCCTTATTCTTTCTCGTCCACTTTGATTTGCGCTTTTAGATTTTTTTTTTGTTTTTTTTTTTTTTGTTCATATTAGTGTTTTGGATGTCTTTATATTAGAATCAATTGTCTTGATTTTGTGTTCTTGTATTTTTAAAATCTTTATTCCCATTATAGGATCATACATAATGAAACAACATCATTGATAATCATTCCATTCCACCCTACTACCAAACATGCAAAATACATTCACTAAAACCCATTACCATTGCCAAGTATTTGATACACATTTCGATTACAATCCACATGTGTGAACCAAATACACCCTGTGTTTATTCATGTTGTGTCTCACAGTGCCATAAGAAGATTCTGTCTCACTAGAACATTTACCTATATATATATATATATATATATATATATATATATATATATAGAGAGAGAGAGAGAGAGAGAGAGAGGGGATCATATAAGAACAAGTTTTCAGGAGAAAACTAAGAACCAATCACAACCTTACATCTGGAAAAATTGGACGCAACCGATCAAATTTTAAAAAAAATGTAGTGACATTTTCGTAATTACTATCATATTTACTATGCAAATGTGAACACTAAAATATGCAATTTTTAGACTTTTCTAGGTTATCACATTTAGTATTAACATTTTGCATATTTATTATTAAAAGTTTGCACTTGCAAAAATGCGAAAGTGCATTACAATTAGGATTTCAATTTTAGAGTTTTTTTAACATTTTAGAGTTACAAAAATCTAATTAACCAAACATTTATATTAATTTTTTAACCAAGTCAAACAATTAATAGTGGTCAAATAAGTTAAAATTAACTAATAAGTTAACTATTTTACCAAACAGGTCAATATGTTGAATAGGAAAATAGTTATTTTCAATGAGGGAGTCTATTAAACTGATTGTGTCATTAGTTACCACATTTGAATTTTAGAAATGAGTTATTTTACTTGATAAAAAGAATGAATAAGGTTCAAATTGGCCACTGAACGTAACTTGAAAATGTAATTAGGTCACTGAACAAAAAAAAAAATACAATTAGGCCAATAAACACTCCAAATGTATGTAATTTCACCGGATAGCAGGTTACCATCTATGTTATCTGCTTAGGTGGAAGGTGAGTTGGCATTTTAAACAATTTTTAATAATAAACTTAAAAAATAAAATAAAATAACGTCGGGGTGACCGCCGGCCACTCCCTTACCCCCTTCCCCCTTCAACTCCGGCGGAGACAAAGGAGGGGGTGCCGTGAGACAAATGAACTGTCTCACGCCACCTCCCTTCCCCCCTTCCTTACTCTCCGCCGGAGACGATGGAGTAGTGGGGAAGGGGGTGGCCGGCGACCACCCCAGTGTTTTTTTTTTTAAGTTTATTATTAAAAATTATTTTAAAATGTCAACTCACCACAGGCACCCTGATAAAATGATTGGTAACCTGATATCATGCAAAATTGCGTACATTTGAAGTGTTCAATGGCTAATTGAACTTTTATTTTCTGTTCATTGGCCAAATTGCACTTTCATGTTACGTTCAGTGGCCAATTTAAACCTTATTCCAAAAAAGAATAATTCTTTTCAGAGAAGGAGCAGTGGGACTAACGTATTTAAATTTATAGGGTTGGTCTCCTGTGAAACCATCTCATGTATCTTAAGCGTTACATGCATGCATAGGAGCGGTGGGACTAACGTATTTAATCCAATAAAAATGGATTATAATAAAATTACAAATATAATCAATACTTTATATCATAAATGTAGTAGTTTATAGCAAAGAATTGTTGATAAAGTAAGAACATAGGAGAATTACAAATATAATTAATACTTTAAAATTTAAATATAATACTTTATAGCAAAAGATGTAATATTTTAGATGAAAACTATAATAGACAATTTGCAAGAAATAAAGTGTCATTACTAGTAGAATTGCATATGTAATAAATACTCTAACCCTTGTATATAATACTTTAACACATAAATTAATACTTTAATTTATAAAAAAATTGAAATAGTCAATTTGCATGAAATAATATTACTAAGTCCATATATCATAAGATCCAAATTTTCCTAACTCAACCTGTCTTACAAGAGAATTTTCCAAATATCTGAGATATCTTCCCGTGAGATTGTGAGACACAACATGAATGTACGCAGTCTACTAGAGAGATGAGTGTGTGCAATTTGCCATACATGAGTGCACACAATTTAGTGTGTGTGCATTTCTATAGTAGATTGTGGATGTGTTTGGTTGACAGGTTTAGCTCTAAGGAATGTGTATCAAAGTGATTGGTATTATTTGGTTGATAAGTTTTTAGAACACTACTATGGGTTTCAAATACCACCTTAATTGAAAAATCCATACCCAAATAAAATAAGGTTATCATCCCCCTTAATTCCAATATTCTTTCTCGTCCCCTTTGATTTGTGCTTTTAGATTTTTGTTTTTGTTTTGTTTTTTTTTTTTTTTGTTCATATTAGAGTTTTGGATGTCTTTATATTAGAATCAATTGTCTTGATTTTGTGTTCTTGTATTTTTAAAATCTTTATTCCCATTATAGGATCATACATAATGAAACAACATCATTGATAATCATTCCATTCCACCCTACTACCAAACATGCAAAATACATTCACTAAAACCCATTACCATTGCCAAGTATTTGATACACATTTCGATTACAATCCCCATGTGTGAACCAAATACACCCTGTGTTTATTCATGTTGTGTCTCACAGTGTCATAGGAAGATACCGTCTCACTAGAACATTACCTATATATATATATATATATATATATATATATATATATATATATATATATATATATATATATATATATATATATATATATATATATATATGATCATATAAGAACAAGTTTTTAGGAGAAAACTAAGAACCAATCACAACCTTACATCTGAAAAAATTGGACGCAACCATTTAAAAAAAGTGTAGTGACATTTTCGTAATTACTATTTAAATTTACTATGCAAATGTGAACACTAAAATATGCAATTTTTAGACTTTTCTAGGTTATCACATTTAGTGTTAACATTTTGCACATTTAGTGTTAACATTTTGCATATTTATTATCATTTTCGTAATTACTATCAAATTTACTATGCAAATGTGAACACTAAAATATGCAATTTTTAGACTTTTCTAGGTTATCACATTTAGTATTAACATTTTGCACATTTAGTGTTAACATTTTGCATATTTATAATTAAAAGTTCGCACTTGCAAAAATGCGAAAGTGCATTACAATTTTAGAGTTTTTTTTTTTTTTTTTAATATTACTGGCTCTATTACATTGTAGTATATGTTCATTTACTTTCTCAACCTACTAAAACACAAAGAACCAATAACGCCTCCACTAAGGCTCGAACTCACAATCTTCCAAATGAAAATCCAACTCAGGTACCATTAGATCACATAGTCTTAGTTCAATTTTATTTGGTCAATTTTAGAGTTTATGACTGAGTTTTTTTATTTTATTTGATCTAGTGGTTCACTTTTTATTGCTTAAGGTCTAACATTTATGGTTTAGATTTAAAATTTACCTTTTTATTTATTTATTGATTTTATAGAATTACCAGGGTTGCATATTTAGTTGTTAAAGATTACATATTGAAGTATTAATAAAGTTTGCATATTGGAATTGATGATAATTAAGAAAATGTCACCGCGTCTTTTTTTTTTTTTTTTTTTTTTTTTTTATATATACGTAAAATTTGATCAGATCCATTGAATATTTACAGATGTAATTTCTCTCCCACGTTCCTGTGCGGACGTGCTGTCATGCACTCATGCACCACCATGTATTTAGAAATGAACCAGGGTGGTGCATTTGTGCATTTCACCCTAATGCATTTCTGAACACGTGATGCATTTATGCATACCTCTTGGTGTATGACCGCACGTCCCAGGGTGTAGTATATTTTTGTGGTGCATTTGTACATTTCTGAACATGTTGTGATGTATTTATGCATAACTAATGGTGCATGACCGCATATCCACACAGGAAAATTTGTCTGCATATGATCCAGTATATATATATATATATATATATATATATATATATATATATATTGCACAACTATTTATATAATGGTTATGCATAAATAGTTGTGCAGTGTATCTCAATGATTATTCTAAAAGAAAGAAAGAAACAAAAAAGATAACATTTTGAAGGCGTTGGGCGTACATCCCAATTGCAAGGGGATGGAATTTGCGGTGGATCCAAGAAATTGATTTGGTTTAGGTGTATTAGATTTGAAGAAGGCATTGTTTATTTGGTCATATTCCATGGTGCCTTTTTTTTCCATTTCTAACCCATCATGATTGAGTTGGTTTTTAGTGGTAGCAATAAAATGCTATGTCTCGTTTATTTATATATAAATATATGATGAGATTTGAGAATGTGCATTTTTTATTTTAAAATATTTGATGAACTCTCATTTTATACTTTTAACTTTTACTTCTTCATATGTTCTTAATGTATGTAGATATTTTAATTTTCTGTGGACCAGCATGATGAAAATAACCAATCATTGTTTGTTACCTTAGGGATTAGAAACAGGGGAGTAAAATGTGAGAATATTTGGAAGAGTCTTAAATTTATAAGCTAATTGTCTCATCTAAAAGAGTTTCTACAATTTAACGAGGGAATTAATCGCTAAAAAAAATGTGGGAATATGCATATTGTAAAACACCTTTTCATTTATGGCTTTCCTCGTCCTCGTGCACCAACCAACTACGCAACTCAACCAGAATAGCCCAACAACCACAGCAATGCCCCTTCTCCCACCAACCCCCTTTGTGTGAGTGGTATGCATGTTTGCCCCATCATTTTGGAGGATTCCTTTCCAATGAATATGCGTCACAATATTTTAACAAATTAATATGGCAAAACTATTAATTAAGCCCCCACCCCACCCCACACCCTTGAATTTCTTTTCATGTTTTCTTAGAGTCAAAGTTTCATAATTATTTGGCCTGGTTTTGATTATTTAATTTTGTTCTTACATCGAAAAATACCCTTTCCAAGCTAGGATAAAGTTTCAGCAAAAAAAAAAAAAAAAAGTCATTAGAAAGACAAAACTGTCTAACATATGATAGTTTGGGGTACTAAATGACAAAATCGATTATCCGAGACTAAATTTGAAAATGCTACCAAAGACAATGGGCTTCTGCTGGAATTAAATTATTTAAAAATTTTGAAGAGACGAAAATACCTTATTCTAAAATGGGGTTTCCATGGAAAAGTAATCAGATGGACCAAATATGTCTAAAATATGATAGTCCGGATTGTTAAAGGACAAAAACGATAGTGTAGAACTAAATTTGAAATTGTCATCAAAGACAAGGAACCTCCCTTGAAATTAATTAATTAATTAATTAATTAATTATATATATATATATATATATATATATATATATATATATATATATATATATATATATATATATATATATATATAATTGATGACAAAATATGCATATTCTAATTAAGAGCATTTTTTGCTAAGAAAAATACTAGGCTCTGTTTGGCCGAGCTTATTTAGTAACTTATAGCTTATTTTAAGCTACTAATAAGCTAAGCTCTGTTTGGTAATGTTTCCAAAATAAGCTCCTAGCTTAAAATAAGAGCTTATTTGGAACGCTACCTTAGGTAGCGTTTCAAAATAAGCTCCTAGCTGTTAGTCCATATATTTATTATGTCTTTTATTATATGGTTTTATATATTGTTGTTGTAACTTAGTGAGAGATCTAGTCTTTAGCCTGATAGTTAGTTTTCTCTCTTAAGATTATATTTGTAATCTCTGTTCTGTTATTCAGTTGAGTTAATCGTTTCCACTCTCATCTGGTATCAGTTAGCCAATAGGAATCCTAGGATCCAATTCTCTCTCCTCCTCCTTCGACAATGTCGCAAAGCTCCGAGAGAACGATCACCACCACCTCCGTCTCCTCCCCAAATCCTCCGAATTCTTTACCGAGTGCACATCATTTTGTGTCACTCAAACTAACTCACCGCAATTATCTGTACTGGCGCACCCAAATCATCCTGTTTTTACGTGGACAACACCTACTTGGATTCATCGACGGTTCGCGCCCATGTCCGTCGTCGGTTCTGGAAGTTCCCGCCAGTGAGACTTCGGACGACGCTGCATCCGTGACGGCAAATCCAGCGTATGAGGCGTGGCTGGAGCAGGATGCCTCCATTCTCTCCCTTCTCATCTCCTCCATCTTTGATGAGGTGATGTATTTGACGCTCGGGCAGACCAGGTCTCGCGGAGTGTGGCTCGCGACGGAGACGTAGCTTCCTAACTTTTTTTCCATCTTTATCCTTATTATTTTAAAGAAATTACATAATTACCATTCCCAATTAAACCACTTTTCTCTCCTCCTTTATCCACAACTTCCACTGTAATTATTATTATTATTATTATTATTATTATTATTATTATTATTATTATTATTATTATTATTATTATTATTATTATTATTATTATTATTATTATTATTATTATTATTATTATTATTATTATTATTATTATTATTATTATTATTATTATTATTATTATTATGAGATTTGCAACAATATTGCTACTTCATTATGAGATACTAGATCATGATTATGCTAATAGTTTTATTTCAAAATGTTAATTTGTTTTTAAAGACAAAATGTTAAATTTTAATATGTAAACAAACTAATTTAAATTTTATGAAAATATCATTTTTAGTCTTTTTACATTTATCAGCTTATTAAAAAACTAATTTTACCAAATACTTTCAATCATAACAGCTAGCATAACAGCTCTTCAGTTTTCAGCTCCGAGCTTATAGCTTTTCAGCTTTCAACTCCTAGCTTATAGCTTTTTAGCTAGGTTTGCCAAACAGAGCCTACACATCTGCAGCTCCTAGCTTATAGCTTTTCAGCTAGATTTGCCAAACAGAGCCTACACATCTGCCTAAATAATGTTAGACTTTTGGCAAAATGTCATTGGTTTTAGAACCCATAGACCTAATTTTACAATTAAAATGGCAGTGCATATAACAAAATTCAAAATAAAATAAAACAATTGTACTGTAATTAATTAAAGCATCATTATTTATTGGAGCTTCCCATTGAGATGTGTTTGAAAAAACCTGCATGTGTGGAGATGAAAAGAGAGAAGATAGGGAGTGAAGGTATTTATGTTAATTTGATTTTTGGCATGATTTAGTTTGAAACATGGCATGATTTTTAAGGAGGGGAAAAAAAAAAAAACTCGCATGATATACAAATGTACATGTATCATGTATGAATGTTCTCACCCTCCTTTTTATTTTTTATTTTTTAATTTTTTATTCATCTCTCTCTTGTTGTTGAGGCCCAACTCTTGACAAATTAAAACCCCCAACAAAATCACCTTTTATTTGTTGCGAGTCACGCAATCGACTCACCGATCAGATCTTAACCTTCAATGTGCACAAGGGATCCAGTCTAGATCTTTCATCGTCCTTAGACCTTTTTTCTACCTCTAAAAAACACACATTCCTTGCTTTTACTCTTAAATGCAAGAGAATACTAGTCAGAATCGACATGGTATTCTACCCCACAGATGTGGCGATTTTACAATTAGGACCGACTGAATAGGAAAATATTTGGAGGACTCTCATTTTATACTTTTCATTTTTATTTTTTTTCATTAATTCTTGATGTAAACATTTTTTTGTGAACCCAAATGATGAAAAATAATTTCTTTTTATTTGTCAAATGAATAAATAAAAATAAGAGAGTAAAATTTGAGAATATGCATAATATCATAGTTTCTCTGATCAATCGGACAGATTTGTAGTGTATTGTTTAATTGTTTACTTCTGTTTAAAAAAAAAAATTGGTTTACTTCCGAGTCTGACAGACTGTACCAAGGAGGGGCCTTTTGTCTGATCAGCAAATCCCTCAGGCTGTCCTTATCCCTGCAAACATCTCCCACTCTCAAAAATGGGTCCCACTTCTACATCATCCCATTTGCAAATCATCTACTATTCACACTACATCCCTACAAATCTAATCAACCTTCAAAAGTGGGCCCAATATATTAAAATAATATTATTAATTATATTAAAATATTAAAAAGTACAAAAAATCAAATAAAATTTAAAAAAATATATACAAAAGCTGTCGCGGCAGCTTTTTCAGGGTTTGCAAATTTGCTTGCAGTGCAAATTTGCAAACCCATTTCATTAAAAAAATAAAATAAAAAATGTATATGTGGCTTTGCCACATCACTTTGCAAAGAAGAGTTTGGCTGGGATGTGGACAGCCTCAATTTCTTCAGCTTTTGCTAATGAGTCATGAACCATATTTTTATGAAAAATATTACTTCAACTCTTAAATTTTGTTTTATAGAGAGTATAATTTTATTTTTTCATTTAAAATTTTGATTTTAATATTTTTTTAAAATTCACAAGATAAAAATAATTTATCATCTCTTACTACATCAAAAAGTAAAAATTTAAAAATAATAAAAAAATTGAGATTTTTAGTAAAACTCCATAATATTTTCATGACAAACAAGTTGAGTGGAGCTCAAATTTGGTATGCTTGAATTCAAATTTGAAATAGTTATCAAACGCCTTGTGGTCGAGCGGCATAGTTGTGACCCCTCACATTGAGAGGTCTTAGGTTAAAACCCCAGTGTGGGAGAAATTTAGAGTTAATAGTATAAAAAAAAAATTAAAATAATTAATGAACTTGAGTTGGAATTTTATGGACAGAAGAAGTCTTCATCCCTTCTAATCAATCTGTAGTTGGAGCAAGACTTCCAAGATGATCCTTAAAGGTTTAAACCATTGAGTTAAGCTCCGCGGGCCAACTCGACTACTCGAGTTAGAATTATATATATATATATATATATATATATATATATATATATATATATATATATATATATATATATAAACCAAATCTAACGATTTTAGAGTAAAAAAAAACACAGAGGCATTTTGATTATTTTTTTTAACCTTAAAAGTGCGTTGTAGTGTGAAAAGTACAATGTACTTACGGTTCACTTTTTAGAGTTTAATATTAGTTTATTGTTTTTTTTTTTTTTTTTTTGTTTTGTTTGTTTGTTTTTTTTTTGATTTATTGGTTTATTTTTACTACTTAAAGTTTAATATTTACGATTTAAAAGTGCACACTCTAATACTATACGATGCATTTTGCACTATACTTGTATATTTTGACTAGTTTGAAAGTGCAGTGTACTTAAGGATTACATTTTAATTAGAATTTATGGTTTAATTTAGTATTTCGGTTTATAGTTGATTTATTGGTTTACTGATTAACTTACGGTTTAAATTTAGGATTTAGTTTTTTAATTTAAATTTTAGGGCTTATCTAGAAATAAACTCTATAATATAATGTTAAAAAAATTGAATTCTAGAGCGTTAAAAATTACACTTTTAAAAATTTTAGATAAAGTTTGCACTATATATATATATATATATATATATATAATATATATATACATATATATATATATATATATATATATATATATATATATATATATATATATAGTGAAAGGTTCCCGTGCGGATGTGCGGTGAATTAATGTGCGTGAGATTTGTACTCAATGTGCGTGAGTGTTGTGTTTAATGTGCCTGAGATTTGTACTTAATGTGCGTGAATGTGTAAAATGCAACAGAAAATATTGATGCCAGCTTCTTCCCCATCCCCAGTAGCCATTTTCCCCCTCCCTGATGATGATGATGCGGATGCGAGCTATGGTGGTTAAAAATTATGGGAATAATACAACTGAAATCCACACTTAGCTATTTTGCAAATTTTACTGTGCTGCGTCATTTATATAAACATTCAACTGCACTGAAGGTAGCTGATAATTCAGAATCCATGGCCAAATTGAAGGAAGAAGTAACAAGAAGCTTGGGCGTTAATGTGCGTGAGCTTCTGTTCTGCTTCCTTTTGAGCTCATAATTCTGAAATACGCACGCGCACAAATCTCACGCACATTGAACACAATACTCAGGCACATTAAGTACAAAACTCACGCATATTAACATGACGCACATTAAGTATAAATCTCAGGCACATTGAGTACAAATCTCACGCACATTAAGTATAAATCTCACGCACATTAATCCACCGCACATCCGTACGGGAAGTAACAAATGCACCTGATCCCTTCCCTATATATATATATATATATATATATATATATATATATATATATATATATATCAAATCATATAAAAACTCACGCCAGGTGCGTATGTGCACTTCCTAACACTTCCGCATGCATGTTCTAATATATTTGTGTACTTAAGTCATGGGACTCTAAAATTTCATCTTATAGCAATACTACATGTGAAGAGAAGATTTTTATACTTATAAATATGAAAGAATGCGCTTGATAGTGTTGCATCCAGAGTGCACTTAGAGTATGAGACACTTACCAAAAGGCCAATGTGTTTTTTACTTAGCTTGTTCCAAATTCATTGATCTTTCGAGACGACATATAAGATTGATTCTTAGTTTTATATTAGACACCAATTTTCACTTGAGCGTGACCATATATATATATATATATATATATATATATATATATATATGTGTGTGTGTGTGTGTGTGTGTGTGTGTGTGTGTGTGGTGGTGTTGGGGGAGGGGGCTCACGAGAGGCACAAAAAGCCATTAGTCAAAAAGTAATTTTAAAATCAAACTCGGCTCAAGTTTTTAAATTTTATCAAACTTGAACCAAGTTTTGACCGGATGACTCACAAGATGCTTGATCGAGTTGTTTGCACACCTATTTTCATCTTTTCCTAACACATAGTATCTTCATAAATTGTTTAAAATAAAAGGAAAATAAATTAAATAATTTTTAAAATATAAGTTAGAATTGTTAGCTTGACTTTTGGTTCTAGTGTCCTGATAACAACCAGAATATATATATTTTTGGTTTGAAAATATGGTTAGCGGTGTGGCGATGCAACTCATCCAGATTTTGTCTCTATTTAGCATTTTAGACTTGAGGGATGCAGACAAGCTATTTAATGAGACATTAAAGACTTTGTACAACTTTTCCTTCTTTCATTTTCATGTGAGGACGTTACCATGCAATTTAACTTTGATTTCTTATTTTCGTTGCCCACAATTCTTCAACCATACGGGTTGAAATTTCCCCAATATTATTTAATTTTTCTGCACCAATTAAATTTCAAGTTCTTCAATTCCTCCAACATCAATATTTTCTTGTTCAATTTCCGTGCATTTGAATGACACCTCGATTTCACATTGGCTTGAAATTCCTCAATGGAGAATAAATTTCCACTATAAGACTTTGTTAGAAAAATTAGTTAAATTGGCATTTAAAGCGGCGTGAGTATCACATGCATTGGATTTTTTATGGTTCTAGTGGGACTGAAATTTTTTAGAAAATATTTTATTTCAAATGTTTTTTAGAAGTTTTCCTACAAACTTAAAATCGATTATTAGTTGATTAAATTTGACGGATTTCACTAATATTCAATAAAACATTCTTTGTTAGTCTTGTGTGTGATAATCTATTATGCTAAACATATCTTAAATAAATATATAATTTTTTTTAAAAAAAAATGTAACATTCTTCTATATATAGGTCAATAAATATTATATTTTCACGAAAAAAAAAAAAAGTATCCGTAATATTGTTAAGTGAAAATGTAATACTTATTGAACATAAAAAATATTACATTTTTTTATAAATCAATTTCAGGTGAAATGATATTATATATATTTTTTGTGTAACATTGTGGTAGTGTACTTGAGATCTTCTTGTCATGAAGATCAATGGTGATGTTAAGTTGGTTGTCATATTCAGTGTGCGAGGATGGTTGAGTGGCAAGATTCCAGTTACGAAGTATTTATTAAGCTCATACATCTACAAAGTTAGTTGAACCACCTAACACCTCTCATTTGTCCATCTATCCTAAATTATTCCGAAAACATTAAAATTTTTTAAGAAAGTGATTGTTTTGAAGAAAGAAAGTGATTTCTTAGTTTGAGTAGGGTTATGTCCTATTTATTTATTTATTTATTTATTTATTTATTTATTTATATTTTGAATGCTATGACTCTATTACATTGTAATATCTGTTCAAACATACTTTCTCAACCTACTGAAGTACAAAAAGTCAACAATGCCTCCATTGATGCTTGATTTAATTTAAAGACTTAAATATTATACTAACATAGTATTTGAATTTGGTAGTTTAAATTAAGAATTTTAATATTTAAAATTGTATTAAATTACTAGTTTCATTATAGAATTGCATTGACTAGGGGTGAGATTCTCTTTACGCAAAAAAATTTTCTACGGGGATGCGAATAAGAAAAATTTTCTATTCCCATGGGGTCGCAGGGATAGGGACGGGATGAGGTCACAGGGATGGGAAGGGGAGTATACTGTGGGTTCCCTTGTCACTCAATACTGTGAGTGAATTCCTCCTTTGTGATTTGTTTGTTCCTTTTGAGTGGTTAACTCTAGTTTTTAATTCCGAGGTTTTATGAGTATACATTTAATTAAGACCTCACCCCTTCGTGTCTCCTAAGCTTAAACCCTTTTTTTATTAAAAAAAAAAAAAAAAAAAAAAAAAAAAAAAAAAAAGAGGAAAAAACTTAGGATAGTCAACTATTAGGAAACCTCTTAAGTTAAGCCTAAAAAGATAAAGGGAGTTTCCAACCCAACCCTTGAACCATCTAGACTAATTATACTTCTTGAACCTAATCACACATAAATCCCTTTTAACCTATAATTTCCAACCTACCCACAAATCCCTAAATTAAAATATTCTTTTCCCAAAACCCTTCTCTCTTTTCTCTCCCTACCCGTGAGCTTCAGCCAAGCACACCACCACCGCCCGTCGACCCCAGCCGCCCGTCGCCACTGCACCGTCCGTCGGAGCTCGCTGTTGCCGCCTTGCCGTCGCCCAGCTGGAATCGAAGTCGAGGAGCCGAGAAGAAAGAAGAAGAAAAGAAGAAGAAGTTTGGGTCTACCTTGGTTTTGGGTCATCTCAAATCATGCCTAGGAGAAGAGTGGAATGGGTGGATGCCCATTACTTAGTTTTGGAAGGTAAAACTTTTGATCCCGACTCTTTTTCAAATTCTTTGTTGGAGTTGTTGAATTACCAAGGTTTGTTGGATGAGTATCTCGCAATTAGGACCGAGACTTACCCGAGTTTGGTAAAGGAATTCTATCGTCACATGTGTGTGACCAAAGATGGTGGGAAATTGGAAATTACCTCGAAGGTAGGAGGTGTAAAATTTGTCTTGACCGAAAAAGAGTTGGCTCAGCTTTTGAGTTTGACAGTTACGGGAGTCTCGCAGTACAATGGTGACTCTTGGATTGAGACTAGTAGCATGAGTTATCAGAATTACCTGAGTTATCTGTTGGGAAGAACTAGTGGTTTTACCCAGGCCACGAGGCCGGAGAGCAAGTGGCTTTCTACCGAGCAAAAGATTTTGGTAATGCTCATTTCGGATTGTTTGTTGCCTAACAACAATAAGAGTCGTTTGTTGGGTAAGCTGGAGTGCACTTTTGCTTTCTGTATGAAATACAAGGTGAAGTTCAACTTGCCTTCATTGATGTTGCAACATATGGTCTACTGTAGAGATCATAATCAGAAGAGCTTACCTTCTGGCATGGTTTTAAGTTGGATCTTTGTTAGGAAGGGGGTGAGTGTTGAAGGTTATGTGCCCAAGCCGGTGGGCAAGATGGTTCTAGATGCCACAAATCTCCGCAGTTGCAATCTGTTCCAGTAGGATGATCGTGATTACATCACTCTTGAAGAGGTCGCAAGGAAAACCCCTGCCAAGAGGAGTTCGTTAGTTGAAGAGCTTGAGATTCTAGTTGGAAAGTTAAACCTAGCGGTGCAAAGCTTGGGTGGAGATGTTGAGAACGAAAGGTAAGAACAAGAAGGGAGAGAAGCAGAGGAGGTCGAGGAAAGTGACTCCGAAAGTGAAGAGAACGTAAGGAGGAAGGAAGTGAGGACCAAGAAAGAGCATGAAGCCATGACACACGAGGAACGGGTGGTGACCTTTCTCCGTCAGCAGAATCGGATGATTGAGGAAGGCTTCTCTTTCATGAAGGCTCAGTTTGTTACCGTCAATCAGAGGCTGAATAGGTTGGAGGATGGTTCTAGCCGTGGTGGAGCTGAAGAGGTTTCGGACGAGGATGCCGAGGATTCGGAGGATGATCCCTCCTAGATCGGAGTTTGGGGTAAGCTCGTTTCTTCTGTCGTTTGTTTGTTTGCCGGCTGGTTGTTGTTGCTTTTTGGCTGTGTTTAGTTGTTCTCTCTTGTTTTCCGTGGTTGTTAGCTTGTTGTTTGAGTAGTTGGTGTAGCTGCTTTGCTTTGTTAGGGTCTAGTTTGTTCTTGGTATATGATTGGTGTGTAAGGGTTCTAGCTGTCCTTAAGGTGGTGTTAGTATCTTGTGTACCCTCCCTGTTGAGTAGTTTTGGGGTTGGGAGTAGTATAGTGGACTTCTTAGTTTTTGTGTTGCTTGAGAAGCCTCTTTTTCTATGACTTTTGAAACCTTGCATTTTCTTGATTCTTGAAAACCTTACACCTGTTGGATCTTTGAAGTCTTGTTTAATGGTATTTTGTTTCCTTTTTGTCACATTGTTGATTCGTTGCTATCTTTTGATTGAACTCGTCGTGCCCAAGCTTCGGGGACGAAACTTCTTGTTAGGGGGAGAGGATGTGACACCCCGTAAATCCAAACACTAATCGAGGATTAATTGAAGAATTAATCTAAGTTTCCTTGCTAATCTATTTCTAAAAATCCTGAAATTTAATAGTCGAGAGACTAGATTTTAACTAGTCGCTTAGTCACTTAAGTCAAAAGGTTGTACCTTGTGCTTCTTGAGTTGTGCCCTTGTTCCCTTGTCTTTCCAACATTAGTAAGGGTAGGAATGTCTTTCTACCTAAGAATTTTGATTCAAGCTAACCTAGCAAGACTCTCTCATTTCATTCACCCTTCAACCTAAAACTCAAAAACTCTAGCTTCTCTCTAAAATGATTTAGCTTCTTCTCCAAGCTAGAAATTGAGCATCCAAGCCTTGCAAGATTTTCTTCCAAGATTCCTACTTTATTCATCTTGAGCATAGGAAAGGGTAAGATCCTTAGCTTTTTGGTGTTTTTAAACTTCTTTTAGGTGTCTTTTTCTAAAGTTAGGATCTTTGTTGTGTTTTGTTGTGTGTAAGAAGTTGGTGTGGAAGAGGAGCTCTAGGAAAGGCTTTTAAGGGTGAAAGAGGAAGCTGTTAGGCGACAAAGGTAAACCATGCTTTACAAAACCTATTTTCTTACTTATATGATGATTCTTGGCTTCTACTTGTGATTCTTGTGTTGATTTGTGAGATTTGATGCATTGTCTTGTGGTGATGCATGTTTAGAGCTTGTTCTTAGGGTTCTTGAATGCCATTGCTTGGCTAATTTTTGGGTTCAAGTCATATCATTGTTGTGTGTGATATTTTGGGTGTTTTGGACTTGAACTTGGCCTTGTTGTTGATTTTCCCCGAAGGGAATTGTTGGTGTACAGGGGTGTACCCGCGGGCGGAACGGCGAGCAGGGCCCTACCCGCGGGGAACTGGCCTTGTGGGTGTATGTACCCGCGGGCGGAACCACGGGTGGAGGTCCACCCGTGGCCCCACCCGCGGGGTACCATTTTGGTGATGTGTGGGGATTTGTTCTCCGTGATTCTTTCTTCTCGGTATTGATGTTTTGACCTCCCGTTGTTGTTTTAATGGGCTATTTGTGAGTCTTTTTTATGTTTCGTATGTCTAGAACGGTGTGTTAGGAATCCATGTAGGATTTGGTGTCTTGAATCGTGCTAAGGGTCCAACTTTGTGATTCGTTGGGCTAATGTGAGTCTTGAATGTTCTTTGGAACTAATTTTGGTTTACCGGTTTGACAAGCATGCTAGTTAGATGTTGATATGCTAGTAAGTGTGGTTTGTTCCTTTGTATTGAGATTGGCAACTTGTGTTGACAATCATTTGGTGTTGGGTTGTAACCCTATGATTGTTGAGTATGGTCTCATGTCTTTATTGTGATCCCTTGATTGATTCCTATGATATGATTGTATGTAAATTGTTGTACCCTTTGTTGATACTTGATTAAGGCTATTGTTGAGCCTTAGTCTTCTTGGTAATGATGATGACCTTGTGTGACTATGATTGTGATTGGTGGTTTGTTACTTGAGCTTTGCTCACGAGTTGGCGGTTGTGTGATTATGAAATTAATGGTACCCTCGTGTACTGAGAGTTCGACGGTAATGTGGGTGGTGTAGGTGGGGGGACGACGGTCCTCGAAGGCAAAAGGTTGGACTCAGAAGTACAGGGTGGCACTAGGAGGTAATGGTTGGAACCGAAATAAGGCCGGGGGTAGCCATAAGGTTGGAACAGGGCATAAGGTTGGAACTATGAATCTTGTGACATGTAGTTGTCACCGTGTGAATCTATTTTCCTTGCTTTTGGGCATGTCTTGATGTATTCTACTTTGTGACCAGTAGGATGCATCCTGAGTTGTGTTGTCTTTCATGTTTGTGGTCTTGTTGTTGTTGTGAGGATGATGATCTTCGTTTCTATTGAGAGTTATTGTTGAGTCTTTGGTGTTGACTTCTCTCTTTGGTTTTAAAAGGATATATACTGTATTCTCGTTCCAAATGGTTTTGATTATATCTATCTATATTATGCTATTTAACGCGTATTGATGGGTTACCAGCAATATTCGCTGACCAGGTGTTGTCCCCATGTTTTATAGGTTTTGAGCAGATGCCGAGCGCGCTAGATGTGGACGCTAGATAGAGTAGCTACCATGTTTAGACGTTACCTTTTGTTGGCCTGTGTGCCTAGACGTTTACTGTTTGATGACTTGATAGTTTCCCGCCTGTGCACCTATGTTTGAGATAGGTGTGGCATAACATCTCTCCAGTTTTTAATTAAGTTTCCGTTGTTGTTTATCTTGATGTTTATATGCTTACCTTTGAAATTAAGCTTTAAAAATGTTGAAAAATCGGGGGTGTTACATTGTCAGTGTCAAATTTGTAAAGGTTTTGATCACACGGGAACCACTTGTATTCGACGTTATTTAGGGGCTCCGGATCCTCGGGCTAATTTGGTGTTTCAGGATGGTTTTGGTGCTAACACCTCATCAAATTCTCATACTTAGGTTCCGGACACTAGAGCCACAAATCATGCAACTCTAGACATAGCTGCCCTTTCTACATCGGAGAAGTACACAAGTAATGACACTTTACATGTCGGTGATGGTATGTGCCTGTCTATTAGTCGTGTTGGCCATACTACTTTTGATACCCCTTTTAGGTCTTTCACGATGTCTGATATATTGCATGTTCCTGGTCTGTCTACCTCTTTATTATCTATTCAATGTTTTGCATCAGATAATAAAGTATTCTTTGAGTTTCACCCATCTTTTTTTGTTTTGAAAGATATCAATACCATGGAAATTCTACTTCGGGGCGATAGCTCTAGGGAGCTATACACGTGCTACCGGTGCCAAGTTCGTCTCTCTCAATGTTTCTTTCCGCTCGTGCCTCTGCATCAGTTTGGCACAATCGTTTAGGTCATCCTCATCATCATGTCCTTAGTCGTATTCTCCAGTCTTGTTTGGTTAGCGGGACTAGTACTATTCGTTGTAATAATAGTTTATGTAATGCGTGTCAATTAGGTAAGTCTCCCCGTTTTCCCTTGCCACACATTGTGTCTTCTAGTTCGAATGTTATTGATTTAGTATACACAGACATTTGGGGTCAAGCTCCTATATTATCTACAAATGGTTATTGTTACTTTCTAATCTTTGTAGATGATGATTATTCTCGTTACACGTGGTTGTTCCCTATGAAATTAAAGTCTGATCTCTATGTCATATTTGATAAGTTTCGTGTTCTTGTAGAAAGGTCCTTCAATCGAAAAATAAAATCCATTCAATTTGATCTAGGTGCTGAATACAAAAAATTGAATGCCTCCTTTGTTCAGTTAGGAATTCAATATATGCAATCCTGTGCATATACACATGAGCAGAATGGCCGTGTTGAACGTAAACACAGACATATTGTTGAAACTGGTCTAGCACTCATAGCTCATGCCTATGTTCCTTTAAAATTCTGGGATTTTGCTTTTGAGACTGGTGTTTATTTAATTAACAGAATGTCATCCTCTGTATTAAATAACTCCAGTCTCATCTCATGCTGCATAAATCTCCTCCCTCTTATTTCTTCCTTCGTGTCTTTGGTTGTATGTGTTATCCTCACTTAAGATCGTACAATCGTCACAAAATGTCGTACAGGTCCTCTCCTTGTGTCTTTCTAGGTTATCCTGATTCCTTTAGGGGGTATAGGTGCATTGACTTACAGAGTAATAAGATTTACACATGCAGACATGTCAGATTTGATGAAGAAGTATTTCCTTTGCTACTAAACCTTCCTTGCAGGAGACACCACCTACTCAGAATGTTCCCTAGGCGGAATTTATTCTTCACCATGACATCATCAATGCTACATTGGATTCCATGCATCCAGATCCGGCGCCAGAGCCCATGTTGCCGGACGAGTCCATGCAAGTTAATTCCATGCAACCTACGTCATCCTTGGTCGAACCTGTAGAGATTACATAGCGTCCGCGTGGCAAGTTGATAAGACCAACTGTCCGCACCCACTCCATGGAAACTCGCAGTAAGTCTCAGGCTCCTCCTACGGCTCTAGCTGCTCATGTTTGTCCTACGAAATCTACATGTTACACTCAAGCTGTTAAGTACCCTGAGTGGCGTGAAGCTATGGACCAAGAGTTCTCATCCATGGTATAATGATTGATGATCCAACGCGAATTATATCGTGAACCAAGGTCCACCTTGCATGATGGACCACAATGATCTAAAACAACATCGTTTTATATTCACTGTCAATTGGTGTATTATATTTAATACCATCATCATGTGCCACATGTTTAATTGTTTATAATATTTTCTTTACACTCCTATAAACCTAAACCTCAATGTCTATAAATGCTAAACTAAATTTACATCATATGCATTTTTATTTACTATATAGCAGGTTCATAATGTTTTTTTTTTCTTTCTATATGTTCATAAAAACAAAGCATAATGTACATAATCATTATACTATAGAGAGGCAACATGTTTAATAACATTCATCATCTTGTAATATGTTCATAATATTGTTCTATATGTCTATAAACCTAAATCCTAATGCCCTTACTAAGCTAAATGTAAATCATATATATTTCTATTCACTTTATAGTATGTTCATAATGTTCATTCAATATATTCATTAAAACAAAGCTTAATGTACATAAATATATATTGTACTACCTATAGATTTATTTTAACACACACATATATGGTCTTTTGGTCCCGATATGGTGGTAAAAAGTCTAGAGGGGGGGGGGGGGGGGGTGAATAGACTTTTTAAATTTTTTTCACAATAAATAACTCTTTGGTAATTTCAACTCCAAATAACAAATAAATAGACAAGTATTTAATTTAGAGTGCACAACGGAATAAATAAGTGTAAAGAGTTATGCCCAATCAATAAATTGAATCACATGCACATGTTAGATATGCTCAGATGATGTGTAAGGATAATTAGAATATCTTGAATATTTAAAGGAGATGGTTCACTCAATATTTAACAATATTATTCAAGATTGTATATAAGACTTCGTGCGAAATCAACCGAGTGATAAATGTCACATGCAACACGTCAAAGTTGCTTAGAATAATTTAAATGTTAAGCATGGAAAGTTTGAGTTACATGCATACGTGAAAACACACTAAACCCGAATGATTAAGATCAAGTAGTAAACGGGTTAGTCAAGTACTAAATAAATAAAGCTAATTAAGTAAGTGCGGTATGTAAATGAGAGAGGCAATTTATAGTGGTCCAGAAGTGGCGTAATCTTCCTAGTCCACTTTACTTTTTTTGCGTCTAGGAGTAATTCATTATTTTTCACACACAGTTACAATAGTGATAAGTGCTACACAAGCACTTCTTCGGATGTCTTGCACACAACTACACCCAACTCCGAGTGTCTCGCACACAGCTACACTCAACTCCGAGTACTTCGCACACAACTATACTCAAACGCCAACTATGTGTTTTGCACACAGCTACACTTAGCAATTACGAGTGTTTTGTACACCGCTACACTCACTAGAGTATTTTGCACACAACTATACTCTTTTTACAATTACAAATACAAAGGTAATTGTATCTCTCTCCAACTAATTTTGAGACTATTCAGACTAAGTCTCTCTTCTAGATATTTCAATGAATATTTAGACTCAAGAGAATTTTGCTTGTATAGATCACTTGTTGTCTCTTTTTCGCACTATTCTTGTGTATGTTGCATGCTCAATCTTCTTCAAGTCTTCATGGCCTTTATATAGATAATCAAATATATCCGTTGGAATGGGATAATTTGATATTTGAAATTTGAATCTTGTAGCCTGATATTGTTGACAATAGTAGGTCTTCAATTTGATTTGATTGTCAACTTGCCTAACAAGATAATATTTATATTTCAACTTGATTTTCAAGTTGTTTTTGAAATATTATTATCCTTGTCAATTTTGATTTTTTAACGTCTCTTCACAATAAATCCTTTTGACATGATTTATTTCTAGGATAAGATCTTTATCCATGTGTTCATAAATTTTCCACCGTTCTGATCATGTCTTCAGGCAATTTGGACTCTTGTGACATGTGAGATGAATCAAAATAAATTCATTCGAATTTATTTAATATTCTGATCATCCTTGCTTGTTTGTCACGTTTTGCTTCTTTCTTGTCAAAATCATATCTTGCTTGTTTGACCTAGGTATGATCGTTGTGTACAAAGATTTTTACCATTTCGCCATGAGGCTCATCCGGTAATTCATTTTAACATCTTTGTTTAATGCTTGTCTTCTGGATGAATACTCGTAGGACCAAAATTAATTTTTCAAATTAATTTTGTTCTTCATGTAGTAGTCTTTTCTTTGCTTTGTGACTTGATATTCTGAATTATGATGCTTCTACTAAAGACAAAATTCTAAGGGTATCTAAAGTACATTTGGCTCATCAAAACTTTATTACAAAAATATTCCTATCAGTCAAGTTCCCATGCAGTCGTGCGGTCACTCACCATTTGGTACGCATAAATGTATCACAAAGTGTTCAGAAATGCACTATTAGGTGCGGTGTGGTGCATTTATGCATACATGATTGTGAATCTGCATTAGCTGCACGGGAAGCACTGTCCGCATTTTAACTAGTACATATATATATATATATATATATATATATATATATATATATATATATATATATATATATATATATATATATATATATATATATATATATATATGGTCTGGTTACTGTGCGGTCACTCACCAATCACCATTAGGTGTGGTGCATTTTGTGGTGCATTTGTGTATTTCATTTTGGTGCATTTCCAAATACTATGTGGTGAATTTATGCATACCTAATGATGCAATCTGCACCGGCTGCACGGGAAGCCCTTTCCGCATTTTAACCCGTATATGTGTGTGTGTGTGTGTAAAGGATTTCCCAAGAGAAAAATGCGCACAAATCTCAGTGATCAATTTCGTCCAGATTTACTGCTCTTTAAAAAAAATTACACTTCAAATTAACCAAAACTGTGTACTTGTAGGCACAAAAATATGCACTCGATGGCCAAAATTCTGCATTCTAAGGCACAAAGATGTGCAATTGAAGCAATTATGGTGCCAAAAAAAAGTGTGTTATTCAACTTAAGTGTTATTGACACAATTACCCATACAAATCGTTTGTAAATCTCACAAATTTCATTAGAAATTTAGTTATACAATGTTGAAAAGAAGGTAAAAGATATAATAAATATTTAACCATAATTATGCACTTGAAGGCACATAAATACGCACTCGAAGTACAAACTTCTGCATTCGAAGGCACAAATTCACTTGAGACAAGTTCACTTAACCCGAGTACCAAACTAGGGTGATAACTCCAACGTTTATTGCTACTCCCCACCTCCTCAAGGCGTACCCACATTTCTTGGTTCCCCTCCTCCTAAGCCAAGTGCTTAATCAAACTAGGTTAACTTAAGCTGAGATATTCCATCATCATAGCAAGAGTTTAATCATACTAGGTAGATATATAAATACTTATATATAATTAGAAAATTTAGCCCCCAATTCTTTTTAGCCTTTTAGACTTAGAAAATTCGAATTGCTAACGAAGCTCTTCGACGAGGAGTCAAGAAACTACTATGAAGAGTTCAAGTTAAAGAGTTCAAGGCGAAGAATAAAAAAAAGTGGAAAACCATAAGGTAGCAATGGTCGAAGAGTGGAATGGTTTACCTTGCCAAGTAGTAATGTGTCGAATAGTAAGGACATATATTGGAACTAAATGTCAAGAAAAACTTGTGGTTTGAAGTGTTAACTCAAACGGTAAGAGTTGACCATTCGAAAAGGAACTATTTGAGACATTCTTTGAGTAAACAATTCGAAACATTAGATATCCAGTAACATTAGCCTACGAGTTTGAGTGACAACCGAGACGTGAGAATAACGAGACGAAGAGTGCAGCTTAGTCGCTGACCATTAGCCATCCACGTCATCAAGTTCAAACTCTAACCCTTTTGAATCCACGTCATCAAGGTCAAACTCTAACCCTTTTGATTTTTTTTAACTAACGAGCAGTTTGCTATGTCTGTTAGGAATTCAAAAGGTTCATGAGGAAGAACAACACCTGAGGAATCTCCCCAACTCTCTCATCTTCAAATCAGAGACACTCCGAGTGGTCAAGTGCCTTGAAGAGTTAAGACTCCGAGGAGTTGTAGATTCTCTTCTACAACTACAGAAAGCCTGGCGACTACAAAGTAGATTGCCAGTACCCTATAGTACGAAAGAATTAGGAGGAACCGAGGAGTGCTAGAAAAGAGGGCTCGCGCAACACACTTATTAGAGAGACGAGTGGTAGATCGTCAAAGAACCACTCGAAAGGAGATAGGAGAAGAAAGGCACTAGTGATTGAAGAGTCAACCAATAAGGCGATTAACGAATCGTGTTCCTCCAATTCTAGCTCATGCAGTGAGAGCTCTGGAGATGAGAAATGACTCATCTACCTTTTCAACAAAGAAGAATCAGAAGATGACTTGTGTTAGAAGGTTGAGCTAAGCCAAGGGGTTTACTTAATTCTTAATGGCTAAGGATGAAGAGGTAAACTCTCAACCCTCTTCTTCCGAATGTGATTCTGATTCTAGTATTAGTGAAGATCCTATGGATTCGGTTATGAAACTGATGAATGACTTCAAAAATGTGAAATGCACTCAAGCTAAATTAATGGAAGAGAATACTTGACTCTTGACCCAACGTGAATCTTTCAAGAGCATTGTGCTAAAAATGTTGTAATGATAAACACATTAGGCTAGTTCGAGAAACAAGTTCTCTTACTTAAAGAAGAGTGCATAGCAAGAGAAGTGAGAAAGCATAAATTGCGTGAGTGCATAGCCACCTTCACTAATTCATCCAAGATAATGGATCGAATGGTGATTGAGCAAAGACCAATAGGTGATAAAGCCAGATTAGGTTTTAAAACAAGCTCTCCATCACAGTTATTATTGACCAAACCATCATATCCTTCTAAAAGTGGAGGTTTAAAATGTTTCTTCGTTAAAGGTCAAGATATTCTGCGCAAACTTTTAAAAGTTGTTGATAAAGGCAAGACACCACAAATGAATAGTTAACCAAAAGGTGACACTGTTCAAAAGGTTGTTGAACTTTCGAAAGGTTCATCTTCGAGAGGTAACCTAAAAAGTACCTCGAGTATTATACGGAATAGATCCAACAGTAGTATACCGAGTGGTCAACCTAAGAAGAAGAACCATTCAAGCAGTAAGCCTAAAAACAACTCGAAAGGTAACCGTTTGAGGAGAAGACCAAATCGTTATCCGAATGGTCAACCTAAAGGGTTCAATAAACCCCAAAGGTCATCTAGAAGATGAATGAGGGGTGCTGGAAGGTTATTTTCTTCTTATGAGGATTGGCTTATGGTACATGAACCTATGCCAAAAGCGCAATTCGAAAGGTTTCATAAGCATAAGCAACAATTCTACTCTAGGGTGCATAGAAATATGGCTAGACCTAAATTTCAGAAAATATATGCACCTAAAAAACCCAAAGTTTTCAAAAACATCTCTTATGATTACAATCCTTTTAATGTTTACATTACAACTAGTTTTGGATATATTAATGGGCCCCAAGTACAAATGGATGACAAGACTCACTAACCAAGAAAGACCCAAGAAGGTATGTGTACCTAAATTAAATTAATTTTTGATTTCAGTTTACAAGGGCTATTTGGTACGTGGACAGTGGATGCTCAAGGCACATGACTGGAGACAGATCAAATTTCAGCAACTACTGAACAATTAGTGGTCTGGAAGTGGTTTTTTGGTGGTGAGATGAATTGTCAAATGAAACGGATAACAATGTCTCAAGGAATAAACTAACTATCAAGGATGTTCGTACATTGAGGGTTTGAAGTTCAACCTATTCAGTACAAGTCAGTTCTGCGACAATGGCTACAAAGTAGAGTTCTTCAAAGATGAGTGCCATGTCATCAATGAAGAGAAAAAGGAGACTGTTCTTTTTGTAAGGAAGAGAAAGAACATGTACGTGGTGGATTGGAGTTCGGCTAGACCAACTGTTTGCCTGGTAGGGAAAAGTAATTCAGAAGCTTGGCATTTTCCAATAACATGTACGTCGTAAATGAAGTGATTAAGACCTTTTGTAGTGAGTTTGGTATTCTTCATCAACGTTCAGCCACAAAAGCGCCACAACAAAATGTTATTGCCCAAAGGATAAACTAAACACTTAAGGAAGCCACAAGGTCAATGATTGCTCTTTCCAGTTTGCCTAAGAGATTTTAGGCTGAAGTTGTTAACATAGGATGTTATACCCAAAATCATTCCATAATTCAATGATTGCTCTTTCCAATTTGCCTAAGAGATTTTAAGATGAAGCTGTTAACACAGGATGTTATACCCAATATCATTCCATAATTTATAAAATTCATGGGAAGACACCCTACAAATCATGGAAAGGAAAAAAGCCATTTGTGATTTACTTCCGTATATTTGGTTGTAAATGCTTCATTCACAAGAATGGAAAGTTAAACCTCAAAGCTTTTGACAAGAGAGCAAAAGAAGGATTATTTTTGGGTTATTTAATAGCAAGGCTTTCCGAGTGCTAAACAAGAGGACCATGGTGGTAGAAGAATCCATCTGAAAGTTTAGTTTTGCGTGATTGGTGGATGGTAAGACGTAAACGGAGATGGAATCTCCAAGTGTCGTTCTCAAAGGATGGTAAAATTTGGAAGCACGGGGATTATGCTAGTGAGAGAGTTCAAGCTTATCACATACAACTTCCAAGGAAAGCATTGGTTGCTAGTAGATTGTGAACAAAAGTAGGAGAAAGTGCGCAAGTAGAAATCAAGTAAAAAGGAACGGGCGGAGGATTGCTCCTTCATTGAAATGTGCCTTAGTGTATAAGATGGGGCTGTGAGATTGTGAGGATTGTGTTTTCAAGAGAAGTGTTTTGCAAATGCCATAGCCATTTTGGTCTCTATGGGCTATCATATGTCAATGAGACAAATTATCAAACACCTATCCTGCACTCCTTCTCGGGCTATGCCCTCTCGGATCTAAGGCGAGGATTGTGAATGGAGTACAAGGTTATCCTAACCTTGGCAATCTCTTGCCTAAGATTAGGAATCCTACACTATTCAAAGAGTTGTGCCACACTCCAAGAACAAATACAATTCATCCATCACAACATGAAATAAGCACACTCCCAGATGCTTTGTCGGGTCGGGGTGTGGGGGGCTCTTAGGGTTGGGGTTCAACCTTTTGGAAGAATGAAATAAGCACACTCCATTATTCAAACCAATTAACACTAATTAACATCATCGCAACAAAGTAATAATACTAGCCCTACATATTTAGCCACACATGATCATGGATTGCAAAAACCATAAATTGAAGAATAGCATTGCAAATAATGAAATTGAAAGATTAAGATGGAATTTTTACCAAACTTCAATCAATAGGAAGATTACAACTGAAAAATGATCAAAAGTCTCCCTTACAACTGAAAAATCTAGAATTTAAAGAAGATTTCCGTGCCCAAAATTCTTCGCGCCGTCGGCCACGACCGTTGCCACGATCGTGGCTGGTGCCACTTATGTAACACCCCTAATTTTTAAAATATTTAAAGCCTATGAAATAAAGGAAAATCTATCATTATCCATCCAAACAAAGCGGAACTAACAAAATAAGTATCGGGGTGCTATGCCACGTCTAGGTTTGAGAACCTAGACGCACAGGCTAAACTAACTGAATAAGCATAAACTGTAATTAGTATTCGTAATACAAACCAAGGCTCACAAGCCATTTAACTAATACTAAACTATCTAAGCTAGGTCCTCGTATCTATCTAGCGCACTCTGGAGCTACTGATCTGCACCTGAAAAACATACGGTGTAACAACCGTCAGCGAATAATGCTGGTAACCCACACCCACGCGTTAAGTACAATATAGGTAGATATAAGAAAACCATTTTGAGACTGGAATACATATATAATCCTAGAAAAACTCTAGCTTTAAAACCAGGATCAAGACTCGAGACACCATCAATAAGGCAACATTTCGAATATTGTAGAGATATTAGCATGCATCCTACGTTTGTAAGGCATAATAGACAAGTAAGCTCATAAATAGCAATTAAAGGCAACAATGAGATCCAATGACAATCAATTAGCAAGTAATCATCAAAGCACACAATCCATCTTCCAACCTTATACTAAGTTCCAACCTTTACTCCTCTCCATCCTTATATCAGTTCCAACCTGTACCTCAAGGCTACCCTTATATCGCCTCCCTTATTCCTTTGGAGCACGCATGCCCCACACCGAAACCACTAACAAGTCCACCAACATGGTAGCACCGAAGTGCCATTCGCATGATCCCTGCCTATAGCACTATAATCAAAGGGTTAGCGCATATAGCTCTGACATGGCACCACGGCGCTTATACCCTGACCCAAGCATTTAGCTTATACCCTGACCCAAGCTTTTAGCCAGCAAGTCTAAGGGGTGGTCCGTGCCTTTAGCACGATAACCGAGCACTCATTGTGCTATCTGCCAATAATTCATTTCCACCAATCACAATCTCATTATCATCGATCTCAACCATCATTGCGCAATGATCACAATACCCATCATCATTCAATCAATCAACATATAATCAACAACAACAATCAAGGTATAACAGCAACGATACGCACTACACATAAATTCCTAGAACGGTACTCAAAACATCATACGAGACTCATAAGCATCAAACGGGGCACAACGGGGCACAACGAAACACGGGGAAACAACAAACAGGGGAAAACGACCCGCCGCACCACCCTGTTCCAGCGGGTGGGCGGCAGGTGGAGGACCACCCGCCGGTGGGTGGTCACATTCCAGCCGGCGTCCGGCGAGCAGTCGACTGCCCGCTGGAACCGGGTAGCGTACCCGCGGGTAGGTGGCGGGGACTCGTTCCCCCCACCAACCCCCCCACTAGTCCGAAGGTAATTATTTGGTTCGGTGTTTGTCCGTGGAACCCAAAACCATATCCAAACACATTCCAACACGTATCAACAACAACATGGATTTGATTAACAAAGGTTGAACTAAGAATCATTCCAATTACATCCTAACACGATTCCTAAACATGCCAAGACTCGACATCAATCACATAACGGTTCAGGAGCATCTGCAACCTCAAGAACATCAAGAAATCTATATGCAAAGCCCTAAAGATAAGTCCTATACTAGAATCAACACCCGATCATGCATAGACCCACCCAAGAATACCAAGAACATCTCAACACGAGATTCACGATATAAACCCTAGGGACAAGCTCTAGACATAATTAAATACAAGATCAAACCAATAACCACACAGGGCCATCAAGAATATCAAGAATAGCAATAATTCACCATATAAACCTAAAGACAAGCTCTAACAAGATATACATACAAAATCACACAATCAATCATTCAATCGGAGCCAATCAATAAACAATAGCAAGGGAAATAGGTTTTGTAAGACATGGGTGATACCTCTTAGCCTTAATTAATCCTCCCTTGGCTATTAAGGTTCTTCTCTAAGATTTCCCTCCGATTGATCTCCCTAGGCTTGGTGGTGGGGAATCTCTTGGCCGGTCTCTTGGGAATAATTTCGTGTAATATAACTATAGGTGTTAAGGGTTCTAATTGCTTTCTAAACCCCTATTTATAGAGTTAGGGATCCTTAATTAGAATCTGAATAGTAAAGGCATACTTTCTTTATTCCTAACAGATATATAGGTCTAGGATTCCTACTTAGAATCTGAATAGTAAAAGGTCTACTTTCTTTATTCCTAACAGGTTTAAGGTCTTTAATATAGACAAGGGTCCACGGTCCATTGTGGACCACATTAATTAATTAAGGGGATTCCAACAAAATTAAATCCTTTTTAACTATTCTTTAGCGGGATTAATTACATAATTAATCCGGGCTTGAAGATCGTAACACAGGGTGTTACAACTTACGTCTCAGGGCGCTCGCCACGATCGTGGGGAGCTGCGTGATAGTCCCAGGTTTTTTGCCATGCCTTCCACCATGATCGTGGTGTGAGGTTTACTGTTCCCTCCTTCTGTACTCTTCCAAGGTTGTTCCGTTTCAAGCTCCTATGCTACTCTGATCTCTTCTTGCCCAAGGGTTATTCAAAGCACTAGAATGCACAAGTTAGTGGACTTTGTGATGCATAAACAACATTTCATAACTTATTCATCATAAATCAAACACAAGTGACCCAAAATAAGCATAGAATGTCCCAAAATCACTTATCACCATCCATGTTGTATTTGATGAAGGAACTGTCAACCGAGAGGTAAAGGATCACCGAAAAGCTCAACAGATTGGACGTTGGAGCAGACAACACGGAGAAGTACATCCGAATCGTTGGACCGAATGGTAGATAACGAAGAGAAAAACCGAATAGTGGAGTCTAAATCATTAGAAGATCTAACCATTCGACTACCAAATCAGCTACGTCCACTTGAATAGTCAGAAGAAGTGGAAGCACCTACACCAAATATTCATGAAGTAGATGATCAAGCACCTCCAAGTGATTTTCAACCATATTTAAGATGGTTATGGGACCATCCAACTGATCACGTCATTGGCTATATAAGGCAAGGTGTAATGACAAGATCATCCATTCGTGAAAGCACGATGGCTTGCTTTCTTTCACAAATCGAACCCAAGGTAGTGGAAGAAGCACTAAATGATCCCGATTGGATTCAAGCCATGCACGAAGAGCTCCATCAATTCGAAAGAAATGATGTGTGGGAGCTAGTTCCCAGACCTTCGCACCAAAATGTAATTGAGACAAAGTGGGTATTTAGGAACAAAATGGATTAGAAAGAAGTCATTGTTAGAAACAAGGCTCGTTTGGTTGCCAAAGGGTATTGTTAAGAGGAAGGCATCGATTTTGATGAAACCTTCGCTCTGGTGGCAAGATTGGAAGCTATAAGTATCTTTTTAGCTTATGCCACCTACAAGGACTTTAAAGTCTTCCAATTGGATGTCAAGAGCGCATTTCTCAATGGACTATTGGAAGAAGAAGTATATGTTGAACAACCACCTGGTGAATATGGGTGAAGATAAAGTCTACAAGCTAAAAAGGCCTTGTATGGATTGAAACAAGCACCAAGAGCATGGTATGACACCTTTCCATGTTTCCTAATCAATTGTGGATTCACGAAAGGTAAAGTGGATAAAACCCTATTCCGTATCAAGGATGGTGAACACATTCGTTTGGTGCAAATCTACATGGATGATATCATCTTTTGGAGCACCAACCCTTCACTTGGCGAGAAGTTCTCCAAATTTATGAAGAGTAAGTTTGAGATGAGTATGATGGGAGAACTCATCAATTACTTCCTAGGTCTACAAGTCAAGCAAAGTGAAGAAGGGTTTTCATCAACCAAATCAAGTATATGTACCAAGGATCTAATAAAAAAATTTGGAGTTGATGGAAAATCATTCGTAAAGATCCCTATGAACACTTCGTTACAAATGGACATTGGCAACGAAGGAAAGGAAGTGGATCAAGCTAAGCATAGAAGAATTATTGGCTCTATATTGTACTTAACTGCAAGTAGACCAAATATCTCATTTACCGTAGGAGTGTGTGCAAGATTCTAGTCTAATCTAAAGGAAAGTCACCTCACAGCTGCCAAGAAGATCCTAAGATACCTTAAAGGTACGCAAAGTGTTGGACTTTGGTATCTGAAAGGTGGATCATTCGAATTGATAGGATATTCAGATGCTGATTTCGCCGGATGCAAAATAGACCGAAAGAGCACCTTAGGAACATGCCAATTCCTAGGAGGAAGACTCGTCTCATGGTTCAGCAAGAAGCAAAACTCCATTGCAACAAGTACCGCAAAAGCCGAGTACATAACTGCAGGCCGGAAGTTGTTGTGCTCAAATTCTTTGGATGAAGGAACAACTTAAAGACTATAGGATTGAAGCAAAGGAGATTAGCATCAAGTATAATAATACTAGTGCAATTGCTATAAATCATAATCTAGTGTTACACTCAAGGACTAAGCACATTGTATTAAGTATCACTCTATCCGAGATCATGTTGAGAAGATGGATATTGCGCGATTGAATATGTCAATACAGAAAATCAATTGACTGCCATTTTGACTAAGCCTTTAAGTGAAAGTATATTCTCAACACTTTGAGTTGGGAATGATTGAGCTTAATAATCACCGCTCAATGACCTATTTGGAGTAGTGTACTGACGTGCCATAAACATAGTAAAACTGTTTGGTTTAGTCTTTCCATTAAAAATCATCACTCACATTTCATTTTTTATCTAACAAAGACAAACCAATTAAATAATTTGTCACATATTCAACATTAATAAACCATAATACTTTTAGAGATCATCTTTAATGTATACCGTACAAGTGACGGGTTAGTATTTGATTCATTCATATTTAACAAAAATTTTGTAAAACTATTATTTTTATTGTAAGGACAAACCTAATTAAAATTAAGCAAACTTATTACTGTAAAATTTAAACAGAAAAAATAAAATATAAAGGGAAAATGCACAAAAGCTCATAATGTAGAAAAATTAAAGTACATTATGACTTTTTGTGCATTTTTCTCTTTATTTTTTATTTTCCAATTAAGAAGGGAAAAAGAAAAAGAAAAAGGGGAGGTTGTTGGGAATACAAGGGTTCGTGCGGAGGAAGGTGGGAGTACGTATTTGGTCATTGGAGCAAGCTAAAGAAAAAGTTAGATGGAACACATGGGTAATGACATGTGATTTAAAAATAAAAATAAAAAATTCGTTATAAAAATTTTATTTTATTTTGTTGTTTTATTGGCAAGTGTAAAGTGATCTCTTCACAACCGCACAAGGCATAGCTAATAAGCCAGTCCCTGCCTCACTCTTGCTCACAGTCACGCATATTCTTTATCAACCGTACATGCCGCACCTAAAAACCTGCGGTCCAAATTGAAAATGAGATGTTTGGTAAATAATGGTTAACTGATAGCTCATTATTTAAAATGATGGAGTTAGTAGATTTGACTAGCTAATATTATGATAGTATTAACTAATTGTAAAAGTATGTTTGGTAAATTAGCTGTTAGCTCATAAGCGATTACATACAAAATTATCGTTAAGGGTATGAGTGTATTATGTTATTTTAACCTGTAATAATAATAATAATAATGATGATGATGATGATGATGATGATGATGATGATGATGATGGTGATGATGATGATGATGATGATGGTTAGGGTTAGAGATGCAACATGCATGAGAACTTCATAGGAGGTCGGCCATCACAGTATTACTCTTGTTTGCACATGTTAAGTTTCAAAGTTTTGATACATGGGATCTAATGTATTAGTGATGATATGATTATATCCGCCATATATTATGCACAATATATATTTGATCCTTTCTCCTACCATAGTAAATTGATTCATATATATAATTTAAAATATAACCCTTAATCAAATAAGATAATATTATATTCTTACAATTCAAATTCTTCTGCAAATTACATCTATTCTAAAACAGTAAAACCATATACATTTTTTTACTCTTTTTTTTTCCTATTAATATAACGTATTCTGTGGTGAAAATGAGTATCACGCCTTTTTTTTTTTTTTTTTTTGACATATGGAATTTTCTGTGGATTGTGAAATTTAAATGAAAAAAGCATTTTCCTTAGAATTATTTTACCTTTTCTTTTGTTTTTTTTAATTAATTTTTTTTTTTACAAATTAAGTAAAAAATACAACTATATATATATATATATAATAATTTCTTTAGAACTAAAATAATTCATCATAAAAGCTGATGAGTAATATTAGATTTACTTGTTATTTTTTATTTTAATTTTACACGTTGCTAATGTAGTGTACAGCAATTAATTTCTTTTTAAAAAAGGGCCAAAATTTTATATTTCTATTTTTTTTCATCAACTAACAAAATATTAAAAAGAATATATGACGAGCATAATATTACGAAAGAGCACCCTACTTTTTTTTTTTAAATTTATCTACGTACTAAAATAAATTGAAGTGAAGGGGCGAATTGAATAGTATAGTGTAGACCTTCAAAAAAAAGAATAGTATAGTGTAGTATAGTTATCGTATGGAGTGGGTGTAGGTTAGCGAAGAGTCAAATGTGTTCTCACGAGTCACGTGCAACACAACAACCACTACACACCAACTTCACACTTCCCCCCTCCATAAATATATGGCCAATGAAGAGCAAAGCCACACCACAATTAAGCAGCTAGCTACCTAAACCTCTGTATCAAGAAAGAGAAGGTGAAAACTATTCTCCTTCTTCTTCTTCTTTTTTATTTTATTTTTTATGGGTGGTGAAGAAAACTCATAGCCAATTCCTGAGAATGTGTATTGGGTAAACCTTACATCTAAAGATGTATACTGGGTAAATCTCGTCTTGTGACTTTAGTTAGCAAATAGTCACAAGGAGGTAAACAAGTATTGGTTAGCAATAGCTAATCAGTTCAAACTAATAGGGCTGGAATTCGAATTTGTGACCTTGTATCTTTAGCTAACCATCATGGTTGGGGTTTACCCTCCTTCTTTATCCAAGATTAATTATATTAATTTTGACATTTCTGTTTCATTTTGGCAGAGACAATATATGAGAAACTGTTCATCCAGTAGATCCTCCGACCTCCGGTGAGTGGCTTCCGTGCTATGCTTGTGAAGTGAGCAGTCTTTTTGCTGTCCACCTTTCTTTCGTTGTCTGTTCGACCTTTGAAACTACACTGTATTCCTAATCTAATTACATGCAACCATCTTAATTACCCACTTCAGATCTGTTTCGTTTCTTTCTCCAATTTCTATTTAGTTTAATTTATGCTTAATAAATTCTATATACATACAGTAACTATCTTACCTTTAGTTAATTGTGAAGGACTGGTAGTTGGTACCAAATACTCTACTTTTATCGTATATATATATATCATCATCATCAGATCATATCATACAGGTTTATCTTATCATTTAGGGCCGGTGGGAGGGTCCCAATTTTGGTTGCATTGCCCTCAATCATTTAGGCCGGGCATATATATATATATATATATATTGTTCTGTTTATTATACATAACAGATATTCCATGGTCATCTATGTATAAGAATATTTTATTTATTGGATAATGGAGTACATTATGGGTATTGAGATTGTAAAATTACAACAAATTTATAGGAATTCATTGCAAAATATATAAGAATATAGTATAGTATAGTGAGCATCTATAGTGTTAGTGTGAAAAAGGGAACATGATTTAAAGGTCAAACTGACGACGAATGTGAGGTATAACAAGCAAGGACTGCTAATTTGCCAAGCTTTGCATGGAAACCGACGCCTATGTATCAATATAATATATTCAAATGATGCCGCACAGATATGATCCAACATGTATATTCCATAATATATATGTTAGATGCCTGCAATTCAACAAGGTATGTAATTCTTCCCTTATTTTGCATATTATTATATCGCCACCATGTATCCCATCCATTTTGTTTCTGATACATGTAATACCCATGCGTGTGATTTTGGTTCAATTCGTTACATATAATTATTGTATATTATTATAATATTTGGTGACATTAAAATGAATATCAAAATTGTAATTTTAATGTTTTTATTTATTTATTTATTTATTTATTTTTATTCTAATGTTTATTAAGCGTAAATACTATATTTCACTTTCCATACACAAGTCTACTACTTCAACAGGAAATGCTTCTCAATCGTATTGTTGTTAAGAATACGAAGGGATAGACACTTTTGTTTTTTTGCGAAGAGCGAGGGAAAATCGTAGTAGTCCGTACTCGATCGAGAGTATACATTGGATAAATCTCATTCATGTGTAATAACTCACAAAATACACATTTAAAAAAAAAAAAAACTCACAAAATTCAGAAGATATGTATAGGTAAACCACACTAGGAAAAACATGTATGACAGTCTAAACTAAAAGATATTGGCAAAAATCAGCAAAAGTGAATTTTAGACAATGAAAACGACCTATTGACATTTTTGATTTGAACCGGTCAGTTATCAATAACCTAGACTGATTTATTTCTTTGTGGTTATCAGCTAAGATCACAAGGATCGCAGAATTCATCACTGCACGTTTACACCTTCAAGTAGTTAAGCTAGTGACGGCAGTTTTTCACATCACCTCAAATAAATATTTAGGTAAAAATTTTGAGAGCATTTTCCGTAATTTGTTTTTTTTTTTTTTTTCCCATTATCAATCAAGGATTTTCTATGATACTCATTACATGCACCAATTAAGGGGGAAATGATTACCGACATGAGTTGACAGTATTGTCGAATCAAATATTATAACATTGGAATTGGCTGAAACGAATAATGATTAGACTTAAATTGATTTGGGCAAAGTAACAAATTAGTTGAATCCAAAAATTGGTGTTCAACTACCAAATTGGGTTTGATGATCATTTGCCAACAGAGGCTGATGAAGTTCAGTATGATCAGGAAGCCAGTCAAGAATTGAAGGGTTGACATTTATGTAATTTGATAGGGTAGTCTTTTGTTTGAATTGATTTTCTTTAATTTCTATATTTTATTGTTTTAAGATTCTTATTTTTTTTTAACTGTAAAACATAAGTCAAGTTGCTGAATATAAATGACGTTTCTCGAGTACTTTGTTGTACTATTGTAGATGAAATAATAATAATAATAATAATAATAATAACAATAATAATAATAATAATAATAATAATAATGTTTAAACTTCTTCAAGTCTCTTTTATCCACAAAAAGATCGCACCATACAATTTCTACAACAAATATTTTGCATTTATTTATTTTTTAATCGAAATGATAAAAATATATTAATATGAGAAACTGTTCTATACATTGAGACCAACAGATAAATTTAGTATAAAGGAATTTAGCCAGCACAAAAAAAACAAGAAACCATATTTGCCTATGGCAAATTATATTGTGGACCGCGGTCCACATTGTATTGTAGTCTAGGTATCAAAACGACGTCGTTTTGTTTAATGAAAAGAAACGACATTCGTTTCGCGTCGTTCCGCAAAAAGTAACTCTATTATTCAATTTCATTTGGTATACACTGTAATTTCATTTCGATATAACTACAGTTTCATTTGATATTATACACTCAAATATGCGAAAATGTTATTTAGTTTCATTTTATATACATTATAGTTTCATTAAAACACAACTACAGGTTTATTGCACAATACTTTTTATTATTATCATAAGGAAGGGGGATACCCTATATATACACGCTATTGCGTCAATAGAGGTTTGAACCTTATACCTCCCACTTAGGGGAGCAACTCAATACCAGTGGACTACAAGCCACTTGGTTCCTTGCACAATATAATTGCTGTTTGCCTATACATTAACAGATGATCAAAAGAATTAGTAGAAAATTAAAAAGAAAAAAGAAAATAAAATAGCTTCTAAACAAGAGAATGCAGAGTTATTCTTCAAAGCACGAAAATATCTTGAGACTTCTCCAATTATCTCATTGTCAAAACTATTAACTCATGCATTCAACTTTGACCGTAGAGAACTATTATTTGTTTTAGTATAGTCCTCTATCATGCTCCAAATACTTCCAATAAGCTGTAAGGGAGTCAAGAGAGAATCATTAAAAAACTTTGCCTTCTTATCTTCCACAACCACCAAATCGTAAAAACATATTTTGTAACGCATTCATCATCACTTCTCTAAAGTTGATGTGTAATTCAATGGTCACAATTGTCAATAAAAAAGAAATTTCTATCAATCTCTATATTTGTCAATGCCGAAACTTGCCTAAAGTAAGCACAATCACATAAGATGTGTAGTTGATTCCCCTTCCTCATTGCATAATGAACAAATATTACTTACATTTGTCATTCTTTTAGTCAATTCAATCTATCTCCAGTTTGAAGGGCATCATCATGTTTAAATCTAAATTAAAAGATTTTTATTTTCAATGAAATGTTAAACCCCCACATGATTTTCCATGATTTCTTGTTCAAGTTGCTTGAAGTTGAGGGATTTGACATGTTATGTAAGTTATGATGGATAATGCTCCGGTATGTCCTCTTCGCACTAAATTCCCCTCATTGCTCAAAATGTCATATCAATTTGTCTTCTTGTCCTCTTTTTCCAATAGGAATTTTGAAGATTAAGTTAATATTACCATTATAAAACTCTATTTGAATCGATTTTTTATTCCATGATAAGTGCCAAATATACTATGTTTTGTGAGATATTTGGTAGACATTTTATGCTTTATTTGGAGTCTTTTGAGCTTATTATATGCTTAGAATAGCTTAATTTACATAAAGTTAGGAATAAGGACTAATTGTGGTTACATTTGTGAAATATATACGAAAACAATGCCATTTCAAGGGCACTTCGGCGACGTCTCGGAATGTTTATCATATCTCAGCCTATGAGTGTTCAAATGAGGTGATTCAAGTGACATTGCAACGGAAACTAAAAGGGCTACAACTTCGCTAGAGATCATAAAGTTAACTTGCATGCTCATGGAGAAATTGGCAGAAAGTTGTGCTCAAGCTTGTACGCGCGTGACGAACTCGTGCATGGCTCCGTAAATCAGCCTTAATGAAGGATTGAATGCTATATAAGCTCAAGGGATCAAGTTAGAAAGGGGGATAGGCCGGATAGCTTTAGAGATAGTTTTAGATAACTTTTTAGAGATTTACTTTGTACTTTAGCTCTTGTAATAAAGAGAGGAGTTCTCTTAGGGATTTTAGGTCTCAACTTGAATTGACAACTTGATTCCTAGAGTTTGGAGAATTCTTGCTTTGCAATTGCTTTCAATTACAATTACTTGCTTTAAATTACTGTCACTTGCTTTCAATTGCTTTCATTTGCTTTTAATTACCTTATCATGTGTTCATCTACAGTCCTTGCTAGTTATGCATATGTGACAATGTATGGTTAATTAGTTCCTTAGGAATTTAGATTAGGTTTACTTGTTTGGATGCTATGATGCTTTGTATTCCAATTAGGAAGTGACTTGATATGGACACAAGGTGTTTTATAAAATGCCTCTTCCAAGAATTAAGGTTAATGCGTTACACTACTTCCTATACTTAGAACTATTCTATGGAATCCAAGCAAGGAACACCTACCTAATCCAAGTCCTTTCATCCACATTGCTTATTTTACTTGCTCATTACTTACTTGTCTACTTAGTGATTGTTACTGCTATGTCTTGTTATTGCACTCATGTTTTTGTATCAAGTGCTCCGACCTAGCTTGCTATTGCGATTGTGCTTTTGTGCTTAACCGTACACCATTCAATTCACACGACCATTCTTAGAGAATGAAATCCCAGGAAAGCTTCACCTTCCTCACACTTCTTTCCACCCCACGCTTACTACGATTGTCAAAATGGCGTCGTTCCAGGGATGTCAACGGTTTTGAGTGTTGTGTTCATCTTGGGTTGAGTATGTGTGTGGGAGAGCTCGTGCAAATTTCTAGACATCTTTGCACGTAAGGAAGTATGATCCTAGAAGTAGCGTGCAACTTTCTGGAAGTTGTGACACGAGGGTTGCACGAGTGTGCATCCTTGTGTGCAACGTTTTGAAAGACTATGCATGATGGCCTACACTAGCATACATCTTGGCATGCAACTTTCTGAAATCCTTACACGAAGGCATGCCCGTGCGTACGGGAAATAGAGTAGCTCGTATAGAATGCTGGACTTTTGGGCTCTTGGATGCAGACACAACATGGTTTGGTTTGGTTGGATGATCTACATGTATTCCTCTTGAGGGGCCATTTCACATTCTCTATCTTTCTTTTATTTACCATTTACTTTTTTATTGGTTTTTTTTTTTTGTTTGTTTGTTTGTTTTTTTTTTGTTTTTTGTTTTGTTTTGTTTTGTTTTTTTTTTTTTTTTTTGCATTTTCATTAGTATAGTCAAGCATTTTAATTCCTAGTATTGTTTGTTTCTATTGGTTGAATAGTGAATAATATCCTTTCTAACTTCCCTTACATTGATAGAGCTAGTTGTGAAGCCGTTAAATGCACCACTAATAATGTTAAAGGCCTTACTGGTTTTTGGAGCAACAAGCTTGTTCGGGAGGATCGAATTTGATTTGCAAAGTCAACTGGTCAGGGAGCTTACCTTGGAAAACATCCCTTCAAAAAAGTGTTGGTCCCGATAAGGGTTGGGAGTGAGTTTAGGGGGGGGGGGTGTCCCACTTTTCTTAAACTTAATTAACAAACTAAACCTTTAAAGATAAACTAAAGCAGCGGATTAAAACAATTATATAAACATAAGGAGGTGTCACCGCCCACGGTGACTACACAGGCTATAAAAGGAATCTAAAAGAGTCAAACTTAAAGTACTACAACCAAACTTGGGGAACAAAGCCCTGGTGTTCAATACCATCAAAAGATAAGATAGTCAACTACAAATCCAAAATATCAAAAGAGTTTAGACTACAAAGCTATCTAAGCTAATCTGGTCTAACTCGTGTTCTCTTTCTTACGAACTGGGCTAACCTGAAAGGGGTTAACACACAACAAGTAGAAAAAAAAAAAACCCGTTAGCACGAAGCTAAGTATAACGCCACTCAACCCTGTAAAGTAATACAGTATATTTTTGGAAAATATTTGTTTCACATTCATAGATCAAATAACTTAATCACTTAATCATACTTGGCATTAACTTCTAGATGCGTGCATCCTAATAACGAATAGGCATGCTTATATAACAACATCACAGCACAACCTCAAACTTGTAAACAAATCTAAAGCTTTCTCAAGTACTCAACAATCTCATGCTTTCTCATATAATCAAATAATCAATCTCATGCTATCAAATATCTCATAAGCAATCTCATGCTATCTAATATCTCATAAGCAATCTCATGCTACTAATCATGCAATCTCGTGCAAGACATATAAGTCATAAGCAATCTCGTGCTACTAATCATGCAATCTCGTGCAAGACATATATCTCATAAGATGATGCTATAGTATAAGTATAGATATACATATACACTCTTTTGTAAAAAGAATATTTTTTTGTAGAGGTTTCTTAGAGCCAAAGATGACTCTCTTTGCTTCTTCCTTTCTTAGAGTCTCAGTGACTCGCTTTCTTAGAGTCTCAATGACTCGCTTTCTTAGAGTCGCAATAACTCGCTTTCTCTTTACTCGTGGGCGAGGCACGACTTCACCATAATGTGAATGAACCTATTGGGTTCGGCGTCTAGCCGGCCAATCTCTCATCCCGCCCACATAACCAATCTCGTGGTTCCAAAACTCAAACTCTGTGGAATCAGGTATCGAACTATCAGTGTGGACACCCTTGACCAGGATTCCAAGACTGGCGGGCAGTTTCCAACCTTGTAACGTGGGAACGCGCCGTGTTACATGATATCGGATCGCAATGTCCGTTTCTTTCTCTTTTACTCCGAAAGGACATAGTCCCAACGGGTCCTCTAAAACAAGATTTTCCTCACAATAGATACATATAGATATCACTCATACAACTAGAATCATGCAACACTTATCTTATGCAAATATGCACATAATTTCTCAACACATTCTCAATATGACAAGATAATGACTTTCCAAAATGGATATGAGTTTTTGGAAAATAATACTTAGGCTCACGTTGGCCACTTATGCATCTTTGAAAACATGATATGCTCAAAATGCAACTCACTGTAAAACATGCTTCTATTTCTATTCATTGTGAAATCTCAATAATTCAATAAATCATGCTTGTTAATCATAACTTGACAAATCTTCTCAACAATCACTTAGCAATTATTTAACATGCACTTAGAGCTCAAAATAAACAAAGGAACTCATTTACTGCAATTTAACTTTCCAGATAGATATGCTCTGTATACTTCATCATTTAGAAACTTGGCAAGATTCTTAGTAAATCATAGTATACACTTTAGGCATGCTTTTGTAACTAAACTCAACAAATAATAAACATACTTCTCTATTATCAATCAAATATTAACACGCTCAACATTTAGATAATCAAAGTCTGATATGCTCTTAATCTCATTCACTGGACATACTACTACAACCAATTCATTTACAAAATCTAGCACAAAGGACTCATTTCTTCTCCAAATTCAACGAAATCAAAGCCAAAACATGCATCAAGACGGCCCCGAGGTTCCGAGCCACCAGGGCCCGCGACTCTTGGTCCAAAACGACACGTAGCTGAGCCATAAGGGCCCGACCACTACACAACTTCTGCTTGGCGGAGCTCTTGGCGGGGCTTGGGATGACCCTCCTTCTAGCTCCGCCCTTCCACGGCTCAGGGCCACGGCCTTCACCAAGGGCCGTGCCCTGGGGCTGCCTACTCACGGGCTGGCCAACGGCTCCTGCCTAGGGTCGTTAGCTAGGCCCGTGAGACTGTCTGGTGTACACTGCCTTATGCACCAGATGATCTCTTTCACCTTTAATCAAGCTCCAAGCCAAGCATTCGATTCTTGAGCTCACTCCCGAGCTAACCACTTTAACGAGGAACCCTTATTGTTGCCCTTGCCGACACCATGTCTATGCCAAAGCTACTGGAGCTTCTCCGTACGCACTGCCGGCGGGTCGATCGTCCACCGCTAGCCGGCGTCAGAACCACCACTGCTCGCCGGTGCTACACGTTGCCAGAGAATGGAGCTAAGCCATCCACCACCAGATCGGCTACGGGTCTCGCCGGATCTACTGTTACACCGCTGGAGAGAAGCTGCTCGCCAGAGGAACTGCTGCCTCCCCGTCACCCTACTTCGCCGGTTGAGTTTCACCTCTGCCACTACTGCTGCTATGCCGAGAAGGGAGGACGAGAGATCAGACGGGGTTTCGGGGTCTGCTTTGAGAGAGAAACGAGAGAGAGACCAAGGAGATTTGGCTGCTGAAGTTTTCTTTCTTTTGTTTGAAGATAACACACAATACAAACATACATAACTTATTTCTGGGAAGAAGATGGTGAAGGCACTGGAAGAAAAATGGCTTGTTATTGATGGCTGTGAAGAAAATATAACGAAGGGCTGCTGATCTGTTGCCGATAAAGAGAGAGGCGAGAGGCAGAGATGAGAGAATTGAATAGAGGGTTGTTTGATTGTTGAGGTCTGAAAAAGGAGTAACCAAAATATGTATTATATTCATAGATATCTATATTTAGGTTTTTTCCAAGTTGGGCTTAGGATCAAATGCAGAAATTGGGGTAGGCTTAACATAAAATTTGGGCTCAAGAATTTAATCATTTAGGCTAGGATATCTGATAAGAATAAATATGGGTTCGTCTTAATAGACTTTCGGATTAAAAAACTTAGAATAAATCATCGAAGGAATAAAATAATTATATTTGAAACTTTATAAAATAAGAATTTGGGAAAAATAATTTGGGTTGTCACAGGGGGTGAATGGACTCACTAGGTTTTGAAAAATCTTTGCGAATGCTTAGTTTATCCAAGGGATAAACTTAAAAAAAGGTTCAGAGTTTGAATGTTCTTGCAGAAGCAAATTGTTTTAACCCTTTTTACCTTCTTTTGAACGTTTGGTTTGCTTGATAAAATGTTAGGCTGGGTTCCAGGTTGAAAAAATCGCCAGGTGCCCTCTAGGCGCCTAAGGTGCCTAGAGCGCATAGGCGGGCGCCTAGAGCCATTAATTGGCGCCTAGAGCGCCTAGGCGGGCGCCTAGGTGGCCGACCGCCTAGCGACTAGGCGCGATTTTTGCAACACTGGCTGGGTTTGATGATATGCAAAAATAATGGCCACTCCTTGAGGTAAGAAATGAGGTGAGCCATCTTTCTAGGATTTGGATCAAAGCCATTGCACTGTCTTTGAAAAAGCGTAGAGCTCTACGTGAAGTCGGTTGTCCCAACGACGTTATCCTAGAAGACGAGAATAAAATAGAGGAGGTGAGCCACCCCGCTAGGACTCGGGTACCCACAGCACTGACTTTCGAAAAAGCATGGAGCTTCAAGTGAATTCGGGTCGCCCGATGACATTATCTTAGGGAGTTGAGAAGAAAAGAGTGTCCTCCTAAGCCATTGGCGGGGAGAGGCCCATGTCGTACCCTCACTTTACTTTTTATGCTTTGGGTTTTGGCGTTTTGGTTGAGGTGTGCACATCGTTCTCACTAGGTGGATCGGCTTGAATGCCCTTGGAAAATAGGAGGTGAACATAAAAATTGGTCGCATGCTTGGCAAATTTGTGTGAAGAGTGTGTTCCCTTTATGCTTAATTTTATCCTTATGATAGGTGTTAGTGTTTTAATTGCTCCAAAAAAACCCCAACATATAATTGGCAATATTATTATGGCAAACTAAGATATGGTTAGCTTGGTGTCGGTTTGTTTTACAGAAGACTGATTGATCAGATACAACTACAGGCGTACTGACATTGAAGATCTGTTTTAGGATTGGAAAGGTATGGACCGTATCTTTAAGATTACATCCATCACATATCGTCCTACGATCTTCAATCAGAGATATTTTTGGAGAGTGTTCTTGCTATGGAAGTATAAGTACCCTCAATCGGTCATGAATTAGGGTTACGGTTTTTAGAAGAAAGAAACACTCCTAACTATATAGAGATCATATCTTTGATTATCATGCCTCTTCTCAAAACAATTTGTTCTTGGTGATTATGATGAAGAACTTGAGAAGAAATATTGTTGCTTAAACGAAAGGACGCTAAGATCACACAGTTGTGGGAACAACATTGGACTGCGTCACTGAAGTGGACTGCATCAGAGTTAGCTCTCCAAGTGAAGGGATTTCATTGGACTTCTGTATGCACGGCTCTCCAACTTCAACAATCCACTAAATCTGTGTAGACTGGGTACGTACCTTGTGTTGGGCACTTGGGTGAGATTATTGTTTCTCTACCTTTGTACATTGGATTATGAGTTAGTGGATTGGACGCCTCTGTGATCGTCCCCCAGATGTAGATACACACTGTATCGAACTGGGTAAACATCTTGTGTGTTGTTTTCGCTGTCTGCCTTAGATTACTCTTGTTGCAAACAAATCAATGATCTATCTAACTGACTGACATCATCGATGAATCTGTCAGTCTAATCCATTTGTCATTTAATCCTATTAATATCCTTAAATTGAGGAAATGCAAAATTACATGTGGTATCAGAGCTTTTAAGTCTACATAGTGACTTGATCTGTACAGGAAGATTTTTTTTTTTTTTTTTTTTCATTTGCTCTCTTTTTATTGGAAGTGTCTCTGGCTGTCGGTTGGCAGTTTGCCTGCTTGTGTGTTTTTGGCTGGTTGTTTTTTGATTCAGGATGGATGCAAGTATGAAACCACCAGAATTGGATGGTCACAACTATTCATTCTGGAAGGCTTGTATGGAGATCTATCTCCAGGCACAAGGTACCAGGGTTTATTGTACTGTTCTCTCTGGATGGAGTCATCCAACTATTCAGAATCCTGATGGAACCACTGCGGCAAAGCCCATTGAGATTTGGACTGAAAATGAAATTACGGCCTTTGATCTGAACAATAAAGCACTGAACTCTATCGTAGGATCTCCACATGAATCTGTTTTTACCTTAGTCACTGGGGTAAAAGAAGCAAAACGAGTATGGGAAATTCTTGAAACCATATTTGAGGGTACAAGTGATGTCAAGCAATCCAAGCTTCAAATGGTACTGTCAGAGTTTGAAGCTCTTGGAATGGGCGAAGAGGAAACAATCTCAGTCTTTCACAGTCGTGTTCAGAATCTGATGAACAGAGCCTCAATACTCGGCGAACCTTTCACTGATGAGAGAGTAGTAAAAAAGATCCTTCGATCTTTGCCAAAACGCTTCTGAATGAAAGTAACTACAATTCAGGAACACACAGGCTGGGAAAAGAAGAGTGTGGGAAAACTTATGGGAAGCTTACACACGTATGAACTTGAAGTGCTGGCTGAAGATGATCTTGCTGTCAACAAAAAAAGGCAAGTCAGTGGCTTTTATTGCTGATGCTGATCGAGAATCTGACACATATGACATAGATGATGAAGCCTTGGCCCTGCTAACCAAGAATTTTAAGAAGATCTTGAAAGGCTTTAACAGAAGGAGTCAAGGACAACCTAAAAAGACACAATACAAAGGCAGTAACTCCTCATATCAGAAAACAGAAACACCCTCTTCCACACAGAACAATCAGATTCAGACTGGCTGAACAAGACAAACCAGAAGCGGTTCGACTGACACTGGTAGACCTCTCAACTGGTCAGTGTAGTGTCGAGAGTGTGAAGAATTTGGTCACATACAAGCTAAATGTGAAACTTACCTCAAAAGGAAGAAGGCTATGTCTGTGGCTACGCTAAGTGATGATGAGGAGGAAGCTTCTAATGATCACTCAGATGACAATGTGGGAAACTTTGTGGCCTTGTTTTCAGCTCAGAGAATCAGTCAGAAGAAAATGAATCCGATGAAGAGTCTTATATATCGACAGATGATTTTGAAGAAAGGCATACCCAACTTGAAATGGAATTTGCTAAACTTGTTGCAAGCTGGGAACAACTGGTGAAAGTTAATACAAATCTGAATGAAGAACTAAAGCAACGGGATGATCTTCTAAAGAAACTAAACACAGAACTTGTCACAAAAGAAGATCTTATAACTCGGATAAGATCTCGAGAGGGAAAATTGATAAAAGAGTCGGAGGATCTGAAGAAGAACATCAAGATGATGGACACCACATCAACTCTAGACAAAATTCTGGATTCTGGCCGAAATCCAAATGATAAAAAGGGTCTTGGTTTTGAACGAGGAGAGCCTTCGAAGACTATTCCTGTGTTTGTCAAAGAGGGTACGACAATTGGTACACCAGCTTGCAGGTATGAACTAGGCCAGTCATCCCGGTCAGTCCAGATAAATGAAAAAGGAAAGATACATGCTCAAACTGCAGAAACTGATTTTGGGAGAAGGGCGTTTCAATCTCAGCACTCAAAGTTCAAAACTAAATTTTCTAGAGTCAGACAATATACACCCATCTGTCACTACTGTCAAACAAAAGGTCACACTCGACCTGAGTGTTATTTCTTTTACAAAGATCAAAGGAAGGAGGAGTATCAGAACAAGACTATTACACCGTTCACAAGACAGGTTTGGGTCAGGAATTCAGAAATAATATGCTATCCCACCATAGTTCTGACCGCTTCTACAACTGAAGCAAGATGGTATTTCGACAGTGGTTGTTCCAGACATATGACAGGAAATGTCAAGTGTCTTATGGCTGTTCAACCTAACAGTAGATCAGTTACATATGGAGACGGACAAAAGGAAAAATAGTTGGAAAAGGTACCCTAAATGTACCAGGTCTACCTCATCTAGAAGAAGTTCTATTAGTCAGTGGTTTGAAAGCAAATCTTATTAGCATCAGTCAGTTGTGTGATCAAAACTGGAATGTGTGCTTCAATCGTAACTGTTGCAGAGTCAGTGACAAAGAAGATCAACTGGTAATGGAAGGAACACGATCCTCTGACAACTGTTATGTTCTGACTAACAAAAATGCTTGTCACCTATCTAAATCAGATGAATCAAAACTATGGCATAGACGACTAGGTCACATAAACTTCAGAGATATGGATAAAATGATCAAATTAGATGTTGTGCGAGGGATACCTAAGATCATAATAGAACAGGAAGGAGTTTGTGGTGCATGTGCCATTGGGAAACAAATAAGAACTCCTCACAAAGCAGTAAAAGTTATCACTACTGAGAGATGCCTAGAACTGGTTCATATAGACTGAAAGCATTGGTGGAAAGAAATACATATTTGTGTGTGTAGATGAATTCTCTCGGTTCAGTTGGGTATATTTCCTAAGAGAAAAATCTGAAGCCTTCAATGCCTTTAGAACCTTGTGCATAAGGGTTCAAAAAGAAAAGAATGAGCCTATAATAAAAATTCAAAGACTGAGATGTGATCATGGAAAAGAGTTTGAAAACTCGTTATATTCAAATTTCTGCTCCGAGAATGGTATAGCCCATGAATTCTCAGCTCTCAGAACAGGTCAACAGAATGGTGTGGTGGAAAGAAAGAATCGAACCTTGCAGGAAATGGCTAGAGTTATGCTACATGTATCGCATCTGCCACAACGTTTCTGGGCTGAAGCAGTACACACAGCATGTCATACTGTAAATCGAGTCTATCTCAGACCAGGTACGTCCAAAACACCGTATGAGATCTGGAAGGGGAAGAAGCCGAACTTGAAGTATTTTCATGTGTTTGGAACAAAGTGTTATGTGCTAATCGATAGGGAACAAAGAGGGAAGTTTGAACCTAAGAGTGATGAGAGCATCTTTCTGGGATACTCTCCAAACAATCGAACTTATCGAGTCTACAACAAAAGAACTCAATCTGTAATGGAATCAGTAAATGTTGTTATAGATGACAATCCTGACGAATCTATAGAAACCTTAGTAACTGATCCAGAGATAGAACCTCCTCTCAGTGAGTTAAACACAGCTGAGGACACCAGACTGTCCAAAACACAAGATTCATCAGATGAAGATAAAGAAAGTTCTGAACAAGAGATCCCTCTCACGGATGATGTGGGTAAGAACAAGCCCACTAGAACTCAGAAAAATCATCCTTCAGACAACATTATTGGCGATCCAACAGATGGGATGAATACCAGGAGCCGGATGAGAAATAATCTGATAGAAATATCTGGATCAGCCTGCTATACCTCAAAAATAGAACCAAAAAGTGTAAAAAAAAGCTTTACAGGATGATTTGTGGATAAAGGCTATGCAAGAAGAGCTACACCAATTTGACCGGAATCATGTTTGGGATCTGGTACCAAGACCTGATCGTGTTAACATAATCGGAACAAAGTGGATCTTCAAAAATAAAACTGATGAAGCTGGAAATATTGCAAGGAACAAAGCTCGGTTGGTTGCTCAAGGATACACTCAGATAGAGGGAATTGACTATGATGAAACGTTTGCTCCTGTGGCAAGACTAGAGTCGATCAGAATTTTGTTAGCAGTCGCATGTATTCTGGGATTCACACTGTTTCAGATGGATGTTAAGACAGCGTTTTTGAATGGGTATCTGCATGAAGATATTTATGTGGCTCAACCGAAAAGGTTTGAAGATCCAGATCATCCATCTCACATCTACAAGCTCATAAAAGCCCTCTATGGACTCAAACAAGCTCCAAGGGCATGGTACGAACGACTGACACAGTATCTGTTACACCATGGGTATAAGCGAGGAAGTGTTGACAAAACCCTGTTCGTAAAAACCACAGGAAGTCATGTTACCATTGCTCATATTTATGTGGATGACATTGTCTTTGGTTCTACTTTACAAAAGTACACTGATGATTTAGTGAAGGTCATGAAGGAAGAATTTGAAATGTCCATGGTTGGGCAACTGACATACTTTCTAGGGCTGCAAGTTAAACAAAGCCCTGAAGGGTACTTTATCTCACAGGAAAAGTATGCTAAGAATTTGGTCAAGAAGTTTGACATGGAATTGTGCAAACCATCCAGGACACCTATTTCTACCTCCACAAAAGTATATAAAGATGACACTGGTGCATCAGTTGATAACACAGTTTATCGAAGTCTGATAGGAAGTCTGCTTTACTTAACCGCTAGTCGACCAGATATAATGTTCAGTGTTGGAATATGTGCAAGATATCAATCTGATCCAAAAGAGTCACACCTGATAGCTGCTAAACGGATTTTGAAATATATAAAAGGAACAATTCAATATGGGCTATGGTACTCCAAGGACAGTGAACTTAGTCTGGTTGCATACTGTGATGCTGATTGGGCAGGAAATATTGATGACATAAAAAGTACTTCGGGTAGATGCTTCTTCGTTGGAAAGAACTTGGTATCATGGATGAGCAAGAAACAGAATTCGATTTCTTTAAGTTCTGCAGAGGCAGAATATATAGCCGCTGGAGGTTGTTGTACTCAGTTGGTGTTGATGAAACAGATGCTTCTAGACTATGGTCTTACTCAAAGAATTATGACACTCTACTGTGATAATGTCAGTGCAATCAATATCTCAAAGAATCCAGTTCAACATTCCAGAACGAAGCATATTGATATAAGAGATCACTACATCAGAGACTTGGTTGAATCCAATGAGATAGAGCTGGAATACATTCAAACAGATAAGCAACTGGCTGACATTCTGACTAAGCCCCTGGATGCAAATCGATTTGAGATTCTCAGATCTGCTCTGGGAATCTGCAGGATTGACTAATAAGGCAGTAAAATATACAGAAGGAGTATATGGTGTCACATTTACGGGTCAAATTTCAGCCTTTGACTTCCTTTTAAATCTCCCTTTTGTTTTTTTTTTAAGATAATATCTTAACCTCAGTTACCATAAATTAATTCTCTTTTTCGAAATTCAAATCTTCAACTCTTCCGTTTCATCCCTAAAAAGGAGGTAGACCGTTGCGTCAATCACATCAGCTATGCTTACATTCTGACAAGCCGCATTTAATAGGGTTATTCACCCTTGGGATTATATATGATCTTTGGGTCAAGTGTGAAGGAAGAAGAGCTCAAAATATCCTTGCTCTCTGATTAATTTCTCTCTGATCCTCTACCTAGGGTTTACCCTCTCACATACCCAAATCGCACAACAATGGCGGACGCCGTAAGAAATATCATTGTCAAGCTTGGGAGGAAGATCCATTCACCAGAATCAGCCTCTAAGCATGTCAAAACTCTGCTCCAGTTAGCTATGAAGAAGAAGTTGAAGCTTGACTCTGTTCTACGCGATGAAATCATGGTCATTGTGCTCTCAGATTATCTAGAGTTCTATGCAGACTGGTCCGAGGATGACACCAGTGAGCTTTTGATGCTGGCCTCAGAAGCGAGTGATGAGGTTAGTCCTACATCTATTCCAGAGCATGCAGATGGTAATCGTGCTGGGGCATTCCTTCAGTATTTTGCTCAAAGGGCTCTTGAATCCGAAGAAGTCTCACGTCGTCGAGCAACAGCTCAACCCCTCTACCTACAAGCTGCCCAGGACGAAGCAAAACGCCGGATTGAGTTTCTTCGTAGCAGGTCCAATACTTCTGAATCTCCTATTGAAATCTCCCCTGACAAGCCTGATGATTTAATTTCTGATGCTATTAAGTCTTTTATGCCTATTGTTCAATCTGATAATGCGAAGGCGTTAATTTCTGAGAAATCTTCTGTGACTGATAATCCTCCTTGTATCCTCTCTGAAAAGTTTGAACCTTCAAAAGATGTTGTTGATGATGTGTTTGATGAGAAACGTAAAACATCTGAGTTGGTCAACAATCTAAGTTTGGTTGTGTATTCTGCTGATATGTGAAATCTGCTCTGCCTTCTACTGAAATTGCTATGTCCCCAATTGAGATCTGCTCATCTGTTAATCCCTCCAATTTGCCCACTTCGATTGAGGCTGCCAGTAATTCAAGCCCTCATGCATCTGATCAAATAGATGGGGTGCCTGTCTATACATCTTCATCCTTGGCCGAGAGCCTTGAACACGTCCGGCATTTTTCAGGTTTACCCTCTGCCTCTATTCCAGAACCGTATCGAGTTATTCACCCTACTGAGTCCTCTAGTGAAGACGAGAAGATTCTTGCTGAAGTGTATAACTCACAAGCCTAGTTGTCTAGACTCCCTACTGTTGAAGCTACAGCTCATCCAGATTCAACCACCTTCAAGATTCGAGAGATTACCAATCTTCTGGGAAACTCATCTGCCCCAGTATCAGACACAAGTCACTCAGTATCACCAAGCCCTTCTAAGCATTCTCCATCCAAGGAAACGAGAAAATCCAAACGCAAGAGTGTCCCTGTAAGAGTTGTTGTTGAATCAGGTGATGACAATCTTGATGTGGCTCAACCTGAGAAGAGAAAAAAGTCTGCTGAATCAGTGAAAACTGAAGTTGATCCTCCCGTGTAACAAGTGTTCAAAACTCTGCGGTCATCCATCAAGAACAAGGCTCCTGCTGTGGTTCCTACTTCCTCTACCCGGAAGGGAAAACCAACTACTCGCTCAAGAGGACGAAGTATCACACCTGAGGTTCAAACTGCTACGGAGAATCCTAACACCACCATCTATAAACCTCAGTTTGACTCCTCTTCTGCTCAAGGAAAATGGTCCACGATGATCCAGAGAGATCTTATAGTTCAGAGGTCCGTTGATGAACATCAGTTGAACTCTGTTTGCGACATCTTGCCCTTACTGAGTGATGTGGGCCTATTGAAGACTGTCACCTCCATTTGTCCTTATTCGAAGCTACTGACTTACGAGTTCTATTGTAATCTTAATGAGGAGATTGACAATTTGACCGAGACGTGATGCATGCAAATCTTCATTCGGGGTAAATGGTATGTCTTCGGTCCAGATGCGATAAATGAATATTATGCTTTGAAGGCTGTTGACGAAGAAGAAATCACGGACTGGGATTTGGTAGCAAAGACCCTCACAGGTGGACAAACTCCGGCATGGCCTACGGGTGAAACTGATATTATGCCTAGCTCGCGTCTCACCTCCAAATATGTCATTCTGCACCGTATTGCTCTTCACAACTGGCTACCATCTGCTCACTTTCATACAGTTGGTAAGCAATTGGCGGCTTTCCTGTTTCGGATTGGAACTAAAATGTCTATTGATCCGGGGACTTGGATCTTTTATCATATCCTCACATTGATTCATCCGCCAGAGCACAATGTAAGGTTACCTTTCCTAATCTGATATTTGGGGTTCTGACATCGCAGGGCTTTGTGCCAATGCCTAGTGAGGTTATCAGTTCGACTCTTCTGTATGCTGTTGATCCTCGCCTTCTGACTGGAAATCACATCTGAGATGTTACGCCGGTGAATGCTCCTCCCTCTTCTGATGCTGACAATGTGGTTGATGATTCGCCACATGCGAAGGATGTTCAGCTCTCTCTTCGCTTGAAAACCCGGGTATCTGATCTAGAAACTGTTCATGGAATCATTGTGAAGCAGTTGACTGCGGCCGGTACTGAATTGGCTACCGTTCTTCTCCACTTGAGCTTGACTGAATCTGCTACTGCTGATGCTGCTAAGTCCGACACTGAGGGCCCCTCCAATACTTGACTGTGTTTTGACTATCATTGGCAAAAAGGGGGAGTGTGGAACTCAGGGGGATTGTTTTGATGTTTTTGTAGGACTTCGTACCTTCTGGCCCTGTCTGGGCGTCTGATTGTGATGGCACCATCCTTATGAAGATTGTCGTTTTTTGTTCAGCACGATTTGTATACTGAGTTTTTGATATGAATTGTAATTCAGATCCTTGACTTTTATGCAATTGTTATCTTCGTCCTATCTAGGTTGTGTTTTATCTTAGTCGAGTTGTTTTGCCAAATAATAGCCAAAGGGGGAGTTTGTTAGTGTTTTAATTGCTCCAAAAAAACCCCAACATATAATTGGCAATATTATTATGGCAAACTAAGATAGGGTTAGTTTGGTGTCGGTTTGTTTTACAGAAGACTGATTGATCAGATGCAACAACAAGTGTACTGACATTGAAGATCTGTTTTAGGAAGATGTTTCCTTTTCACTGAACGCAGTATAAGAAGTCAGCTTTGGAAAGAATATCAGTGGGTCTGTCTTGGAAAGGTATGGACAGAATCTTTAAGATTACATCCTTCACATATCGTCCTATGATCTTCAATCAGAGATATTTTTGGAGAGTGTTCTTGCTATGGAAGTATAAGTACCCTCACTCGGTCATGAATTAGGGTTACGGTTTTTAGAAGAAAGAAACACTCCTAACTATATAGAGGTCATATCTTTGATTATCATGCCTCTTCTCAAAACAATTTGTTCTTGGTGATTATGATGAAGAACTTGAGAAGAAATATTATTGCTTAAACGAAAGGACGCTAAGATCACACAGTTGTGGGAACAACATTGGACTGCGTCACTGAAGTGGACTACATCAGAGTTAGCTCTCCAAGTGAAGGGATTTCATTGGACTTCTGTATGCACGGCTCTCCAACTTCAACAATCCACTAAATCTGTGTAGGCTGGGTACGTACCTTGTGTGGAGCACTTGGGTGAGATTATTGTTTCTCTACCTTTGTACATTGGATTATGAGTTAGTGGATTGGACGCCTCTGTGATCGTCCCCAAGATGTAGATACACACTGTATCGAACTGGGTATACATCTTGTTTGTTGTTTTCGCTGTATGCCTTAGATTACTCTTTTTGCAAACAAATCAATGATCTATCTAACTGACTGACATCATCGATGAATCTGTCAGTCTAATCCATCTGTCATTTAATCCTATTAATATTCCTTGAGTTGCATAGTATGACACATGGTTAACACACTTGCTTCATGATATGAGAGATTTCACCCCCTCTGTTTTCTTGCACATTCCTCTTGATTGAGCTATCTTTGGTGTATCTTTGGCACTTATTTATTTTTGCTTTGATTGAGAACTTGCTTGAGGACAAGCAAGAGTTAAAGTGTGGAAACTTGTGATAAGTGTCAAAGACACTCATTTATAAGGGTCTTTATGGGGTTGTTTAGTGCTTAATTGCTATCCTTTGTGCTTGATTCTTGGTCTAATGTGCTAATGTGTTACAAAGCTCTACTATGTCTTGCACTTTAAGGTTGTGAAAGAAATTGAGCTTAAAGGAAGGCATTTGGCATGAACTGGAGCATCCCGAGAATAGCACGAAGCGGAGCCGTTCAAGAAGAGGCATCCACGAACTTAGATCACTCGTGGATTGAAACCAGAATGCATCCACGACAAGATCCACAAACGTGGAGCCTTCGTGGATTGAAACCAGAATGTTTCTACGACGTGATCAACGATCGTGGAAGAGAAGCGCAGATGATTTAAGCGCACAGTCCACGAGCGTGGGAGGCTCGTAGACAGCTCGTGGATGCAGGGTAGTGCGAGAATTCAAGTGTATTTTGGAGGGAAAAGCTATTTAAGGCTAGATTAGATAGATCACAAGAGATACATAATTTTTTACATCATTATCACTTTTCATAGTTGACATTCTTAGCTCTAGGTTTTCTCTCTCTAGCCTCTCTCACAATGGATTGAAGATCTCTTGGAGAATGAAGCTTGACACACTTCCATTCTAGGAAACAATTGTAGATTGAATCTATATTGCAATCAAGTTTGGTAATCTTTGCTTGCTTTACTTTAATTGCATTCTTTGTTGATCCTTGATGCAATGTTGATTCTCCAAGCTACAATGAGTGGCTAGATCTTTAATAGGCATTGAATTGTGATTCTATTGCATGATGCTAGTGTGAAATGTAATTCATAAATAGATTGTGCATTGCAAATGTGTTTGAGATCTTGTAACATGGTGTATTGATTGCGTCTTGTGAGTCTGGCCAACTCTCTTGATAGTTCTTTGCCAATTGATCTAGGCAAGAGATTGCTAGATCTATTGTAGCTCCAAGCCAATTGCATTTCCTTGCTTTAAGATCGAAAAGGTCTAAGTTAGGAATGAGGTGAAGACCATGTGTTTGATGAAATGGTTCTTAGGACCATAGTCACTTAAAGGTGTTCTATACCAAGAAGAGACCTAGACCTAAGACACTAGAAGCATCATGTGATAGTTGAGCAATTCATTCCTAGCTTTCTTTACTTTAATTCCGGCCTATTTGCTTTACTCTTGATTCCTACAACCTCACTCTCTTGCAAACGATCCTTGCGTGAACATGTATGTGATTGGCATGATTCCTATTTCCTATACTAGTTCAATTCACTTTAACTCTTCTAATTTGTTATCCGTAGAGAATGATATAAACTCGGTACTTCAAACTCCCAATCTTTTGACCACTGTACCTGTCAAGTTGTTATGGTAATCTGATCTGGTATATCACTCTCCCTTCCTCATTTACTTTTTATTTTTTTCAGTTCTTTTCTTTTGGCAATTATGATGCTTCCACCTTTGTTTGAATCAAAGGATTTTGGGTTGGTATGTTGCTTTGAGTTTTGGGTTTTGTTCTAAAACTTAAGTAGTAATTTGGCCCCAATCCTACCTTGATATGAAAACTTAACAATCTGAGCCACATGCCCACATTTTCAACTGTTTGTATTTAGAACAACATATATATTGAACTTGTGTTATTTCACCAATTTGCATTTCTTAATAGGAAGGTGAGGAATTATAGTTTACATTTGCCTAATTGGAGACTTGGAGTGCCGAAATCCAACTGCTGATTGAAAGATTGCTTAATTATAACTTTGTGAACTGTGAAGTTGTGAACTAATGAACTATGATTCTGTCATTCTGTGAATTAGTGACTCTGTTGTAGTGTTTTCTGTGATTATGTTATTTTTGTGCAAATTTTTGTAACTTAATTAGCTAATTTAGTGATTTTAGACTTTTAGTCTGTAGTTTTGAGTTTTGAAACGTAGGGGAGTGTATTCAATCATGACTTTCATAGAGTTTTAAAGACTTTTATGAACTTTAAAAGTTTGGAGGTATTCAATTCAAACTTTCAGAGAGTCTTTAAAAGTCAGATAGTATTCAATCAAGATTTTTAAAGAGTCTTTAAAAGTCATGTGGTATTCGATTAAGACTTTTAAAGAGTCTTTAAAATTCATGTGTTATTCAAAAAGCTAGACTTTTTATTCTCAAATATAAATTGAAGCCGCAACACTCTATACTCAACAAAATACACATCTCTGGTTGTCATGCATCTTCCTCAAGACAATAGGTTTTTGGTGATTATGAAGAAGAAATTGAGAAGTATCAGCGTTGCTTAAACGATAGGACGCGAAGACCACTCAGTTGTGGGAACAACGTGGGACTGCGTCATCGAAGCAGACTGCATCAAAGTTAGCTCTCCAATTGAAGGGATTTCATTGGACTTCTGCATGCGTGGCTCTCCGACTTCAACAATCCACTAAACCTTTGTAGATTGGGTACTGACCTTGTGTGGGGCACTTGGGTGAGATTGTTTTTTCTCTACCTTTGTACATTAGATTATGAGTTAGTGGATTGGACGCCTCAGTGATCGTCCACCAGATGTAGATACACACTGTATCGAGCTGGGTAAACACACATATGTGTTGATTTACATTCTGCCTTAGTCTTCCGCTTTTCAATTTATCTGCTATTCTATCTGATAACTGATCAACCGAGAATCTGAGTTAGTCAGTCCAGTATTCAGTTTGCAAGAAACTAAATCAATATCCATATTAAGAGAATATGCAAAATTACATGTGGTATCAGAGCATTTAAGTCTACATACTGACTTGATCCATACGGGAAAAGCTTTTTGCATTTTCTCTCTATTTAAGAAGTTGTTTGCTTGGTTGTCTGTAGGCTTTTAGACTGCTCTCTACTTGTGTGTTCTGGCTGGTCGTCTGTTTTGATTCATGATGGATGCAAGTATGAAACCACCAGAATTGCATGGTCACAATTATTCCTTCTGGAAGGCTTGAATGGAGATTTATCTTCAAGCACAAGGCACCAGAGTTTATCGTACTGTCCTCACTGGATGGAGTCCTCTGACAGTCCAGAATGCTGATGGAACCGCTAACATCAAACCAATGGAGACATGGACTGAAGATGAGATGTCGTCCTCTGATCTGAATAATAAAGCGTTGAATTCTATTGTAGGATCTCTACATGAATCAGTGTTTACCTTGGTTACAGGGATAAAAGAGGCAAAACGTGTATGGGAAATCCTTGAAACTAGATTTGAGGGTACCAGTGATGTCAAATAGTCAAAGCTTCAGATAGTTTTATCAGAGTTCGAAACTCTCAGGATGAGTGAAGAAGAAACTATCTCTAACTTCCATAGTCGTGTTCAGAATTTGATGAACATGGCATCAGTACTTGGGGAACCATTTACAGATGAAAGAGTTGTCAAGAAGATCATTCGCTCTCTGCCCAAACGATTCCGAATGAAAGTGACTGCAATTCAGGAAAACACAGGCTGGGAGAAGAAGAGTGTGGGAGAGCTTATGGGTAATCTGCATAGTTATGAACTTCAGGTGTTGGCTGATGACGATCCTGCTGTCAGCAGAAAAGGCAAGTCAGTGGCTTTTGTAGCGGAGGCTGATCGAGAATCTGACACAGATGATATAGATAATGAAGCCCTAGCCGTGTTAACAAAAAATTTCGAGAAAATACTGAAAGGTTTCATTCGAAGAAGTCAAGGACAGCCTAACAGGACTCAATACAAAAGTGGAAAAGCCTCATATCAGAAATCAGAACCATTATCTTTCACAAAGAATAGTCAGTCCCAGAATGGACGAACTGGGCAATTCAGAACTACACATACTGACACAGTTAAAACTTTAAATCGGTCAGTGCAGTGTCGGGAGTGTGAAGGGTTTGCACATATACAATCTGAATGTGCAACGTATCTCAAAAGACAGAAATCTATGTCTGTGTCTACCCTAAGTGATGATGAAGAGAAAGCAACAGGTGACCCTTATGATGAAAATGTTGGAAACTTCGTAGCCTTCTTCACAGCAACAGAGGTTCAGTTAGAAGAAGATGAAACTGATGGAGAATCCTACATATCATCAGATGATTTTGAAGAGAGACATGTTCAGCTAGAGATGGAATTTGCCAAACTGGTTGGCAGTTGGGAACAACTAGTGAAATTCAACAAGAATCTGAATGAAGATGTGAAACACATAGATGAACTACTGAAGAAACTAAACACTGAATTAGTTACAAAAGAAGATCTTATTGCTCAGATCAGATCTCGAGAGGGAAAGCTGATAAAAGAACTGGAGGAACTGAAGAAAACCATCAAGATGATGGATACCACTTCAACCTTAGACAAAATTCTCTATTCTGGTCGAAATCCTAATGATAAAAAGGGTCTTGGATTTGAACGAGGACAGTCCTCAATGTCAGCTCCTGTGTTTATCAAAGAAGGTACTTCTGGTGGAAATTCAGTTCTCTGTCATGAACGAGGCCAATCATCAAGATCCACTCAGTTCTATCAGAAAGGAAGCATGTCTACTCTGATTCCTGAGGCTGAACCTAGCAGAATCAAATTTCAGTCTCAACACTAAAAGTTTAAAATTAAGTATGTTACAGTCAGACAATATGTACCCATTTGTCACTACTGTCTAACAAAAGGGCACACCAGACCTGAATGCTACTTCTTCTACAGAGATCAGAGGAAGGAGAAATATCAGAACAAGACAATCACTCCTTTCACAAGGCAAGTTTGGGTCAGAAAATCAGAAGTAATCTGCTATCCCACAATTGTACTGACTGCCTCTATGACCGAAACACGATGGTACTTCGACAGTGGCTGTTCCGGACACATGACTGGGAATGCCAAGTGTCTTATGTCTGTTCAACCTAGCAGTGGATCAGTGACGTATGGGACGGACAAAAGGGAAGGATAGTTGGTAAAGGTTCTCTAAATGTGACGGGGCTGCCACATCTGGACGAAGTTCTCTTGGTCAGTGGCCTGAAAGCAAATCTTATTAGCATCAGTCAGCTGTGTGATCAAAATTGGAATTTGTGTTTCAACTGAGACTGCTATAGAGTCCTCGATAAGGCAGATCAACTGGTAATGGAAGGAACTCGCTCTTCTGACAATTGCTATGCGTTAACAAATGATACTACCTGTTTCATGACAAAAGCAGACGAATAAAAAATGTGGCATCGACGTTTGGGACATATAAATTTCAGAGATATGGATAAAGTGATCAAACTTGATGCTGTTCGAGGGATACCAAAGCTTAAAGTAGAACAGGAAGGTGTTTGTGGTGCATGTGCTATTAGAAAACAAATCAGGGCTCCCCACAAAGCAGTAAAGATGATTATTTCTGAGAGATGTCTGGAACTAGTTCATATAGACCTTATGGGACCAACTCAAACACTACAAGAAAAATCCCGATTAGCGACGGAAAAATTCTGTCGTGAAAACGCCAAATTCCGTCGCAAAACGCAATTTGCGACGGAATTTTACATTTTCATGACGGAATCCATTCCGTAGTGTCAAGGCTTGTCGTATTTCATTTCGCGACGGATTATTTTTGTCGCGAGCAATAGCGACGGAAAATGGTGACAGAATTTTTCGTCGCAAAGTAAGCGACGGAAACCATTCTGTCGCGAGTCCGTCGCAGTTTTGGCAACGAAAATGTTTGTTCTGTCTCCATCGCGTGAAAAAATACTCCATCGTGGAATTCATATTCCGTTGCATATTTCTGTCGTGAAATATAACGACAGAAATAATTATTGTCGCGATTCCGTCGCTAACATTTCTGTTGCAAATTTTATCTTCCATCGCAAAATTTCATCGTTAGAAAACGACGAAACAAATTTCCGCAGTGATTCCATCGCTCGATATTCCGTCGCAAAGTTTGTTTTCCATCATAAAATTTCGTCGTACAAAAAATAACGAAACTATTCACTACCGTGATTCCGTCGCATTGTTAAAATCATATTTTATCGCAATTCTGCTAAATTATTTTTTTAAATATTTTTTTAATTATTATTATTTTTTAAAATTCTAATATTTGTATTTAAAATGTTAATATGCAAACTAAAATATAATATAATTTGTTATATAAAAGTGATATTATTTGTTGTTAAAAACATTAAACGTTATACTTAATACCAAATTGATGTAAAAACAACAATATAGTAATCCATAAAAGAAAAATCAATATCAAATTCAATTCGATTATGATTTTTCTAACTATTTTTGAAATTCCAAACATCATTCTACTTAGCCCATATTTCTTCGATGATATAGAGAGGTCTTGGCTTGTTCTTCGTTCTGCTTATATAATCAACATATCTTCTTTTAAGCAGCACTCCGATCAAAATACTTCTACAATACACAATATAAATAATATTAAGCAGGGAAAACACAAACTAATCAAACAATAAAACGAGTATTGTTCAGCAAAAAAAAAGTGCAATCTTTTTGTTTTTATCAAATAGTAGAATTGCCCTTAATAAAATCCCTACCATGCGGGAAGGTCTATCACACACAGCAGGGTGCATAAGAATTCTTGCAGATACTGAAACATTGAAGGAGTACAGTCTACCATGTCTTTCATTGGAATACTGAAGGGCATATCTGACAATTCAAGATCCTCATTGCTTATTCCCCTGCAATTACAATTTCATTTACCATATTGCAGCTTGATTTGAGACATCTGGAAAAGAGCATAACCTACTCAAGACTAGTCAACTCATAGGATTCAAGAACAGAGTTCTTAAAATTATATGTTTCAGAACCAAAATATGTTAATTTAGTGTCACATAAATATGACAAAAATAAGGTTATGACAGTTAACAATATCACCCAAATAAAGACATCAAATATACCGGGCAAAATTTTTCTCACAAACTGATCCCAGTGAACTGCATACACTAAAGTAGGGAATTAAGATTACATATTCTCATTTCCAACAACTACAGTAGGGCATGACCAGTCCATATCGTATACTGAGAGCTAAAGAGCATGAAAATTGTTTACAAAAATACATGTGCAGACATACAATATATATACATCCATTCCATTATAAGGAAATTCTGTCCATAGTACAAAACATGATTGAAAAAGAACTATATAAAAATTCTATATAGATCAAACTAAGAGCCCGTAACTTTAGCCAAAGCATGAATTGTATAATTTGCTGATCTCGAAATATGACAAATAGACACAGAACTTAAAGAACATATAAAACTGTTTATATTTTTATTTCTATTTCATTTTCTCTCAATTCTAAAACATACTTCACACATGTAATGTATAGTATTGAGATAAGTATCTAAGACTAATAAGATAGGGACGTAGAAGAAGCATATATACTTGAATTGAAGTTTGAACTCTATTACACTACAATTATAAATAGCCATGAGAAAGAATGCAAAGAACATTTATTTCAATGCATGTATAAAACGATCTCATTCTTTATTTGCATGCTGCCGTTGCAGCAACTTAGCAACTAAATTTTTTTATTTATTATTTTAAAAAATTAGTCTTTAATTTAAATTTAAATATTTATATCTTAGCTTTGTATGCACTTTAACTTTTTTTCCAGTTTCGTAGTTTAATTTTTGAGCTATTTGTTTAAATTAATTAAATATAGCATTTTCTTGATCATATATATATATATATATATATATATATATATATATATATATATATATATATATATATATATATATATATATACATACATATATATAGCTCTTTTTCGTATGGATTAACCATGGGAAAACCATAATATCTAATCTTTGGTCTTCAATTTTTGGTCAATAATTTAGGAATACATAGGTTAAAATTTTTCTCAGGTTTTTATTTTTATTAGTTATGCAATCATAGAATAGCAAACTGGATTTGGAGCAAAGATAACAGAACTTGTTTCATTCAACTGCCACAACAGGATGGTAAACAAAAATATGAAATTAATAAACATGTTTCATACATTCATCACAACCAAATAAAAATACCAAAGATATCAAAGATACTACCAAACCAAAATATCAATAATTTCAGTCAAAAAACCAAAGAAATACCTAGATTCATAAGCGGTGTCGGCGTCGACAGTGGGGAGTCAGCGTTGGCAGCAAGGCGTCAGTGTCTGCAACAGGGAATTTCGTCGCAACAGAGACTCGGTGTCGCAGCAGGAGGAGGCACGATTCGTAGCAGATCGCAGCAGGAAGAGGAGACACGTTCATAGTGTTGCCGGAAAATTTGGAGGAGCGATGCAATCGCAGCACGATTCGTAGCGTCGCCGCAGACTCTCAGAGTAGTTTTAGCCTCTTAGGAATTAGTGATTAGGGATTTTCGGTTTGACTTAGATTTTAGGAAATTAGGTTTTAGTTTTTTATTATTGGTAAAGAGTTAATATTCTTAATTACAATATTACATATATTCTAATATAAATTTTATTGATTAGGGGTTTTCGATTTTAATTTATTTTTAATTTTTAATTTTTAATTGCTAAAAATAAATTTTTAAATTGTAATATATATATATATATATATATATATATATATATATATATATATATATATATATATATATATATATATATATATATATATATATATATATATATATATATTATGTGTGTGTGTGTACACATACGTTATCATTTTGGATTAATGATTACAAAAGATATACTACCCAAATAATCAATTGAGAAACTTAAATATTTAATTATTTTTTACATTTGTGCATAATCAAAATCTTCTTATATTTAAATATTTACATAAACTTTAATTATTATCTTTAGGCGTGCGTTCACAATTCGGTGAAAATTTGTTAAACGCTCGAATCGAAGAATTTCAGTTAATAAGCTTTTAAACAAAATATTCCAGTTCGGTCAATGGTTAAAGATTTCTAAACATTTTGGTTATTGATAATTTGGTTATAAAGTATTGATTAACTGAATTAACAAATCGATTAAGTAATAGTTTATGTCTGTGTGTGTGTGCAAAAATAAATGCCCAACATTAGTACTCAATGTTAAAATCATAGTTATAATTTGTGTGTGTGCGTGTATTAATTTTTTCTATGCTCAAAAATACGTTTATTTGCTAATATGATGGCCGGTCATAGTTCAGTAAAGATTTGAAGTGGGTTCACTTGGACTATGCTATGTATGAGGTGCAAAATAAATGCTCAACATTAGTACTTAATGTTAAAATTATTGTTATAATTTTTTTTAAATTAATATTTTATATTTTTTTAATCATAAAACTTATAGTTGTAGATGTAATATTATTATATATTAAAAAGTGTAGTTGACAATTTGGTTAATAATTATGGTATGATTAATAATTTTTAAAGTACAAATTCTAAATTTGATAAATGATTAAATATAATTATGATATCACTTAATACAAATTAATCGGAGTTTAACCGTGTAAGGTAATTTGTTTGGTAAGAATGAAAATATAATATTAATGTATAACTCAATAATTATAGAAATGCTAACATAAATCAAGAGTACTAATCTTGATACACTCTTATAATTTGTTATTATAGATTTTAGGTATTTATGTTATAATAATGATGATAATAATAACAATAATAATAATAATAATAATAATAATAATAATAATAATAATAATAATAATAATAATAATAATAATAATAATAATAATAATAATAATAATAATAATAATAATAATAATAATGTAAACTATTTTTATAAGTTCGATATTTATTTTTAACAAAATAACTAACTAACTTTTACTAACTAAAATGTAAATGAAATCAAATTTATTCACTCCATATTTTATTACTCTAATATAATATCTATATATATTATTACAATTAAAGATATAAGTATATATATGGTGGATGCAAGTGCATGGCAACAATAATGAAAAAAGATAATGGAAGTTATAACTGTAGGGGCATTCTATAGCGAAAATAAACTTTAATTAAAAAATTATATATCTTCGCAATGGAAAAAAATAATCGTTGCAAGTTTCGTCACCAACCTCAAACGACAAATCTATCTTTTAGCCAAACATTGCAACATAATTAATTCACGTTGCCAATTCCATTGTCATAGCGCGATGGACATGTAGGGCATCGCATTTTATATCGCCACTATGTTAACATGTTGGCGACGAAATTGATTCCGTCATCTATTCTGTAGCGAAAATAAACTTTACTTAAAAAATTAAATATCTTCACGACGGAAAAAATGATCGTCGCAAGTTCTATCGCCAACCTCAAACGACAAATCTCTCTTTTAGCCAAACATTGCAACATAATTAATTTCGTGGCCAATTCCATCGCCATAGCATGACGGACATGTAGGGTGTCGCATTTTCTGTCGCCACTATGTCAACATATTGACAAAGGAATTGATTTCGTCATTTATTCTGTAGCGAAATTAAATTTTACTTAAAAAATTAAATATCTTCGCGACGGAAAAAATGATCGCCGCAAATTCCGTCGCTAACCTCAAACAACAAATCTCTCTTTTAGCCAAAACATTGCAACATAATTAATTTCCGTTGCCAATTCCATCGCCAAAGCACGACGCTCATGTATGGCGTCGCATTTTCTATCGCCACTATGTTAACATATTGGCGACGGAATTCATTCCATCATCTATTCTGCAACGAAAATAAACTTTTCTTAAAAAATTAAATATTTTCGCGACGGAAAAAATGATTGTAGCAATTTCCGTCGTCATCCACCGTCGTCAATTCATTGGCGCTAAGATTATGCCGGAGTATTTCCCACTTTGCGTCAAAAATCGCAACGGAATTAACTCTCATCGCCAATTTTGTCACAAAACCGAGACGGAAATATCAGTCGTTGCATTTTCTGCCGTTAATGTGGTGACAGAACATCATTTCGTCGCAAAATCCGTCACCAAAATTTTGGCGCCAAGATTTCGCGAGCTTTTTCTCACCTTGCGCCAAAAATTGCTACGGAATTTAATTTTGTCACCATTTCCGTTGCATTATCGCAACAGAACGCGTTCCGTGGCAAAAACCATCGCAAAACGGCAACAGATTATGTTCTGTCGCGAGGTTTCCATCGCTATTCGTGATTTTTCTTGTAGTGAAATTGAAAGCATTGGAGGAAAGAAATACATCTTTGTGTTGACGATTTCTCACGGTTCAGTTGGGTATATTTTCTAAGAGAAAAATCTGAGGCATTTAATGCTTTCAAAACTCTGTGCATAAGAGTACAAAAAGAAAAGGACGAGCCCGTTGTAAAAATCCAAAGATTGAGAAGTGATCATGGAAAGGAGTTTGAGAACACCTTATATTCAGAATTCTGTTCAGAAAATGGGATAGGTCATGAATTCTCCGCTCCACGAACGGCACAACAGAATGGGGTTGTGGAAAGGAAGAATCGAACCTTGCAAGAAATGACAAGAGTAATGCTACATGCCTCACATCTACCACAACGCTTCTGGGCAGAAGTAGTGCATACTGCCTGTCATACAGTCAATAGAGTCTATCTCAGACCCGGTACCTCTCAGACGCCATATGAGATATGGAAAGGAAAGAAGCCAAACTTGAAATACTTTCATGTGTTTGGAACCAAGTGCTATGTTCTAATTTACCGGGAACAAAGAGGAAAGTTCGAGCCCAAGAGTGATGAGGGAGTATTTCTTGGATACTCACCAAACAATCAAGCTTATACGGTTTACAACAAAAGAACTCAAACAGTCATGTAATCAGTGAATGTGGTTATTGATGACAACGCAGAAGAATCAAATGAAACATCTTTGACTGATCCTGCGTAGACACCCCTATCAGTGATCCGCCAAAAACGTCTGACACACCCAAACTGTTTGACACACATGAATCGTCAGAAGAAGATGAAGGTAATCCAGAAAAGGACAAATTGCTTTCTGATGGAGATGGAAAAAATAAGCCCACCAGAACTCAGAAAAATCATCCATCAGACAACATAATTGGTGATCCAACCGATGGAATGGACACCAGAAGCCGAATGAGAAGCAATCTAATATAAATAGCTGGTTTTGCCTGTTACACCTAAAAAATAGAGCCAAAAAATGTGAAGGATGCCTTGCAAGATGACTTATAGGTTAAGGCAATGCAAGAGGAACTACATCAGTTCGAAAGAAATCATGTGTGGGATCTTGTCCCAAGACCTGACAGTGTAAACATAATCGGAACAAAGTGGATTTTCAAAAACAAAACTGATGAAGCAGGTAACATTGCAAGAAACAAAGCTCGTTTAGTTGCTCAAGGGTATACTCAAATAGAAGGAGTTGACTATGATGAAACATTTGCACCTGTTGCTAGATTGGAGTCAATTAGAATCTTACTAGCTATAGCATGCATACTGGGTTTCACACTGTTTCAGATGGATGTCAAGACAGCATATGGCTATTTGCATGAAGATATTTATGTGGAACAGCCTAAGGGATTTGAAGATCCAGTTCATCCAACTCATATCTACAAACTTAGGAAAGCTCTCTATGGACTCAAACAGGCTCCAAGGGCATGGTATGAACGACTGACGCAGTATCTGTTACAACATGGTTATGATCGAGGGAGTGTGGACAAAACGCTGTTTGTTAAGACCACTGTAAGTCATGTATCAATTGCTCAGATCTACGTAGACGATATTGTATTTGGGTCTACTCTACAGAATTATACTGATGATTTAGTGGAAGTCATGAAGGAAGAGTTTGAAATATCCATGGTTTGTCAACTGACTTACTTCCTAGGGCTTCAAGTTAAACAAAGTTCCGAAGGATACTTTATCTGTAACACCCCGAAATTTTTAAAACGTTTTAATCTTATAATATGAAAGCAATTCTATTAATCAATCTCAAACAGCGCATTCTAAACATAAGGGTCTGGGGTGTTATGCCACATCTGAGCTGGATAACTCAGATGCTCAGGCTACATTAACTAATTATCCTCAAATTACATCATCAAGGCACGCAGGCCGAAAGGAAAGACTAACTATCTAAGCCGAGGTCCTCTAGCGCGCTCCGGTAGCTAATCATCTGTGCCTGAAAGCCAAATATATCTGTTCAGCGAATAATCCTGGTAACCCACTCCAACGCGTTAAAATACAATATAGGTATATATATATATATATATATATATATATATATATATATATATATATATATATATATATATATATATATATATATATATATATATATATATATATATATATATATATATATATATATATAGGAAAACCATTTTGAAGCAGGAAGTCATATACTTAGGAGACTCTAGCTTTAAAACCAGGAATAGATTCGACATATAGGGATAAGCACATTCAGCAGTTATAATCATGCATATAAAGATATCATCATATATCCAAAGGTCACAGGTTAATTTCATATCATTTATATCATCTTTTAATCAATATCTTTATCACATAAGCACACTTTGGTGGCACCACTGGACCAATCGCATGCCCCAAACATGAGGGTTAGCGCATATAGCGCTAACACGGTCCCGCAGCACCCTACCTCATACCGCAGCATGAAGGAATTGACCATAGCCAATTGTATAGACCGTCAATAGATTCAACGGCGGATCACAGCCCTACACACCGCTGACGCGTTCAGTCGATGGACTGTGATCCTCTTTTGGGGACTGCGACCCTACACACCGCTTGACGAGCCCAGTCGGTGGGTCGTAGCTGATCATAGCCCTACACACCGCCTGAGGGACTCATTCGGTGGACTATGATCTTTGGGGACTATGACCCTACACACCGCTGGCACATACACTCGGTGGATCGCAGCCGACCATAGCCCTACACACTGCCTGACGAACTCATTCGGTGGACTATGGCCTTCCTCGGGCTAGTGGCCCTACACACCGCCTGACGCGTCCAGTCGGTGGACCACAGCACACGAGGCCCATGAGGTGGATCGCAGCCCTAGAAGTAAGTCACTGACCGCAGCCAGGATAATGAACCGCAGCTCATGAGTAACCAGTCTAACCGCAGCCAAGAGTCATGCACACATATCACGTAGCAAGCACATGCAACCCACATTAACACATAGGGAGGGGGAAAACGTATAAATAAAACTTATGCGTAGTTTTCCACATACTAAGAATAGTCCTAAGGGGTTCATACGTCTTCCTCCTAGGTCAACGGGTTACCGATTCAACTAGCATGCAATACACGAGACTCTTTTATCCTACGAATGGTACCCGAAACATCGAACTAGACTCATGCACGACAAACGGAGTATGTTGGGACACCACGGGGGTAGGGGAGCATCAAACGGGGAAGCCAAAGTCCCAAAGTGAGAAAAATCCAGCGGGTGGAGGGCCACCCGCCGGCAAAGAACCTCCGGGCAACGGGTGCCCGGCGGACAGTCGTCTGCCCGCTGCCGGCGGCGTTACTTCGGGCAACGGGTAGGTGGCGGGTCCCCCTACCCCCACCTACCCCCCACTGACTCTTTTGCAATACTTTGGTCCAGGGATCTTTCCTGGAACCCGAAACCATGTTTAGACACCTTTAAACGCAAACAACGACACCACGTAGTCAAATAATGGATCAAAACCAAGAATCACATTTAAATACATCCTAACATGACTTCTAAACATAATTAACACCCGATCAGGCGAAATCCCACCCAAATATACCAAGAATATCACAATACGAAATTCACGATTTAACCTAGGGCTCTAATCATATTTAAATCACAAAATCATACTTTATCTTTAAAATCAAGAACATCAAGATTTATCAAAAACGACACGCAATTATCAAGATCTTCTCATAATCATCAAGATTATCAAGATCAACACATGAGATCATCTCATCAACATCAAGATTATATCATAATCATCATAAAAGATTTATCAAGACACAAGCATAGAATTGTATATCAAAAGGAGCCAAAGAAGAAGATTATAGCAAGGAAAATAGGTTTTTTTTGAGACATGAGTTACCTCTTAGCCTTAATTAATCCTCCCTTGGATATTAAGGTTATTTTCTAAGATTTCCATCCGCTTGATCTCCCTAGGCTCGGTGGTAGAGAATCTCCCGGGAATATTTTCGTGTAATATAACTATAGGTGGTAAGGGTTCTAATTGCTTTCTAATCCCCTATTTATAGAATCAGGAATCCTAATCATAATCTGAATAATAAAGGCTTACTTTCTTTATTCCTAATAGATATATAGGTCTAGGATTCCTAATTAGAATCTGACTAGTAAAAGGTTTACCCTCTTTATTCCTAATGGGCTTAAAACTCTAGTTTAGGCAAGGGTCCACAATCCATGGTGGACCACATTAATTAATTAAAGGGAATCCTAATCAAATTAAATCATTTTTAATTATTATTAACGGAATTAATTAAATAATTAAGGAATAAGGTTCAAATTGGCCACTGAACGTAACTTGAAAATGCAATTAGGCCACTGAACAAAAAAAAGATGCAATTAGACCACTGAACACCCAAAAACGTGAAATTAGGCCACTGAACACTCCAAATGTATGCAATTTCACCGGATTGCAGGTTACCATCAATTTTAGCAGGTTACATTCTTACGTGGCGGCTGAGTTGGCATTTCTAATAATTTTTAAATAATTTTTAATAACTTTTAATAATAATTTTTTTATTAAAAAAATTGAAAAAAAAATAAATAAATAAATAAATTAAATTTGTTTTAAATAATTTTTTTTTAAAAACTTTATTATTAAATTTTATTAAAAATTATTTAAAAATTATTAAAAATGCCAACTCAGCTGCCAGGTAAGCAGGTAACTTGCTAAAATTGATAGTAACCTGCTATCAGGTGAAATTGCATACATTTGGAGTGTTCGGTGGCCTAATTGCACTTTTTTTTCGTTCAGTGGCCTAATTGCATTTTCAGGTTACGTTCAGTGGCCAATTTGAACCTTAAAGGAAGCTTCGTCCCCGAAGCTTAGAAATCATTTTGGGGTAAAGAGCCCGAATTAGTATAGTAGCACATAAGGAAAATATTATATGAGAAATATATACATATGCACATATAAATTTACTGGGTTTAAGCCTAACTATTGTGCTAGCAAAATGCACCAAATAATAAGGTTATGAATATGCAACTCACATTATGTAAATTTTATGGATGCATGATAACATAACATAGAAGTCTTACACACGGCATGTTCATTGTTTGGTTGATTTATGATGATTTAACACATAGGATCACAAGTTGCACCGAACATATAATTATTTATGTACATAAATAAGAGGCAAATACCATGCGGGTGCAGATTCGGATAGCCACATAACTATTATAAAGCACATATGCACATATACCAACACAGGCGAATCCTCATTTACGAATGGATGCAAACGTTTAATATGTAGTGTAGCATGTCGCGAGCCAAAATGCCATATATGTAGGATCTTTGCCTAATCATTGTGCTTAGTAGGTTATACCAAATACTCATAGTTTCAAAATAACAAGTCTAACACGTATGGTAATTAATTATTATGTTATATGCGGATCCTGCAAGTTAGCATGCTTGTATGTATACAGTCGTAATTATGCTAAATATGCAACTTCTTAAGTCTATAGGCATAGAGTATAAAGGCACGTGAACCTATTTTGAGTCTTAAATAATAACTAGTCCTATGGAGTCATAAAGCACATATATGTATTATTCAACATGTTAAACTAGTGCATGATTAACAATTAAATTCATGTATTCAATATCGTGGTATAACCAAACATTTGTCACATAAATTCAAGAAGGTCATAAATCATATAACAATTATTCAAATAGCGAAAATCAGATTTTGAGGAAAAGATTGTAAGTAATTAGGAGGAAAGTTCTTGCTCCTTATGGGGTAAATAAATTAATAGAATTGGGGTCTTTATTTTGTATACCATGGATAATGGTGGGTGATTATATAACAAGTATTGGCACTTATATGCAGATTGCTTGTGATTAACAATATTGTATATATGCATAGTGGGATGCCTTAGAACATACAGTTTTGTCTAACATGCTTTGCATATATATATATACATGAATGTGTGTAAGTATGTGTTTTAACATAAACATGCGAGCTATGTGATTTGACATGCAATACCTATGAAAATATAAATTTCCACATATAATTGGACCATGCAATTTGCATACAAATATTCTTTAATAATTACGAGTAAGATAGCCTATGTTCACAAGTACTAAAAGGTTTATCTTGAGAAATCTTGACAGAATTTGATCGCACAAGCACTTAGGAAAATTAGTTTTATCTCGGTGGTAAATAGATTTTAGGTAGGCATAACTCTTACCTCTAGAAGCCTCGAATACCTAAACAACTTAGAATTGAAGACCCTTGATTGCTAATTCCTAAATTAATTGATGACCTGATGGTGAGGCTAAAGTTTTTAATTATTTAGGGAAGGTAGGAGTGGTAACAGGGAGGTCATGCGAGGGGGAAAAGCAGAATTAGGGCTATCTCAGGATATGTGTATGTATATATATAAGAGTGATGTAATTTGTACGGAATGATATTTCAGGGTTAGGATATGCTAAGTGCAAACTCATAGATGCATATAAGATTATTATAGCTAGGGTACATGTGTATGGTTTGGGGCTATGGATATTATTGTATATAATATGACTGTAACAATTTATATGAATACGTATGAATAAGGGAGGATGTTCTATAGGCTCACAAGTTTATATTTATATATATATATATATATATATATATATATATATATATATATATATATATATATATATATATATATATATATATATATATATATAAGCATATAGGGACGTACCGTATATGACGCAACCATGGAAGATTTAGGATTAGGCAAAGTGATTAGAGTTAGGGTGTAATAATAATGAAAATAATAATAATAATAATTTGCGTGTAAGTGTAGCATACAAGTGTAATTGGGATTTACTACATACTTTAGGAACGTATATATATATAATAGAAGTTTAGGGGAATATATTTAGAGTAGTAGTGTGAAGAAGGAATCGCTTCGGGAAAGCTCCGAGAATGCACAAATTCAAGTCCAAAGAATTCCACACTCGTGTGAACAACAAAAGAGACTTGCATACATGGAAAATCTCAAGAAATCACATAAAGAACACGGGAGACTTCAACTAGATATCATAACGATCACACACCCCATTCTTCCCCTCCCTAATTAAAGCTATGTTCCCCAAAATTTTCCTCCACGCAAACTTATGTAAGTACTTATCGAGCTATTAGTAAGTTAACTATCAAGGTAATTGGTCAATTATGATTTGGAAACGTGAGTTATTATATGCCGAATAAAATTACCAATTGCAAGTTCCAAAATATTTTATCAAATAACAGAAATATTCAAATAACGCACGTTTGATCAAATAGTTAAGCAACAATATGCAGTTCCCTACACGATCTATAGGTAAATCAATTAGGGGGATAATCCAATTTTCATGTTTAAGTGAATAACTAAGTACGACATTTAGACGAAATCAATAGCTTATCAAGTTTTAGCATGCCGAGGTAAATCGTTAGTAATCAAAGAGTGTCATGCAACAAATTAGGTAAAAGTATGCAAGGATGTCACAACCGTTAGGGCAAGCATAGGGAATGAGGGACAAGTATGTGAGACCTATAAAAAGAGACGATAAACTCACAATCTCACAGCGTGTCCTAAGTTTCCTGAATCCTATGTACTTAAATTCTTAGAGTTCAAGCTTAATGTCCTAAAGTCCGGTCTTAAAAGTCTTATCCTAGGGTCAAACTTAGGCTCTGATACCATCTGTAACACCCCGAAATTTTTAAAACTTTTTAATCTTATAATATGAAAGCAATTATATTAATCAATCCCAAACAGAGCATTCTAAACATAAGGGTCTGGGGTGTTATGCCACATCTGAGCTGCAGAACTCAGATGCTCAGGCTACATTAACTAATTGTCCTCCAATTACATCATCAAGGCACGCAGGCCGAAAGGAAAGACTAACTATCTAAGTCGAGGTCCTCTAGCGCGCTCCGGTAGCTAATCATTTGTGTCTGAAAGCCAAATATATCTGTTCAGCGAATAATGCTGGTAACCCACTCCAACACGTTAAAATACTATATATATATATATATATATATATATATATATATATATATATATATATATATATATATATATATATATATATATATATATATATATATATATATATATATATATATATATATATATATATATATACATATATATATATATATATATATATATATATATATATATATATATATATATATATATATATATATATACATATATGTATTATATATATACATATATGTATTATATATATATGTATATATATATATATATATATATATATATATATATATGTGTGTGTGTGTGTGTATATATATGTATATATATATATGTATATACATATATATACATATATATATATGTATATACATATATATACATATATATATATATATATGTATATACATATATATATATAATATATATATATATACATATATATATATATATATATATATATATATATATATATATTGTGATCCTCTTTTGGGGACTGCGACCCTACACACCGCTTGACGAGCCCAGTCGGTGGGTCGTAGCTAATCATAGCCCTACACACCGCCTGAGGGACTCATTCCGTGGGCTATGATCTTTGGGGACTACGACCCTACACATCGCTGGTACATACACTCGGTGGATCGCAGCCGACCATAGCCCTACATACCGCCTGACGAACTGATTCGGTGGACTATGGCCTTCCTCGTCCAGTCGGTGAACCACAGCACACGAGGCCCATGAGGTGGACCGCAGCCCTAGAAGTAAGTCACTGACCACAGCCAGGATAATGAACCGCAGCTTATGAGTAACCAGTTTGAACGCAGCCAAGAGTCATGCACACATATCACGTAGCAAGCACATGCAACCCACATTAACACATAAGGAGGGGGAAAACGTATAAATAAAACTTATACGTAGTTATCCACATACTAAGAATAGTCCTAAGGGGTTCATACGTCTTCCTCCTAGGTCAACGGGTTACCGATTCAACTAACATGCAATACATGAGACTCTTTTATCTTACGAATGGTACCCGAAACATCGAACTAGACTCATGCACGACAAACGGAGTCCGTTGGGACACCACGGGGGTTGGGGAACATCAAACGGGGAAACCGAAGTCGCATGAACCCCTTAGGACTATTCTTAGTATGTGAATGATCACACATAAGCTTATTTATGTGTCTCCCCATTCCCAATGTGCTATTATGAGCTATTATGTGTTACGTGATGCATGATTCCCCAATTTGGTTGCGATCAAATTGGCTATACGGGCAGTTGGATGGGTTGAGAACCATCCCAACTGTTAACCAGGCCGGTTGCGATCGGTCAGGTATATAAATATTATATAGGGCTGTGGTCCACTATTTGGTTGTACATGAGCTACGGTTCATTCTCCTGGCTGCGGTCAGTGATTCACTTCTTGGGCTACAGCCCATGGGCCTCGTGTACGAATGGTCCACCGACTGGACGCGCCAGCGGTGTGTAGGGCCACCAGCCTGAGGAAGGCCATAGCCCATCGACCGAGTGATCGGCGCTGTGTAGGGCTATGGTCGGCTGCGACCCACCGACTAAGGGCCAGCGGTGTGTAGGGTCGTAGTCTCCGAGAATCATCGCCCACCGACTAAGATCCTCAGCGGTGTGTAGGGCTTTCGCCCACCGACTAAGCGCGTAGTCTCCGAGGATCACAGTCCACCGACTGAGCGCGTCAGCGGTGTGTAGGGCTGTGATCCGCCGTCAAACTATTGGCGATCTGAACGGATGGTTACGATCAACCCCTTCATGCTGCGATATGAGGTAGGGTGCTGCGGGGCCATGTTAGTGCTATACGCACTAACCCGCATGTTTGGGGCATGTGTTCGGTCCCGTGGCGCCACCAAAGTGTGCTTATGTGACTTGAATGATGATTAGAATGGTGTTGATTTGAATGACGACTTGAATGACGAATAAATGATGATGTGTATGACTTGAAAGTAAACTGTGACCTTAGATACATGTTCTTTATGGTGTTGTCTTTATATAACTGTTTATCATGATTGAATGTGCTTACCCCTACTTCTGAGTCTATCCCTGATTTTAAAACTAGAGTCTCTTAAGCATATATCTTCCTGCTTCAAAATGGTTTTCATATATCTATATATTTACCTATCTATATTGTATTTCAACGCGTTGGAGTGGGTTACCAGCATCATTCGCTGAACAGATATATTTGGCTTTCAGGCACCGATGAGTAGACCCGGAGCGCGCTAGAGATTCGAAGCATAGATTAGTTAGTTTCCCTTCGGCCTGCGTGCCATGATTATGTATTGACATTTGTGTTGAGGATTTTAGTTAGTTAGCCTGTGCATCTGAGTTCTCCAGCTCAAATGTGGCATAACACCCCGCACACTTATGTTGATTTTGGGATTTAATGAGAATTCACCTTTATTATATAAGCTTTAAAAGCTTCAAAATTTCGGGGTGTTACGTATAGAATCATGAATCCTAATCATAATCTGAATAATAAAAGCCTACTTTCTTTATTCCTAATAGATATATAGGTCTAGGATTCCTAATTAGAATCTGACTAGTAAAAGGTTTACCCTCTTTATTCCTAATGGGCTTAAAATTCTAGTTTAGGCAAGGGTCCACAATCCATGGTGGACCACATTAATTAATTAAAGGGAATCCTAATCAAATTAAATCCTTTTTAATTATTATTACGGAATTAATTAAATAATTAATTCGGGATTGACGGCCGTAACACGGGGTGTTACATTATCTCCCAAGAAACGTATGCTAAGAACTTGGTCAAGAAGGTTGATTTGGAATCATGTAAGACACCTAGGACTCCCATTTCGAAGTCTGATTAGAAGTCTGCTTTATCTAACTGCCAGTCATCCAGACATAATGTTCAGTGTTGGCATGTGTGCTAGATATCAATCAGCTCTCAAAGAGTCACACTTGATAGCTGCTAAACGGATTTTGAAATACATCAAGGGTACAATTCAATATGGAATATGGTATTCCAAGGACAGTGAACTGATCGAGTCTAATTGCATACTGTGATGCCGATTGGGCAGGAAATATTGACAACAGAAAAATTACATTTGGTGGATGCTTCTTTGTTGGGAAGAACTTAGTATCATGGCTAAGTAAGAAACAAATTTCAATTTCCTTGAGTACAGCTGAGGCAGAATACATAGCAGCTGGAGGATGTTGTACTCAACTTATCTGGATGAAGCAAATGCTGCTGGATTATGGTCTCTCTCAAAATTCTATGACACTTTACTATGACAATATCAGTGCAATAAACATTTCAAAGAATCCAGTTCAACACTCCAGGACCAAACATATTGATATAAGGCATCACTATATCAAAGATTTGGTCGAAGCAAAAGAGATAGAGTTGGAATATATTCAGACAGATAAGCAAATGGCAGACATACTGACTAAGCCTCTAGACGCAAATCAGTTTGAGATTCTCAAATCTGCTCTGGGGATCTGCATGATGGATTGTTAAGGCAGAACGGTAAGTCAGAAGAAGGGTTTTGATTTTCTCAGCCTCGAGTCAAAATTCCAATATTTGACTTCCTAAATTAACCCGCTTCTGTTTTGTTAAGTAAATATCTTAACCTAGCTTACCCAAATTAAATTACCATTTTCAAAATTCAAACCTTCCGTTTCATCCTTAAAAAGAAGCTATACCGTTGCATCAATCACTTCATAGCTGCATGCATCTTGTCGGCCGCATTGATTATCGTTCCTCACCCTTGGGATTATATCTCTCGTATGATCGCCCTTAGTGGAAAAAGAAATCCTCAACACAACTCTGTTCTCTGTCAACCATCTCTCAAATACCTCTGCCTAGGGTTTTACCTCACCCTTTCTTCCAAAAATCTAACAGATATGGCCGATGCAGTGAGAAACATAATGATCAAGTTGGGAAGGAAGAATCACTCACCAGAAAGTGCTCGGAAGCATGTGAATACTCTTCTCCAACTAGCGATGAAGAAGAAGCTCAAATTGGACCTTGTTCTTCGAGATGAAATCCATGTCATGGTGATATATGACTATCCTGAGTTCTATGAAAACTGGTCAGACGAGGATACAATCACTCTTTTAGTGATGGCTTCTGAAGCAGATAATGACATAAGCCCAGCCTCTATTGACGAACCAGAAGACGGAAATTGTGCAGGGGCATTCCTCAAATACTTTGCACAAAGGGCTCTGGAATGAGAGGAAATCTCTCAAAGACGGGCAGAAACACATCCTTTATATCTTCAAGCAGCCCAGGAGGAAGCTCAGCGATAGATGAACAGAGTTTCTACGAAACAGGTCAAACACTTCTGACACTCCTATTGAAATTTATCCTGATAAGCCTTCTGAGTTGTTATCTGTTGATGTTGAGTCTGATCTACCTACTGAGAAGTCTGATATTAGTCCAGAATCTCCAGAACTCTTATTGCCTGTTAAGCCTAATGTATTTGTTGTTCCACCCCAGTTGTCCACTTGAAACTACTGAGTCTGTAAAACCTGTTATTGTGGGTGAATCTGAGGAAATTGTTCCCAAGTCTGATGATATTGATAAGTCAAATCTAGATGCTTTACCCTCTGATGTTGATCGTCTTGTGGTTCCTGCTGACCCTGAATCCACTATATCTAATAAGCCTTCTGTTGAGAAGTGCTCGAGTGACAATCTTCAAAAGGAGTCTGTTGTTTCTCTATCTGAACAGTAAGAAAGCCCTCGCCCTTAGGAGTCAGTTGATGGTGTCCCTGTCTATACATCTTCCAGTCTGGCTGAGAGCCTAGATCACATTCGCCACTTTGCGGGATTACCCTCTGCTTCAGTACATGAGCCGTACAAAATAATACATCCAAAGCATGATCCTTCTATTCCAACAGACAGTGATGATGAAAGAATTCTGGTTGAAGTCTATGGTTCAAAGGATCCATCCTCTGATCCAACTGAGACTCTATCTGTAGCCGAGACAGCACACCCAGATTCCACATGCTTCAAAATCAGAGAAATCACCAAGCTTCTAGCATTCTCTACTGTCCATGAGTCTGTGACCAGCAATTCTGTATCTCCTAGTCCTACAAAGAGCTCACATGTCAGAGAAAGGCGAAAGTCCAAAAGGAAAGGCGTTTCAGATAAAGTTGCTGTGGATGCTGGTGATGAGCCTATAGAGTCCACTCAACCTGAGAAGAAAATAAGGTCGGCTGATTCTGAGAAAGCTGAAAGTGATCCGCCAATCAGACAAGTTTTTAAGACTCTGAGGTCTTCTGTTAAAAGTAAAGCTCCTACGGTTGTCCCATCAATAACAAGCAGAAAGATGAAAGTTGCTTCAAAGCCAAGAGGGAGGAGTGTTAGTTGAGATGTTTCATCTTTAGTTGAGTTGTTTTGCCAAATAATAGTCAAAGGGGGAGTTTGTTAGTGTTTTGTTTCTGTAAGAAAAACCCCAACATATAATTAGCAATATTATTATGGCAAATTAAGATAGGGTTTAGCTTGGTGTCTGTTTGTCCTTGAAGAAGACTGACTGATTAGTACAATCAACAGACGCACTGGTAGATCAAGCCACTGAAGATCTGATAAAGGAAAGTTTTCTAAAAAGCTGGGACGCGGTTATGAGATGACAGTTTTGGAAAGAATATCAGCGGCTCAGCGTGAAAGGTATGGACCAAATCTTAAAGATTTCTTTCTTCACAAAAAGTCCTACCATCTACAATCAGAGATATATTTCGATAGTGTCCAAATCAAAGAAGTATATATATATCCTTGCTAGCTCAGAAGTTAGGGTTGCACCGATTGAAGCCGCAACACTCTATACTAAACAAAATACACATCTCTGGTTGTCATGCCTCTTCTCAAGACAATAAGTTCTTGGTGATTATGAAGAAGAACTTGAGAAGTATCAACGTTGCTTAAACGATAGAACGCGAAGATCACTCAGTTGTGGGAACAACGTGGGACTGCGTCATTGAAGTGGACTGCATCAGAGTTAGCTCTCCAATTGAAGTGATTTCATTGGACTTCTGCATGTGTGGCTCTCCGACTTCAACAATCCACTAAACCTTTGTAGACTAGGTACTGACCTTGTGTGGGGCACTTGGGTGAGATTGTTTTTTCTCTACCTTTGTACATTGGATTATGAGTTAGTGGACTGGACGCCTCGGTGATCGTCCCCCAAATGTAGATACACACTGTATCGAACTGGATAAACAAACATATGTGTTGATTTACTTTATGTCTTAGTCTTCCACTTTTCAATTTATCTGCTATTCTATCCGGATGATTGATCAATCGAGAATCTGAGTCAGTCAGTCCAGTATTCAGTTGCAAGAAACTAAATCAATATCCATATTAAGAGAATATGTAAAATTACATTTTGCTTTTAAAAAAAGAGTTATACGAACTTTAAATATTTGGAAATAATATTTAATTAAATAAAATCATTTTGGAAGTGTTTACAAATATATTGTAAAATTGATTGAATAAAATTAATTTTTAAAAATATTTAATTAAATAAAATAAATGGCATATTCATTAGTTTATGATGTTTGTAAAGTCAACTTATTACCACATTGACAGTAACAAATTAGGATGAAATCACTGTAATAATATCGTTGCCTTAATGAACTACAAAATTAGGAATACAGTGATTTCGTTGAAATTTTATCAAAAAAAATAATTAAAATTTCGTAAATATAAAAATATTTCGCTCTTCAATTATGAATTTTTTCAAAAAATAAACATAAAATATATAACACCAGGACTATGTGGTCTAATGATACTCGGGTTGGACTTCCATTTGGAAGATTGTGACTTCAAGCCTCAGTGGAGGCGTTATTGGCTCTTTGTGTTTCAGTAGGTTGAGAAAGTATATGAACAGATACTACAATGTAATAGAGCTAGTAGCATTCAAAAAACATAAAATATATAACAGGTCAACACACTTTGTATTAAAATGATCAAAATGTCTTTCTATTTAACGAAATTTCAATGATTTTATTCATAGAGGACCAAAATTGGTAATGTCACAATAATACTAAGACCAGAAGGGGATGTTCTAATAAAAAAGGGAGTTAATTTCACTTTTGATCCCATGATTATTGGAGTGTTATCAATTTCAGTCCACGACTTTCAAAACTAACAATTTAGTACCATAACTATTCAATTTGTATCAATTTTAGTCAATCCAGTCAAATTGTTGGCCAATTGTCATCGAAATTTTTTAATTCAGTGTTAAAATGGAAGCTAATTTGTGAACTATTGTTTGAATTAATACTAAGGCAAGTGGGATGTGGATAAAAATCGGCGACAATTGGCTAACAATTGACTGAACATTTGGCCGTACTAACTAAAATTGATAAAAATTGAATAGTTAGGGTACTAAATTGTTAATTTTGAAAGTTGTGGACTGAAATTGACAACACCCCAATAATCATAAGACCAAAAGTGAAATTAACTCATAAAAAAGGACTAAAAGTGAACTGTTGCCTATAAATGTAGGACAAAAAATGAAATTAACTCTTATACATAAACTTGAAGGATTTTTGTTTGTTTTTCCACTACGAACTATTTATAGTTTTGTATTGGGAATCTTCTTGGCGCCATTGTGCTGAAACTGTATTAATAGATGAATTTTCTGGTTAATTGTTGTGCCATATGCTTGTATTTAGCAAAAAATGCATTTGCTTAATGCTCATTTGACAGAACTTCTAATACAGGACTATTTTTTGTCAAAAATAAAAGTGAAGGTATTTGTTTTTGTCCAATTGAAAGTTCAGGAGTAAATAAAATATTAGCCCAATAGTCATATGACCAATATTATTGTGTGGAGCATGGTCTACACAAGTTGTGTGGACCATGGTCTACACAAGTTGTGTAGACCATATTTTATATACTGTAAAATAATGTACATTCAATACAAAAATAATGTACATTCACTACAAAAATAATGTACATTTAATATATTAAAAATGTACTTTTTGTTATGGTCCACACAATAATTTGCCTCAGATGACCATGTGTGGTATTAACTCTTATTATTATTATAAAATAAGTTTCTAATATACAACAAATATAGTCCAAGAAAATAAATTAGATATTACAAAAATAGGTTATTCGTTATTAAAAACATGAGAATAGCCTAATACTAGATCCCTTTTGAAATGACTATTCTCGAAAATATTATTTCCTAAAATAAAAAGACTTGTCAAATAATGTAATATATCCATTCTCGAAATTGTTATTACATTTTCAATCCATAGCATAAACCAATATGCTGTAATAATTGAGTTGAGGGATCAAATATGCTCTTACACATTAATAATTATACAAGGTCAATTACCAAGCTAGTCATAAGAATAAACCGAGTAGCTAATTTTCAATTTACATACAATCTTAATAAGAGCCAATAATGTTAGGCCCCTAACGGGAACTAAAAAAATTGTAGTATACCAATAAGTTATAAAAGATTGTACTTTGGATTCTTCTTATTGTGCAATGTCAAATTAAATTCCTAATATATCCTCATTCTTTTTAATTTTACCAATTTAAAACTGTTAAATTAAACAGCTTCGGTTAACTTGATGTGACGGTAACAATTTTGTAGTTTAGGTGAAATTGGATGGCAGTTGTCTTCTTCAAAGAAATAGGGCAGCAAAATTAAATCAAGATAGTTATGGGCGTACGTGTTCAATCCAATGCTTTGGGAAAGGTTGATAGATGATTTAGTTTAAACAAAATGGGTAATTATTCTTAGGTAAGAGGAATACTGAAACATTGATGCTGCACGTGGCTTGGAAGTGAAAGAGATCATGGATCTTTTCACTTCACATGCTGGACAATAGATTTAAAGAAGGGTAATGCCTTCTTAAGCTTGATGGCCAATAGATTTCCTGAAATCTCAATTAATTAAATGCTAAGTTGCATTGAATTTGATTTTCATCTTCGAACCGTGCAATTGGGGCTGCAGAAAAGAGTGGCGACATGGATGATGATATGACTAATCTGTGTTTGGAATAAGCAGCAGAAGAAGAGAGAGGAGCATCATTGCCATGAGTTTCTTATTCAGCTTGGTGTTTCCATAGTTCTTGATATATTATAAATAAATCTCACAAATTAGGATTTTACTTGTAGAATGTCTCTCAATATAAGTAATAAATGACTCAACTATAAATAAATCTCACAAATTAAAACATAATAAAACAATGCTAATCTAAAAAAACATAATATGTATAAACTGGACAAGAAAATTACTGATGGAAGTGGATGTCTTGTTGCATCCGTGTATGGGAATTGAAATGTGCTGAACAATTATTAATCAACGGAATTGAAATGTGCTGAACAATTATTAATCTTAATCAGCAAACAAGTTATGCAATTGGAACAACAGGTAGTGCCACTCTTCCAACCACAACCACTCATGTTTTACATTATAATTTATCTATTTCTAATTTCTTTATATTTTATTAAAATATAAGCACCAAGACTATTTATTTATTTATTTTTTTATTAATTTTGCATTTTTCGCTCTCATATATATTATATGAATACTTTAACCTTAAAACACTAATTTAAAAATACACATTGGACATTAATATAATTGCGCAAAGCGCGTGTTATAACTAGTCTTTATATAAAAGGGGAGGTGAGGAGAGTAGCAAATGTGATGGTAAAAATATAATAATGCAGTAATAATAAAAACGTGAATAATATAATTAAAAACGTGAATAATATAATGATCATAGAGATGATAAAGTTGATCAGGAGTATGTAGTGATAGATAAGATCTTGCCAATCAATTAGGCATAAAACCATTGTATCTATAAAATTTTCTACGCTATGATCATCCACGGTAAATCAACTACTTCACACAACTACAAGATAGAAAGACAATATTTTAAACTAAATATCCATATATATATATATATATATATATATATATATATATATATATATATAATATGCATGCATGAATGTAACTTGTATTAAATCAATTGATATGATGAAGCAAAATGGAGTACAAAAAAATTGTATAGCATTAGTATTATAGAGTTAATTCTATTTTTTGTTCTACATTTATAGGTGACAATCCACTTTTGAACATCATCTTTGGTCCTAATCTTTTTGTGGTATGACCATTTTTTGTCCTCCGTCAATAAAATCGTTGAAATGCCATTAAATACAAAAATCTGTTTCGGTTTTTTTTAATATAAAAATTAAAGTGGGCTCACCCATTATATTTTTATGTAATTTTTTTGAAAAAATATATAATTGAAGACAAAAATGCCCTTGTATTTAACGTCATTTACACTGTTTTGTTGATAGAGGTCCAAAAATTGTCATACCACAATAATACTAGAACCAAATGAGATGTTCTGAAAAAAAAAAAAAAAAGGAAAAAAAAAAACTAAAAATGGACTGGTACTTATAAATCTAAAACCAAAAGTGGAATTAACTATATTATACATATATCTAATTAATGAATTGTCTATCATACATACATATTTGTGGCTATGCTAATAAGGCTAAGGACAGATAACATAATCACCAGGAAAATTATTGTTCTGCACGAAATGATCCGTCTTGTAGTCATGGCAAGGAGATGGACCGGACGGCGGAACCGGCCCTCTCGGGAGCCTAGCGGCGAACAATCTCCCGAAATCTTTATTGTTCATCAACCGCGAACATGCAGCCTTGGAAGCCATTGTTGTGACCAAAATAGAGACAACAAAAGCAGCCATGAAAACTCTCTGAGTTAAGGTTGCCATTTTTCTTGAAAAAGAATGTATGGAAGAAGGGCATGGACTTGAATCATATATTGTGGAGGAGAGTGAGAGAACAATTAGAATGAATGAGTTGAAATTTATTTTATTTCAAAGATGAAGAAAACGGTGAAGTTAACTAAATTTGGGCAGCCATTATTGCTTTGTTGGAAGACTTTGAAATAGTGATCCATTGAGAGGGTGGGAAGTCATGGGGTTGAATCATGCAACGGCAGCCATTTTAGAAGCTGGACAAAAGCAATTATTAAATATAAGGTCTCATCTTTTTTACATAGAATAGTGTTTAATAGTCACCAAGTCAATAGTGTCATATAATGAATTATATTAATCATTATTATATTCCAATCTCTTAATACAGTATGATTTGAAAATTATTACATAAAAGTGAGATTTGTCTCATGCATACTCTTAAGTACTATGGGTGGTTGTGTAGTGGTAGTAGTGGTCGTGTTAGTGGTGGTCGCCGGTAGTGGTGTGGTGGTGATTGTACCGTGGTTGTAGTGGTTTGGTGGTGGTACTGGTAACAATAATTTGAAAAGTAGCTTGAAAATAGATGGAAGAAAAGATAAATACCGAAAAATATTTCCGAAAATGTCTTTCTACTACTAAAAAATCTAGGAAGGTATTTTCTGCCAAATTAGACATTTTTTTCATTGATTAGAATGAATATTTTTGTTTGACCTTATTTTTCTTGAATATCAAATATGGAGAAATCCAGAAAATAACTTTAATTTCTCCAAGTTTCAAAAGAGACCGTAAGTGAAGGTTTGTTGAACATGTAGGTTATAGAAAATAGGATATAAGGAGTACTATTTTGTTTTTGTTAATTATGTATTTCTTTTTAGAATACTTTGTTTAATAAATTGTGAATTTTCAGTTGGACGGAATCAGCATGTCACAAACGTGACATTTGTAGCGCTAAAATCTTGAATAATTTGGCTGGCTGGACGGCTAAATATCTACGCCGTCCCGTTCCATCTTTGGCCTTGACTGCTTTATTCCTTAAATAAAAATCAAAAATAACTCATGATACTTAATTATTAGGTGTGCCGTATTAATAATATTTTTTGTCGTATGTATATGACATTGTGGCATTGCCTTATATTTTGAGAAGGAAATTATTATACCTGAGCAATTTATCTTTTTAAAATATTATTGTCATTTCACACACTTTTCTTTCCCAAAGGTTAAATCTCCAACCCTAAGGGCCCCCCACATCCCAGCGCGACAAAGCATTTGGGAGAATGTAAATCACGGTAACTCAATGGTTCAACAGACATGACTAAATGTCGGTGCACACAAGGAATCTGCCCACTTTGGACATAATTCACACACTGTCGCCACTGAGGTTCGAACGTTGGTCTCTTCTCCCACACACTTTTCTAGAATACCTTTTGTTGGTTTCAAACAAGTTGGGGGGTGTTTGGTTGGCATGAATTGCAATTCAATGAAATGATAAACTACATTGTTTGGTTGGAGGGAATTGCAATTCACTCAATTCATTGAATTGTAATTCATAAGTCCTCCTACGAATTGCAATTCAATGAATTCATCCATACAATGAAAAGGGAAAAGGAAGGAAATTACATATTTGTCCTTGAATATTATTATTATTATTATTATTATTACATAAGAGTATTTTAGTCTTTATATCACTTCTCTCATTTCCATTATTCCTCCCTACCAAACAATGTAATTGTAATTCCTACTTTATTCTCACCTTATTCTTTTCTCACCGAATTACAATTCCTTTCCTCCTTAATTTCTTCATTCCAACCAAACGCAGTGGCGGAGCCACATTGGGGGCAGTGGGGTCAGCTGCCCCCCCCCCCCCCCCCCCCCCCCCACCTCTTTCCTTTAATATATATACACATGTATAAGTCACTAAGTAGTTTAGTTGCTCAGGTGGTTGAGCTTTGAATTTGACATTAAATAAATGTCATGGGTTCAAACCCTATCTTCAACAATTTTGTATATTGTGTGTCTATTTTAGCTTCTTTTATTTATTTAAACCATTCTCACCCTTCAATAAATTAAGAATTTTGTATACTATTTTTGTGTGTATATTTTAGCTTCATTTCTTTATTTAAACCCTTCTCACCCTTCAATAAATTAAATATTTCTTAAGTCTATTTTTTTTATGTGAATCATTTAGTTAATATAGTCAACAAATTTATATTATACTCCATCGTATTCAAATTAAATTAGAAAAGTTTAAGTTGATCTAATTAAAAGGAAATTAAAATTAAAGTATTTATGAATATAATGTATTTTCTATTCAAACTATTTTATCTAATCGATTATGTTTCATATTTTGTTATAAATATTTTTATAACATTTCAATGTGTTTTTTAAATTTCACCCTACCTAAGTATAGTTTTGGCTCCGACCTTAACTATTATGTAATCTATCATAAATATTGTATTATAATTTATAATGCATTTGAACCATATTATAGGTGTTTGATATTTTATCATTGACAATTCTAAAATCATTTCAAGTACACCCCCACTCACGTCATTTTCTAGCTCCGCCACTGACCAAACGCCTTATAATTGGAATTACTTGTCTTGTATTGTCATTTTAAAGACACATCTTAAGATTTTGAAAATTGTTTGTGAAACGGGTACATGTGTATTTGATATGAACCGATATGGAAACACAACTTAACTTTTCTTCCATTATGTCTTTCTCTAACTTATAATAACCTCCATGAAGCAATCAATGCTTGTAAATATTTTTAGATTGTAATTCTTGACGTTGTGCCATTAATTCTTACATTAAAAAAATTATTAATCTAAAACAAAATTAATATACTTGATTCAATAATTGATTGATACACATTCACTTTAATTTATTATCTAAAGTTACCCTATTTCTAAAAAAAAAAAAAAAAAAATCCTATTTCTCTATGTCGAGAAATGAGTATTTATCACACAGGATCATCTTACTTTTATGAACTCAATTTTGATTTAAAATCTCTCCCCCAAGTACCCACATAACTCAACTAACATTTTCTTATCTCGGATGTGTTGGGATGTCAAATATATTATAATGTAATGTAATATGCAAACACATGTATTTAGTTAATTAGCAAATAATACATTGATGTGTGTATTGAAATATAAATTGCAAATAAATACACCAAGCTATAAGGTATCCTGCCAAATAAGATCCACAGTTTGTTCTGGAACATCATTCCATGTATATGTCTATCAAGTTGCTTACTTTGTTGTGTCCCATACAAGTGAGATAGCTCAAAATTTCACTCTTACTTTCCACAATTGCTTGATTGTCTACAAAATCAACCACCTTCCTCCCTGTTTTAGAACAAGCACGATTAAGATCTGTTACGAAATATTGCCACGAAAATCATATTTCTAGAAAATTAACAAACACAAAAATGAAATGTTAAAGGTAAGTTTGAGTCGTGTAATACCCACACTATCCTTAAAGCCGTAATTGCTAGCTACTTCCCTTTGGTGCCAAAAGCGTTGTAACTTATGTTTCCAGGATAAAACAAGTTTCGCCTCTATGTTTGAGCACTCAAACAAAAGAGCTTGTCGAACTAGAACTTGGCTTAGCTTAGAACACATATATAAATGGGTCTACTTTGAGAATTAATTTCTCATTCACCCATTATCCGTTTTGAGCGTACAATATATAGATATCTTCGTCTAACTACGAAGAACATGTATCCACTTTGATCCGACCCAAATCGAAAGTGGACTCCACATATATTTATACCACAAAATTGTCACTTACAATGTCATTTTAGCTATTTTTCAAACAATCCCCCACAAGAATGAAAAATTGATTTTCCGGGCTGTTTAAACGAAACGACTATATTCAACGGTCGATCCCTGCATAGGATAGGTAGGTCTTACCCTTTGAACCTTCCCTTGTGAAGATATGTTTACTCTACTAGTTGTCCGGTAGAACGCGATGTCTTTGAACCGTACTGTTGTTTGTGTAAACGATGACATATTCCACATAGGAGCCTTCCAACCAAGTTCTATTCTCATGAGTGTGCACATTTTAGTTATGGGTCACCGTTCCTGGTTCTGCAAGAGTTTCTAAAGAATAGAGCCCAATTAATTCTCCTTTGAAGCAACCTCACTTCTCTCTCACATAGGTGATTCTTTTCCGAGTATCCTACATATTCACGCATGTCAACCGACAATTCGAATCATTAAAGCATCAATGTGTTAACCTCGTGCGGGAGTCACTGTTCTAACAAGGAAGAGTACGACGTCCAAAATCCTACAATGACATGCTTCGTTCCATAATTTAGTTGTCCCATTGAACCTAGGTGCTGGCTAAGTTGGGTATCCACTATAGAACTTTATTCTAAAGGATTTAGATTCATTCTTCGTGTCAACTTCTCGATCAACTCTCTATTTAACCCTTTGGTTAACAGATTCGCTACGTTGTCTTTTGACTTCACATAGTGACACCAATTGTGAGAAGTTATTTAATGGTATTATATCTACGACATATATTTCTAGACTTACCATTATACATATTACTCCGTACTCTACCAATTGTGGCTCGACTATAGCAATGCACACATATTGGAGGCACCAGTTTTTCCCAATTAGGAATATCCTCGAGAAAATGGCATAGCTATTCAGCCTCTTTGCAACATTTGTCTAAGGCTATCAGCTCAGATTTCATCGTGGATCTGGTTATCACAATTTATTTCAGGTCCACAAAACGGCTGCACCTGCTAACGTATACAATAGCCACTCGTGGACTTAGAGTCCTGAATATCAAATATCTAATTACTGTCGCTATAACTTTCAAGTATAGTAGGATACCTTGTATATAGTGCAGTCCAAGGTCACGAGTACCCATTAGGTATCTTAACCCTCACAATTGCATTCCAGTGCATATCACTAGGGTTACTCGTATATCTACTGAGTTTGCTAACTGCAAAGACAATGTCTAGTATATAGTAAAACTCATTAGATACATTAAACTACCAATAATCTAAGCATATTCTATTTGAGAAATACATTCTTCGTGATTTTTGAATAGTAAAATGTTTGTATCAAATGTTGTCCTAGCCACTTGATTATCATCCTTGTTGAAGTTTTCAAGGATTTTTTTTTAATTTATCAACATTGTGAGATTGGTTCAACTCAAGACCTTCTAGTCTAATTATCTTAACCTCGAAGATTAGATCTGTCAATCTCATATCCTTCATGTCAAATCTCGAATTTAACACGACTTGATCATTCGGTCGTTACTACCAACAATGGGTATATCATATACGTTTAAACAGAGGATGACATAGTCGTCTATCGTTTCCTTAACGTAGACACATTTGTCACTCTCGTTTATTTTAAACTCATTGGTTAACATTAAATGGTCAAATTTCCCGTGCCATTGTTTAAGCATTTGTTTTAAACTATATAGCAATTTAACCGATTTACACACTTACTTTTCTTGGTTTGGGACCACAAACCCTTCGGGTTGTTCCATATAGATTTCTTCATCTAACTCGCCATTTAAGAAAGTGGTTTTCACATCCAATTGATGAACTTCCAAGTTTTGCAATGCCGCTATGGCAAGTATCATCCTAATGAAAATTTATTCTCGTCACAGGAGAATATGTGTCAAAGTAATCAAGTCCATAGCGTTGCTTGTAACCTTTAATTACAAGCCTAACCTTATACTTCTCAATGGAACCATCGGATTTCATCTTCCTTTTAAAGACCCACTTGGATCATAAGGGTTTACTACCCGGAGGAAAATCAGCAAGTTCCCAAGTGTGATCCTATAAAATAGAATCCACTTCATTTTTAATAGCATATTTCTACATTGGTCTTTCTACATACGTTCGAGGCTCATTTTCTAACAAACATGTTAGAAAATCCAGTTCATTTTTTTTTTAATAAACAAGTTTGAGTACTAGAATCATACTCTAACAAGTCAGTTTGAAAACCAGGACCAAATGATTTTTCAACTCTAGCCTGTTTACTACGTCTAGGCTTGAGCTCGGGTTCTTTTTTAGATTCCCCACTATCATTATCCATAGCAACGTCAAGCGTCCATTTTGACGTATTAGGTCCACGCTAGACCTACAAGAAAATACATTTTTAAAGAATGATGCATTCTCTGATTCTATTATTGTGTTCTTATGTACGTCCAGATTATGGGACTCGTGTACTAAGAATCAGTACACACTATTGTTATGTGCATAGCGAATAAAGACACGCTACATTATGCTTAATTCCCAGTGGGTCACCCATCTTGTGACTGTTGTAAGTCAAGCACGCTTAACCATAGAGTTCTTTGGTTATCTGGTAGCCATATCCTACTTAAAATCAACTGGTGATAAAGTAGGTGGACGTTAACCATTAACCACATCCCTCTATGGTAAGCCACAACGCTATGCCTCGAATCGAGCAGGGGTTGAACTCGGCCAACCCGGCCGACAACCAACAATCTCCCTCCAGCACCTGCCGTAACTTTTGAACACCAAGCCCAGTTTTGCAGCATACCTGGCTCGGTTCTTAGCCTCTACACGCGTCATCCCCCTCTTGGGACTGGACTTGGCCCGACCTACGCCCACATCCCATCTAGATTGGACTTGGAATTCGCCTCGCCATCGATTCAAACTCGTGACCTCGGCTCTAATACCAATTGATGGATCTCAGCGCTTCATTATGCTTACTTCCTAGTGGGTCACCCATCATGTGACTACTGTAAGTCAAGCACGCTTAACCACAGAGTTTTTTGCTATTTGGTCTTCATATCCTACTTAAAACCAATTGGTGATAAGTAGATGTACATTAACCATTTACCCACATCCCTCCATGGTAAGCCACAACGTTACGTCTCGAATCGAGTAGGGGCTCAACTCCGCCAACCCGGCCGACGTCTAACATATTCCTACCATTCCATAGCTCATAAGGAGTCTTATCCAACTTCTTGCGGGGTACTTTATTTAAAAGGTAATTACTTGTCAAAATCACATCACCCCACATATTTTGAGGTAGGCGCAAACTTATAAGCATCGCATTCATCATATCTTTCAATGTGCGATTCTTGCATTCGGGAACACCGTTCCATTTAGGTGCGTAAGGTGTCGTGCGCTCGTGTATGATACAAACACTAGCGCAGAAGTCACCTATAGGTGTTTTGTACTCACCACCTCTATCGCTTCTAACCTCCTTAATTTTACGATTAAGTTGGTTTTTAACTTCATTCTTATAAAGAATGAACTTTTCTAAGGCATCATCTTTGCTTTTCAGTAAATACACATAGCAATAATGTGTTCTATCATCGATAAACGTGATAAAATATTTATTAGAGTTAATACCACAAATGGTCCTCTGACTATTGGGGTAATACTCCTTTTAGTCCTTGACTTTCAATTCGACCAAAACACATACCTCGACTTTCATTTTTTACCACAAATAGTCCCCCGTTAGTCTTTTTGTTAAGTGAGTGTTAAATTTAAGGGTATTATCGTTAAATCAAATAAAAAATAAAATAGTTAACAACAAGTCCATTTGAAATACCATTCTTGATGCTGCAATTCAGAAATGCAAACAAGCAAATCAGAACCAAGATAATATTGTAGGGAAAATAAAAATAGACTTATCAGGGAATTGAAAGACACCATGCGGAACCCCAAAAGGTTTGAGACATTCAATAACAATTGCTAAAGCAGGTCACTGAGTATCTCTCAAGTATTTGGTCACCTACACTGGACAACAAAGCAAACTCGGAAAAAATTGCAAATAAATAAAATGAATGATTAAATAAAAAGAACAATGAAGAGGAGATTGAAAACATTTGCAGCTCTATACCATTTCATGTCCACAAATTCTTAATGGGAGTGAAACTTGGGCTTTCTAGAAAGCTTGAAATGGTTTCATGTTAACCTGTCCATTTGAGCCATATGCCCTGTATAAAAGAGCCCCTTTCTCATAATTTCCATTTGCATTTTCGAATTGCAGCATCAAGAAATGTAGCTCAAATGGACTTGTTGCTAAATATTTTATTTTTTCTTTGATTTGAAGATAATACCCTTAAATTTAACACTCACTTAACAGAACGACTAACGGAGCACTATTTGTGGTCAAAAATAAAAGTCGAGGTATGTGTTTTGGTCGAATTGAAAGTTGATGACTAAAAAGAGTACTACCCCAATAGTCAGATGACCATTTGTGGTATTAACTCTATTTATTACTACATCTTGTCTGTATCAATTTAAAATCGCACAAATCACTATGGATTAATTCAAGTGGTTCAATTTGCCTTTCAATCGATTTGAAAGGTGCCTTAATTAGTTTTGCTTCAACATAAATTTCACACTTGTAATTTGTGTTAGTTTGGAATGTAGGAATATGGCTCAAGCTAATTAATCTACAAATAGAATTAAAATTAACATGACCTACTCTACCATGCCATAAATTGGAAGTTTCAAACAAGTGAACAAAATTAAGTTTGCTTTTTATTGATAGTGGCAGTCATTACATTGAGCTTAAATTGCCCATCAGTTACATATCCCTTTCCTACAAACAAGCCTAACTTAGACAATACAACTTTATCTTACTCGAATACCATCTTGAACCCATGCTTGTTCAACAGCGATCCAGACACCATATTCTTCCGCAACTCCAAAACCTATTGCATGTTGTTCAACGTCAGTTCTTTATCGGAATTCATCTTCATAACCACCTTGCCCACGCCCTCCACAACGATTGACCAGAGTTTCCCATCCACACCTTCTCGCTCTCAACGGTCTGGAATGTGCTAAACAGCTCACGATTGCAACATAGATGCCTTGTTGCACTGGTGTTGATGAACTACTCGCGCTGGTTGGAACCCATGAGGTTCACCTTAGTTACCATGGTTGAAAGGTTGATTTCAGCCTCCTTCTGACTGCTTTCCCCAACAAAGTTGGATTTAAAACTCTTGTTCTTCTTCCTTGGTCCTTTAGTGTTTTTAGTGTTTTCTAAGGTGTCTTTTTCTAAAGATGAAATCTTTATGGTCTTTTGGTGTGTTCTTGAAGTTGGTGTTGAAGGAGAGCCTTGTTAGAAGCTTGTAAGGTGTAATAAGTGAAGGTTTAAGCTACAAGAGGTAACCCATACTTTACAAAATCTATTTTCTTACATATATATGTGATGATTTCTTGACTTCTACATGTGATTTTTGCTATGAAATGTGAGTGTTGATGCATTGTCTTGTGAAAATGCATATCTAGAGCTTGTTATTAGGGTTCTTGTATGTCATTGTTTGGCTATTCCTTTGATTCAAGTCATATTGTTGTATTTTGTGAGATTTTGGGTGTTTTGGACTTGAATTTGGACTTGGTGTTGAAAATCCTCGAACGGATCATTTTTGGTACAGTTGTATACCCGCGGGCGGAACGGCGGGTAGGGGTCCACCCGCCACACCACCCACGGGGTACGTGTGTTGTGGGAAGGTGGTTCCCGCAGGCGGAACCACAGGTGCGGGGTCCACCCGTGGCCCCACCCGCGGGGTACACAATGTTGGTTGTTGGGGATTTGTTCCCCGTGATTCTTTTGGCTCGGTAAATGATGTTTTGACTTCTCGATGTTCTTTTGTTGAACTATTTGAGTGTCTTCTTGATGTTTCGTACGTCTAGAACTATGTGGTAGGATTTCATGTAGGTTTTGGTGTCTTGAATCGTGCTAAGTGTTCAACCTTGTGTTTCGTTGAACCATGATGAGTCTTGTGTGTTCTTCAGAACTATGTTTTGTTTACCCGTTTGATAAGCATGCTAGTTCGGTGTTGAAATGCTAGCATGTGTGGTTTGCTCTTTCCTATTGTGGATGATGACTTGTGTTGATCATCGTTGTTGTCGGATTGTGATCCTTTCCTTGTTGAGTATGGTTTCATATCTTTGTTATGATCCATTGATTGATTCCTATGATGGTGTTGTGTGTGTGGTTGTACCTGGATTGCACGATTAATAGTATGGGACATTAGTCACCAAGGTACGATGTGATTATTGAGTTTGTGACCTGTGTGTCAGGTTCACATGTTTTGGGAGGGCTTCGGTCGTGTGTTGTGATTGGTACCCTCGTGTACTATGAATTGGTGGAAATTGTTGACGGTCGTTGGCGGATGGGAACGACGGTTCCCGGAGAGATAAGGTTGGACTTGGATGTACAGGGGTCCTGGAGGTAATGGTTGGAACTAGCTATAAGGTTGAGGGTAGCCATAAGGTTGGAACTGGGCATAAGGAAGGATTATTGAATTCGTGATGTGTGACGTCACGAAGGCATGTGTTGCCAATGTGTGTTTCTCTATTCGTGACGAGTGATGTCACGAAGGCATGTGTTGCCGATGTATGCTTCTTTATTCTCTTTTGTTGAGCATGTCGGTTAGTATTCTACTGGGTGATGGTAGATTACGCCTTGAGCCTTACTTGTGTTGTCGTTGTCACGTCTTGATGTGTTTTGGGATGTGTTTCCCCTTATCCTTGTTGTGAGTAATATAGAGTCTTGCAGTTGACTTCTATCTTGGGCTTTGAACTGATATATACAGTATTCCGTTTTGAAAATGATTTTGTATATACTATCTATGTATGATACTTAACGCGTATGAATGGGTTACCAGCATTATTCGCTGACCGGGCGTCGTCCCATTTATTTATGTGCTTTTCAGGTCCCGAGTAGTCGGCGAGCGCGTTAGAGATGGCTAGTTTAGTCTCCCAGACCGTTTTAGTTGTGTTTTGGGCCTGTGTGCCCCTTATGCTAGACTTATTAGATTGTTGTTGTTGGTTTTTGCTTGTGCGTTCACATTAGCGTGGACGTGGCATAACACTCTCCGTTTTCTGGCTTTATATATATAGACTTCCGCTGTGCTTTGCTTATGTTTTGTGGTTAGATTATCTTGCTTATTTAAGTTTAAATTGGCATGAAAATCGGGGGTGTTACACTTTTGCTATGTAGATTTTTCGATATACATCGTATAGCGCATCACACAACCCTTTGAGTATATAGTTTTTGCAAAGGAAGTCAGAATGCTTCTAAGCATCCACCGCACTCACGGATTATACATCCTATTCCTTTACCTTAGGAACCCTCTCGATCAAGAACTTTGCCAAGTTGAGAGTTGCCAAGTAAAATACCATCTTTTGCTGCTATTTGTTGAAGTTCGATCCATTGAACTTTTCTGACTTTTCAGTCAAGCCACTTGGCACCGAAATTGGTACTTGCATCGTAGGGATATATCCCTCTGTGCTCCCACTGATCTGTGAACCAACGTTCACCGGTGTTTGGGAATGAGCAACATTATTGCCGTTGCCACCATTGTTGTTACCAACATTTTCATCCCATTGTTGTTGATTGGCAATACGAGGTTCTTCAAATTTTTTTTTTTTAGAGAAAATCAAGGAAAATATGGTTTTACAGGCTTAAAAAATGAGAGGTTAATGGTAAGCTTAAGTCATGTGATACCAATATTATCCTTAAAACCTTATTTTCTACCTCCCTTTGGTACTAGGAGCGTTGTAGCCTAGGTTTCCCAAGATAAAACAAGTTTTGATTTTATGTTTGAGCACTCAAACAAAAAAGCCTGGCAAACTAGAGCTTGGTATAGAACACAGAAAGAAAAAGGAAGAGGAGTAGGGTTTCGAGAGAGAAAGGTTGCATTTTTTTAGTGTGTAAAATTAGGGGTGTGCAATTAGTTAACCGTTCGGTTAACGGAATCATTTTAACCAAACTGTTTTTTTCAAAATTTTTAAAGGTTTAACCATTCACTGAACTGAACTTTGTATTACCGAATTAATCGAACTGAAGTTTTTTTTGGTTAATCGGTCGGTTAACCGATGTTTTTTAAGGTAAAGTTTTAAAATTTTAAAATAATACCTATAATAATAAATCCATAACAAATTATACAAACACAACACCATAACAACACTACAAAAGCACAAATTATAAAGTCCAAACATCCATATATATATATATATATATATATATATATATATATATATATATATATATATATATATATATATATATATATATATATATATATATATATATATACATACATATATATGGTAGGGTTCCAGTGAGAACATGTGCTTAGGTGAGAGCATGAGAAAACATCATGTGCATCCATCTAATATTTTTTAATAGTATAGATTAGATTATGTGTGCGCGAACGCGCATTAAATGTGTGCAAACACACTTAATCGCGTTTGCACACATTTAATATGCGTTCGCACACACTTAATCTAATCTAGAGCATTAAAAAATATTAGATGGATGCACATAATTTGTTCTCACGTTCTCACCTAAGCAAGTGTTCTCATTGGAACCATATATATATATATATATATATATATATATATATATATATATATATATATATATATATATATATATATAGGGTGAATCAACGATTTGGTCCCTCACTTATTCGCGACTTGTCAATGTTTCCCCTGAATCACGTATTCATCGATTTAGTCCCCGAAAATAATTGTTTTTCGTCAAATCAGTCCCTATGGCCGTATTCCGTCAAGTCTCAGGCGAGAACTCCGATTTGCCCTGGGCATTTTGGTATTTTCACGCCTTCTTCTTCATTCCATCGTCGCCGACGTCAGCTTCACCTCCGATGATGAGTTGTTGACCCCAAACGTCACTCTCCGGCGAGTCATCCAGTCGTGGTGCCGGTTTGCTGCTTCGCCGGGAGGGATCAACTACCAGGGACCCACCACTACCGTCTCTGCCTTGCCGGGAAAAGGGGAGGTCGACGCCGCCATGTCTTGAGCAAGGGTCGCCGGAAAAACGAAGCTAAGCTTGCCACGCCGCCGCCGATCTATTTGCTTCGCTGGAAAAAAAAGAGGGGCGGAGGTCGCTGCTCCGATCTGCTGCTTCCGCCTCTTCGTGATTCCACCAGAGAGAGGGAGGGGAGATGTAGGTCCATTGACCTTGTCTCGCCGTCGGATGTTGTTGAAGCCGTACGTGAGTTAGCCAAGAGAAGAAGGGAGAGAGACGAGGTAGATAGGGATTTGTTTGGTTGTTGCTCAGCTTTTACCGAGAGAGAAGAGAGACGGAGCTAGCCGCCGCCTGTCGCCGCGATCTGCCGGGGGATCGCCGGCGCTCGCCGTCGGAGGAGAGGAACGAGAGAGAGAGCTAAGATGGAGAGATACGGTAGAAAAGGGTTGTTTGCTGAGATTCTCAAATTGCATGCTAAGGAATGGAAGAATTCTCCTTGTTTACCATTGGATTTGATTCATAACACCATAGGTGTTAATTAGGCAAGCCATTGGAGGTGCAGCTGACGTCGGCGGAAGAGATGGAGCTCCCTCCGGCGAGCTTGAGCTTCTCTGGCGAGTTTGGTCAGAGTTAATGAAGAAGAAGGCGTGAAAAGACCAAAATGCCCGGGGCAAATCGGAGCTCTCGCCTGAGACTTGACAGAATACGGCCATAGGGACTGATTTGACGAAAAACAATTATTTTCGGGGACTAAATCGATGAATACGTGATTCAGGGGCAACATTGACAAGTCGCGAATAAGTGAGGGACCAAATCGTTGATTCACCCTATATATATATATATATATATATATATATATATATATATATATATATATATGAGATCTTGACTATGATCAAAGGATTGTCGAGAGGAAGCAAATAGCATTATGTTGTGAAAGGGTTCGTGTCACTATGGCTGTGCAACCGGTTAACTGGATCGTTTTAAAACTTTAACCGTTAATCGAATCGAACTTTGTATTATTAAATTAATCGAACAGAATTTTTTTCAGTTAATCGGTTGCTTCACCGAATTTTTTTAAACAAAAATTTTAAATCTTAAAAATAATACCTATAATAATAAATCTAATTAAAATAATACATATAATATTAATTAAATCCATAAGAAAATATACAAAAATAATACCATAATAACATTATATTACAAATATATCGGGATTTTACCTATTAGATTATATATTTATTTATTTATATACACATTTAAAATTTCGGTTAACCGTTCGGTTAATTTGATTAAACGACAGTTTTGAACCGAATTAACCGTTAACCAAAATTTTAAAAAACCTTTAATCATTAACCGAATAAAAAAAAAAATCGGTTAAAAAACAACTAACCGAACTTTGTCAGTTCGATCAGTTAACCAAAAATTTACTGAAGTTTGCACACCCTTACGTGTCACTTGTACTTGTGTAATCAAAATACATAGTGAAATCCCTCATTGAGTTAACAAGAAAAGTAGTGTAAGAAAATTAACGAACCAAACCAAGCTAAAAACAAACTTGGCAAGTCAAAGAATTCCACTGTAAAACTAGCAAATTTACAAAAGTTCAATGTTTTAAAAGGTCAATGTTATTGACTTCCAGAAGTTGTAGCTTTGAAAGCTCATCAATGAAACGCTTGTTCGTTTGTTCAAAAAAAAAATAAAAATTATTCAACCTCACTCGCACCCCTTTCTCCCTAGAATTTTACTTCCTCGAGACCAAAATCAATTCTTAGCTTGATTGCCTCAATTCATATACTTCAACATATGAGTATCATTGTCAATAACTTAATTTTTATTTCCTCTTGAAATAAGCATCAACTCAAGATTATTAATACATAGTGTTATCAGATATAGGAATTTCAAAGTATGCACCACATCATTCTAAGTGAAGTTCCCATAATAGTATCTTGATTCTTACTTAATACATTGTCTTGACAGATATAGGAATTCTGACATTATGCACTCCATCATTCCAAGTTAAGCTCCCAAAATAGTATCCGGTGTTGGAGGGATAGCTCGTGGAAATTTTTACACTGAAGGAGATCTTCCTGACATTGGGACTAAAGTTTAATGTACTTGGCGTTACGGCTACTGCTATTCCCTTTGGAGGTTCAACCATAACTTTGTATAAAGAGTTTACAGGTCCAACATTTGTCACGGTTCTAGTGAGAGTGATTGATCCCCTTAGATTTGGTATGGTTATCGAAGGAAAATTCACATCAAAAATGGAAAGCCCATTATTGCAAGATATGTTTTGTCCTGCAAGTCCAGTAATGACGCTGCTGTCATATCCCATGGCACATAGAGACTGAAGATAATCTGTTGTGCTCATGTCGTAGATGAGGCCAGGATATCTTGCTTTGTTGGGGTTTATGATCCCTCCCCCATGGTCAAATGCATCTGCCAACTTACTAATTGTCTCTCCTTCATTGAATATAGGTTGTCCAGATGATGGGTCACTTGTCCATGCTGCAAATTAAACATATAATACATATATATTTGAAAGTATTTTAAAAAATGGGAATAGGATTACCATTTACTTATGAAAATGTAAGAATTGTACAAAACAAACCTGTTGTGACAATTGCGGATTTTATAGCTGCTGGAGACCAATTTGGGTTAGCAGCTTTGAGTAGTGCTACTATTCCTGCCACATGTGGTGTTGCCATAGATGTTCCACTGATCATCTTATATGTACTTACTGGGATAGCAGGATTTTTAGGAACATATGCTGCTAATATATTTGTTCCTGGTGCAGCAATATCTGGCTGCAAATTGTTGTAATATCAAAAGGTTATACCAATGTTGAGCATTTATGTCCTGAAAACTTGAACTTCAATTCCTTGAGTTAGCAAAATACTACATATCGAAATCATACCTTAAGTATAGCCGGGGCTATAGTATAAGGGCCACGCGATGAGTACTTGGCTATGACACTTGAGATTGGTTTACCAATTTGAGTTTTGGATGGACTTAGCTGCACCTTTGGGTATCTGAACTTATGGTTTCATTATTAGTCACTTAAATATGCAAGCTAAGGCACAATTTTATTGCAATTATAAAAGGATTTTTGTTACTAAATGTGCATATATACCTTCTAGATGTGATATAAAAGAGTATTTTAGTTCCAATCTCGTAATCAACTTGAACACTAGGAAAGTAATCATCATATACATCTAGTAATGTATATGGCTTTTGTGACACAATAATTCCAACACCATCAACTTCACTCACAATACCCCGAGCTTGCACTACAATACTTGCTACATCACGATCTGAGCGATGCGTTCCAGTAAAACACAACACCACTTTTCCAGTTATCCATGTATCATTTGTAGATAGGCTTTCACAATGCCTACACAATACAAAAAAAAAAAAAAAAAAAAAAAAAAAAAAAAAAAAATTACATAATATTCAAGTAGGCTAGCAATATATATAGTGCAGTACTAGGAATTGAAGTATCATACCTAGGGGCAGCAACCAAGTCGACAATGCCTGTGTCTTTCCCTATGAACAATGATTGACCCTACATATATAAAGCAATCTTTGTATTATTACTATGGTACGGTGTAAATTAAAATAGTAGAGTTTTTGTAATTGAATGAGAACCATATTGCTGACGGGCAAACTACACAATCAGGCATGCATATATTTAGGTGGTCGGAAATTTCATAATTTCCAGCAGTGACGGATCCTTATCTACATATATAATATATATTTACCATGAAGGTTTGACCATTTCCAAGTGTGATTGGGGTAGGGAATGCTCTATCAGGTGTATTAGCAGCAACGGTTATTATCCAGGGCTCCCCATTACACACAGTTTGAGCAGCAGGCCCATCGTTCCCTCCTGCAGCAACCACAGTGATTCCTTGTTCAACAGCGTGAAAAGAACCTAAGCTGGTTGCACCATCTTGAGGGTGCAGTTCAGTATATAAAGGCACCTCAGGCCCAAATGATGCAGATATCATATCAACTCCGTCATTAATGGCAGTGTCAAAGCCCATGAGAATATCGGCTTCTGTAAATGTGCCATCTTCCCAACCTATCTTGTAAATAGCAAGCCTAGCCCGAGGTGCACCGCCCCTAAATGTTCCTAATGACAGTCCATTGTAGCTCACATTGGGCACAGGTGAACCAGCTGCTGTACTAGAAGTGTGAGTGCCATGCCCATTTGAGTCCCTTGGAGAGATGTAGTCAAGAATTCCTGTATAATTTTTAGGCTGTTGTCCTTTCTCAGCCAGGTACCCTTCAATGAAGTACCGGGCTCCAATTAGTTTTTTATTGCAATGCTTCTTGGGGTCGAACATCTGTCCAGACTCACAGTAGCCCTTCCACTTTGAAGGAATTGGGCCTAATCCGTTATCATTGTAGGCTTCATTCTCCGGTGTCACTCCTGCATGCGGCCACGTAGTAGTATTTATGTACTAAGGCTAACAAGAATACACTAGGAGTACAAACCATTATTATTCCATGGACCATAAATAAAAAGTATATTTTTAATATATATTAAAAATACATTATTTTTTTTATATATTATCAAATAATGTACTTTTAACATATTAAAAATGTATATTGCATTCATTATACACACAGCTATGTGAATCATGGTCCACACGATAATGTGTCGAGTGCAAAGAAATGGCAATTTATATTGTGGACCAGGGTCTACATAGTATTGTGGACCCTGGATCAAAACAACATTGTTTTTATTTTGAGCTTTAACAGATCTTGTAGTTTCCCGTTTCTTATGTTTTGACACAAATTTTAATTTATTTTAGGTACAGAATCAATACTCTTAACATACAGAATTGTATAACATGAGACACTAAAATGCATAACACAAAGACATATACGTATGCTTTACAGTATATAAAACATGTAAAACAAACAGTCGTCGTCAAAATTAAAATTCAAAACTGTCTTTTGGGATCAGGAATCCTGGTCCACGGTATAATGATTGCAAAGAAATATGAGTACTGGCAAGGCCTAGGAGTGCACCTGTATCTAAAACAGCAACGATGATACCATCACCCATCTTACTATCGTGCAGCAGGTTAGTGGTAGAGTTTAAGAATAGGCCCAGATAATCCCAACTCCTGGTTGTTCGCAACTTGTAAAAGGAATTAGGAATGACTTTAACAACACCAGGAATATCTACAAAAGTCATCGTAGGTATTTTGCAAAAAAAAAAAAAAAAGAGAGTTAAAAAGTACTAAAACGTAATCGATTCAACATCTATCTATATATCCCCTTTTCAAATATGGATAAAAGTTTATGTATAACCTGCAACAGCTTGAGCTTGAGACTTGGTCATCATAGCTGCAAAACCAGAGAAGCCATGCCTGTAGCTGTAAATCATTGAAGCTGCTGCTTCTTCTGGGCTGCATTAATTAATTAATTAATTAAGGTGATCTGATAAAAACATATTGCTAAATGACTGCTGTCTAGGAATTTAACTCTACTGTGTAGAAACCAACTAATTAACAGAAGAACCTTCCGAGGACAGTAGCAAGCATATGATGGTGACTAGAAGTGGTGAGCTCCACATCATCGTGCTGCCTCGCTCCCATATACACAATGTAAACCTGTCACGTTGTTAGGGAAAATGAGAATATATGAAACATCATATAAGTGAAGATTTTAACAAAATTGACCAATTTTAAATAGATCATATCGAGTGTATGTGATTAGAATCACAGACTTTGGTTTCAAGCCCTGCCACGGCACACACTAGCACATTTAGGAAGAGAAGCACAGCGACGAAGAAAAGTTTGAATGGAACGAATACGCTTTGATTCGTATACATATTTTAGTAAAAAATAATAATTCAAGAAAGTGTTTGAGCTTGGTTTCTTCTCCTTCCCGGCACCAGTATTTATAGGAGAAATGGATAGAACAGGTCACATTTCAATTGGGAGAAGAAAACTAAAAGGATTTTTTTTTTTTTTTTTTTTTTTTTTAGAAAAATGACACTTTTTTCTTCTTGAATTATATGTTTATAGCACATTTTTCCTAATTATTCATGTAAGCATACCCCTGATATATTAAATTGACATTTCTACTCTTAAAGTAAATATTTTATTTATTTTTCTTTTCCAACAAATTATTGCTTATACGTAGGATGACCACGGTTCGGTTCGAACTGAAAAGGACACTATATATAGCAATCGAATTGAAAGTTTTCGATTATGATTCAGATCCAAAACCTAATATTTGGATTTCAGTTTATTAAATCATGAATCGAAAAAAGTGGATCCTGAACCGTGAACTGGCGGTTCGAATTGGAACAACTACTAGCATTAGTTTAAAATTAGAATTATAATATTTACAAATAGTATATGTTTTTTTTTTTTTTTACATTTACTCTTATTCTCACAACTATACTATACTAATAAGAGCCCAAGAGAGTTAGGCCTATAATGGACAGAAAAAATGACGGTAAAATTGTTTAATCAAATGAATTGATCAGATTTTAATTTTTACTTAAGATTTCCTAATTTATCCTTAATGAATATGATTATGCATTAACTTTTCCGTTAAATATTATCTTTTCCGTTAATTTCTGTTAGTTCACTGTTAACTCACTCATTGATTTCAATAAGAAAGGTCTTAGGTTCGAACCTCATCCCAATCAAAGTTAGCATAATTAGTACTCTATTTTACTCTTATTAAATTAAATAATAATTTAGTAGCTATAACAAAAAATAATACATATGCATTCCTTTAATTTAGAATTATGTGTCTACAATGTCTTTATTCAATTAAAAAAAAATTATTCATTATCAATAAATTAAATAAGAGAAATAATTTCATTAGTTATATTGTCTTTATTTTTCTCCAATATAAGAATTCTTTACATTCAAATTCATCAATTGATTATATTCACTATATTGTCCCTACAATGTCTTTATTAAAACAAAAAATTATTCATTATCAATAAATTAATTAAGAGAAATAATTTTATTAGTTATATTGTCTTTATTTTTCTCTCATGTAAAAATTCTTTACATTCAAATTCATCAATTGATTATATTCACTACATTGTCTATTATCTTTTTTGTGCACTATTTTTTTTAATTAAATATCAAAGTTATAATACAAAATAATGTTATATATTTATTTACCAAGTATTTTATTAATACCATTAAAAAAATTTTAAACATATAATTAATAAAGCCAATCATATTAACTACTTGAGAGATTTGTTGACAAAGAGAGTATTCAAATCATACAACAAATTGAAGTGAGAACTATCTCGCAATGTCCTTCTTTGACAATCAGCAGTTAGCGGTTAGCGTTAGCGGTTAGCGTTAGCGGATTTGACCAGGCGACCAGCGAATTATATCAATGGTTGGTAAAAAGATATTTGAAAAAATTAGCTGTTTAGATTAACATGTAAAATGACCTAAGGGTATAATAATAATAATAATAATAATAATAATAATAATAATAATAATAATAATAATAATAATAATAATAATAATAATAATAATAATAATAATAATAATAATAATAATAATAATAATAATAATAATAATAATAATAATAATAATTGTTTCTAAAAAATAAAAAAAATATATATAAAAATATAATTAAGCCAATCATATTAACTACTTGTGGTATTTATTGACAAAAAGAGTATTCAAATCACATAACAAATTAAAGTGGGAAACTACCTCGCAATGTCCTTGTTTGGCAATCTGCAGTTAGCTCTTCAATATTAGTATATATTTAATATTTTATGTCCTAATTTTTATTTGCTTTACCTTATGTCTCGTATTTGGTTTCAACCATACCTATACAATTATTTTATTGACAATTATAATCAATCTTGACTATATTATCTTGCATTTATAAACTTAGAATTACCTATTTAAATACACAAATTCAACATTCAACTATCTATACATGAACAATTCCAATATAATCTTGCATTGATATACTTTAAAGTACTTATTTAAAAAAAAAACAACAACAACATTGGGCATTATCCCAATCGCAATGCGCATAAAAAACTAGTATAAGTATATATGACCACAATTTGGTTTTGATTTTGAACCGTCGGTTCACGGTTCCGGATCCAGTTTGAACTACTGGTTCAAACTTTATTTTAAAATTTTTATTTTTATTTTTAAAATAGTCTAAATTCAACAATAAATGTATTTTATTTTTTTCAGTTCGGAACATGAACCAACCGTTCCGGTTCGTAATTTTAATAAACTCTAAATATCGGGTTTTGATTCTAAATTGTAATCGGAATATTTCGGTTTGATTGCTAAAGTGTCTGTTTGGTTTGAACCAAATCGTGGTCATAATTTGTTGGAGAAGACAAATAAATATATTTATTTTAAGGGTAAATATGTCCATTTAACATTTTAGAAGGAAAAAACTGTCACTTGAATAACTCAAGGAGAAAAAGTGCTATAAATATAAAACTGTTGGGAAAAAAAAAAGTGTTATTTTCCCTTTTTTTAACAAAAAAAAATTGCCATTTTGGAAGAATCATAAGCAAATAATCAATTCGATGCTCAATAATTAAGTCTTATCAGATTGTGGTTCGAGTTGTCATGACAGAATTAATCCCTAAAGTGATAGATGGAAATGTACGTAAATTTTAACTATAAAACGTTTAATGCTCTATTATTATTAATACTAGTATTTTCACCTGTGCGATGCATGGAATGAAATTGTTGTAATATATTAAAAAAATTTAAATCGATATATAATTATTTAAGAGTTAATTTCACCAGATGTCGTTATCTTTCCTGACAATTTCAAATTTAATCATCGACTATAGTTATTAATTATTACGATTTATTTTATGTTATAATTCTTACGTTAATATTCTTACTATTATTATTAACACTTAATTACTTTTAGATATTATTATTACCACTTATATTATTATTATTATTATTATTATTATTATTATTATTATTATTATTATTATTATTATTATTATTATTATTATTATTATTATTATTATTATCAGTTTCTTTTCAAGTTCTGTTGGTATATAATGGTCGTGAGGCACAATAATAATATAATCATAATTAATTATTATTGTATTGTATTTCGTGAGTTACAATAATAATATTTTGAAGAGAGATTTTTTAGGAATTAGACGGAAAGTTAAAAATTCAGGATTTTATTTTTATATATAGCAAAGTTGAAAAAATCGTTAGGCGCCCTCTAGACCCCTGGGGACCGCCTATAGCGATTAATCGGCGCCTAAAGTGCCTAGGCAGGCGCCTAGGTGGCCGACCGCCTAGCGCCTAGGCGCCGATTAATCGGTGCCTAGGCCCAATTTTTGCAACACTATTATATAGTATAAATTACAATAGGAATTGTATTACACTATTTTATAATATTAGAATAGAATTTTAACCCAGAATTATTGTTCGAATGGGAAAGTAAAAATCAATATATTCTATTAGGAAGAGAGATTTTTTAGGAATTGGGTGGAAACTTAAAAGTTCACGATTTTGTTTTTATATATAGTATAGATAGATTACAATAGGAATTGCATTACACTATTTTATAATATTATAATAGAATTTTAACCCAGAATTATTGTACGAATGGGAAATTAGAAATCAATATATTTTATTTGGAATAGAGATTTTTTAGGAATTGGGCGGAAAGTTAAAAGTTTAGGGTCTTGCTTTTAGAGATAGTATAGATTACAATAGGAATTGTATTAAATTATTTTATAATATTAGAATAGAATTTTAACCTAGAATTATTGTACGAATGGGAAAGTAGAAATCACTATATTTTATTAGGAAGAGAAATTTTTTAGGAATTGGGCGGGAAGTTAAAAGTTCAGGATTTTATTTTTATATATAGTATAGAAGTATAGATGTATAGATTACAATAAGAATTGTATTATACTATTTTATAATATTATAATAGAATTTTAACCCAGAATTATTATACGAATGCGAAAGTAGAAATCAATATATTTTATTAGGAAGAGAGATTTTTTAGGAATTGGGCGGGAAGTTAAATGTTCAGAATTTTGTTTTTATATATAGTTTATATTACAATACGAATTGTATTACACCATTTTATAACATTTGAATAGAATTTTAACCCAGAATTATTGTACGAATGGGAAAGTAGAAATCAATATAATTTATTAGGAATAGAAATTTTTTAGGAATTGGGCGTGAAATTAAAAGTTCAGGATTTTGTTTTTAAAGATAGTATAGATTACAATAGGAATTGTATTACACTATTTTATAATATGAGAATAGAATTTTAACCCAGAATTATTGTACGAATGGGAAAGTAGAAATCAATATATTTTTTTAGGAAGAGAGATTTTTAGAAATTGGGCGGGAAGTTAAAAGTTCAGGATTTTGTTTTTAGAGATAGTATAGATTACAATAGGAATTGTATTACACTATTTTATAATATTAAAATAGAATTTTAACCCAGAATTATTGTACGAATGAGAAAGTAGAAATCAATATATTTTATTAGGAAGAGAGATTTTTTAGGAATTGGGTGGGAAGTTAAAAGTTCAGGATTTTATTTTTATATATAGTATAGAGTATAGATGTATAGATTACAATAGGAATTGTATTACACTATTTTATAATATTAGAATAGAATTTTAACCCAGAATTATTGTACGAATGGGAAAGTAGAAATCAATATATTCTATTCGGAAGAGAGATTTTTTAGGAAATGGGTGGGAAGTTAAAAGTTCACGATTTTGTTTTTATATATAGTATAGATAGATTACGATAGGAATTGTATTACACTATTTTATAATATTATAATAGAATTTTAACCCAGAATTATTGTACGAATGGGAAAGTAGAAATTAATATATTTTATTAAGAAGAGAGATTTTTTAGGAATTGGGCGCGAATTTAAAAGTTCTGGATTTTGTTTTTAGAGATAGTATACATAACAATAGGAATTGTATTACACTATTTTATAATATTAGAATAGAATTTTAACCCAGAATTATTGTACGAATGCAAAAGTAGAAATCAATATATTTTATTAGGAAGAGAGATTTTTTAGGAATTGGATGGGAAGTATAAAGTTCAGGATTTTATTTTTATATATAGTATAGATGTATAGATTACAACAAGAATTGTATTACACTATTTTATCATATTATAATAGAATTTTAACCCAGAATTATTGTACAAATGGGAAAGTAGAAATCATTATATTTTATTACGAAGAGAGATTTTTTAAGAATTGGGCGGGAAGTTAAAAAGTTCAGGATTTTGTTTATATATATAGTATAGATGTATAGATTACAGTATGAATTGTATTACACTATTTTATAATATTATATAAGAATTTTAACCCAGAATTATTGTACGAATGGGAGAGTAGAAATCAATATATTTTATTAGGAAGAGAGATTTTTTAGGAACTGGACGGGAAGTTAAACGTTCAAAGAATGAGATAGTAGAAATCAATAAATTTTATTAGGAAGAGAGATTTTTAGGAATTGGGCGGAAATTAAAAGTTCAGGATTTTGTTTTTATATAGATAGATTATTATTATTATTATTATTATTATTATTATTATTATTATTATTATTATTATTATTATTATTATTATTATTATTATTATTATTATTATTATTATTATTATTATTATTATTATCACTAGTATTTGTCCCGTGCGATGCACGAAAAATATGTTATAAAAATATACCCTATATGAGGTTTATTCATATATAAAATTTTTGTTATTTAATAATTATTATGTGTAAATTCCTATGATAAAATTATGAACATAAATATATTTACAATTAAAATAATATTTAAGGTGGGTGATTACTACAAATCTTAAACTATATTAAAAATTTAGTACATAGTATTTAATATTATAAATTTTTAAGAACTTAGTAAACTACAATAGTAATTGAATTACAATTTTAAAGTCACCACGGATCAATATTTTTAGACCTTTGAGATTTCTAACTTTAGATGTAGCAACATACAATTGACCTTTAAAGACCAAACAATTATTTATAAATATAAATGACTATTAATCATCATCACCATTTTAAAAAATAATTGTAACAATAATTGCTCACCAAACCATATAGCTATATTATAGTTAAGATTATTATTATTATTATTATTATTATTATTATTATTATTATTATTATTATTATTATTATTATTTGAAGTGTTTTTCTCCATAATAAACCAATTTTGCAATTTAGAAAACATAGACTATTGAATATTTAGAAAAAGGATGCTAGGCTGTAAATCTTTTGCACTATTTAACTGTCAATGAGTCAAAACTATCAGTTTCATCACCTCAAAAGCCAAAAGGCAAAGTGAAGATAAAGAGTGTGAGGACTGAGGATGCAGAGGTTGATTTGGGTTAATGATGATATGGTTGAAATGCATGGGCACTGATTTAATTTTTAAGGTTTTCTTGAAGTAATTAAGGGTTGGTAAAAAAGATATTTAAAAAAATTAACTGTTTAGATTAACATGTAAAATGACCTAAGGGTATACATATATTTAATAATAATAATAATAATAATAATAATAATAATAATAATAATTGTTTTTAAAAATAGAAACGAGAAAATTTCAATTTTGGTCATATGACTATATGGGCTTTGTTAATTTCATCACCCGACTTTTAAAAGTGTTAATTTAGTACCTTGACCATGCAATTTTTATCAATTTTGGTCACTCCGGTCAAATTACCCGTCAAATTTCGCCGAAAAATTTTAACAGTTAAAATAATGAGGGTATTTTAGTAATTTCACATCTCTTCAATCATTTTTCCCGACTAAGCTTCTTCCCGACGACAACCACTCCACCGCCGCCGCCCAAAATCCCATCTTTGAGCGCAGTTTCCAGTTAAAATAATGAGGGTATTTTGAGGTGTGCTGCTGCGACGGATTCGCCGAAAATGATAAATTCGTCAGAGAAGAAGGAAGAAATGTGAAATGACTAAAATACCCTCATTATTTTAATTCTTAAAATTTTTCGGCGAAATTTGGCCGCCAATTTAACCGGAGTGACCAAAGTTGATAAAAATTGCATAGTCAAAGTACTAAATTGACGCTTTTGAAAGTTAGGTGCTGAAATTAACAAAGCCCTTATAGTCATATGACCAAAATTAAAATTTTCTCAAATAAAAAATAAAAAAAATATAATTAAGCCAATCATATTAACTACTTGGGGGATTTATTGACAAAAAGAGTATTCAAATCACACAACAAATTGAAGTGTGAAACTATCTTGCAATGTCTTGTTTGGCAATCAGCAGTTAGCTATTCAGTATTAGTATATATTTAATATTTTATGCCCTAATTTTTATTTGCTCTCCCTTAACTTATGTCCCGTATTTGGTTTCAACCATACCTATACAATTATTTTAGAGTAAAAGACATTTTTGGTCTTAGACTTATAGTGGCTTGGACAATTTTAGTCCTTTATAAAAAAATTTGTCATTTTATGGACAGAGTTATTGTGGCGAGGACATTTTTGGTCCTCCGTCTATATTTCTGTTAGATAACCGTATGAGAGAGGGGCAATTACGTCAATTTAGGCTATCTCCTTCTATCTATTATATCTATGTGTGTTTGGCGGCTTCGATTCTCCTTCTATCTATTTGATTAGTAACCTGTTTGGCGGCTTCGATTCTCGGGCAATTTCTTCGTACAACTGCAACTTGGACTCTCCGACTCCTTCGAATTATGACCGAGAAGAAAACAAAACACACATAGATATAATAGATAGAAGGAGATAGCCTAAATTGACGTGATTACCCCTCTCTCAGACTGTTATCTAACAGAAATATAGACGGAGGACCAAAAATGTCCTCGCCACAATAACTCTGTCCATAAAATGGCAAATTTTTTTATAAATGACTAAAATTGTCCAAGCCACTATAAATTTAGGACTAAAAATGTCTTTTACTCATTATTTTATTGACAATTATAATCAATCTTGACTATATTATCTTGCATTTGTAAACTTAGAATTGCCTATTTAAATACGCAAATTTAACATTCAATTATCTATACATGAACAATTCCAATATAATTTTGTATTGATATATTTTAAAGTAATTATATTTTTAAAAAAAAAATATTGAGCATTATCCTAATCGCGCAATGCGCATAAAAAACTAGTGTTAAAAGAAAAGGTAAAACAATGGGGATTTATTATTATTATTATTATTATTATTATTATTATTATTATTATTATTATTATTAAACATACCGCACTATTATCTGTATACCGTGAGCTACAACTAATCAAAAAAAAAAAAAAACCCTTTATTTGATCTCATTGAAAGATTAACTATATATGTATGTATTTTAAAAATATTATTGTATACATATAAGTTTTTAATTTTAGTTATACTAGTTCAAGTTGCTTTTCAGAAGTTATTGAATGGTATGTTGCTTTTCTGAAGTGGTCTTCATTTAGCCTGGCCAGTTAATTAACTCAGAACAACTACGTACTACTTGCTAGATATGCGTTTTTGTTATATTAATTTCACTCTTTAATCACACAATATTATAACCACAATTTTACATTAATTATTGATTTGATTAAATTAAGTCCATATGCTTTTAAAAATTGGCTAAACTAACTTTCAAACATAGACTAAGTTTGGTCGTTGGTTTTCAAAATTTTAAAAACTAACATCCTTTTACTTCCATTTTTTTTTTTTAGATTAACATCATAAAATTAACATAAGTCTAATTTTGATTGATTTTTTAGACCTTATATTTAAAATTATTTTTAGATGTGCATTGCTTAAATATAATAAATATAATTTTTGCTTTTCAGTCTAATATATGTAAGATTTTAATATTCGATATCCGAACCAAATTTACATTAAGATATACAGAGTAACATAACAAAAAATATATGAACCAATAACCTATTGAGTTCACCTTAAATTTAGTTTAGATAATATAAATATTATTTTTACATAATATTTAAAATATTTTTGGATATGTTTGTTGGAGTGAAACATGTATATAATTTTTATTTTAAAGTCTAATATATTTAATATTTTAATATCCGATATCCAGAATCTAGATCAAACTTAGAATATAACATAACAAAAAATATTTGAGCCAACAATCTATTGACTTCACCAAAATCTAAAAATCAGTTTGGATTTTGAGTTTTCATTATATATGATAATGTGAATAATTTCTATCTTTATGCATAAGCAAATAAATTATGTTTATATAAGTAATGGGTAAAAATAATAAAAGATGGTAATAAATAAATTTAAAAAAAAAAGATAATGAATGTAGTCATAATAATAGAGCAAATACCAATTTCGGTCCCACAAGTATTAGCAAAATGACGGTTTTGGTCCACATGTTTAATTTTTACCAATTTTTATCCACGACTATTGTTTTAGTACCAATTTTCATCCACGACCATTATTTTAGTATCGAAATTCATCACGCCGGTCACCCCTCAATCTAAGACATGTCGAAATCTAAAAATTTTAAGGGCATTTTCATCATTTTCAACTTAAGACTCTAATTTGAGCATGAATAAAGAGATGTAAGCCCTAAGATCAATCTCAATTGGCAGTTCTCCTCCTCATCCTACTTTAATTTCAGGAGAAAAACTATGAATCGAGATAGATCTTAGGGCTTAAATCTTTTTATTCATGCTCAAATTGATATCTTAATTTTAAAAAGACGAAAATACCCTTAATAATTTCATATTTCGACATGTCTTAAACAAATGTGTGACCGGCGTGATAAATTTTGGCACTAAAACAATAGTTGTGGATGAAAATTGGTACTAAAGTAATAGTCGTGGATGAAAATTGGCATGAATTAAACATGTGGACTAAAACTGTCATTTTGCTAATACTCGTAGGATCAAAATTGGTATTTACTCCATAATAATAGATAAACATGTAAGTAAATAAATGTGAGAATGTATTTTAAAAAAATGTGAGAATGTTGTAGAAATGTGATTTTATTGGTAGATATATATAGTCAATCAATAGGTAATAAATGTGAGAATGTATTTTAAAAAAATGTGAGAATGTTGTAGAAATGTGATTTTATTGGTAGATATATATAGTCAATCAATAGGTAATAGTTAACTGAATTATTATTTTGGGTAATTGAATACCCGGCCCGGCCCCTACTTGACGATGAGTTCACATTATGTAAAATAATAATAATAATAATAATAATAATAATAATAATAATTGTTGGGCGTAAGGCCGAGTTCAGCTTCTGTTCGATTCAAGATGCGGCACAATGACTTTTCATGGAGGGATGTGGTTAAATGGTTAATGCCCACCCTTTTATCATCAATTGATTTTAAATAGAATATGACAATCAGATAATCCAAGAACTCTGTGGTTAAACGAGCTTGATTTACAACCGCCACAAAATGGGTGATCCATTGGGAAGTAAGCATAATGCAGTGGACTGAGTCTGGGATTGTTGGGCGATGTCGGCCTGGTCGGGCCGAGTTCAGCCCATGCTCGATTCGAGATGCGGTTAAATGGTTAATGTTCACCTACTTATTACCAATTGAGAGTTCAGCACATGCTCGATTCGAGACGTGGTGATGTGGTATACTATGGAGGGATGTGGTTAAATGATTAATGTTCATTTACATATAACCGATTCGTTTTGAGTAGGATATGACAACCAGATAGTCAAAGAATAAAGAACTTTATGACCGGGGATCGAGTCTCACCAGTGGCTGGGAGCAACTTCTCAAAGTGAGGGGGGTTCCTTGTGCGTAGTGAGCACCGGTCTAGCCTCTGAGGTTCATGTTCAGTTGAGTCACCATGATTTACATCCTCCCAAATGCTCTGTCGGGCCGGGGTGTGGGAGGCCCTTAGGGTTGGGGTTCAGCCTTTTTGGAATAATAATAAAGAACTTTATAGTTAAGCATGTTTGACTTACCATAGTTACAAGATGACTCTAAACAGTTTAAATGAAATATAAATTTATCACATTAATTAAAGGCTGAAAATGAAACTAACTTTATATTATACATGCAACACCGCCAACACGTACACTGCAAACAAAATGGGAGGAGAATGTTTGCTTCCTAAGTTCCTAGAAGGGGTGGACCATCTTCGGTGTTTGGAAATTTTTGAACTATAGAATTTTCAACTTCCAATATTATCTTGAAAAAGTTAAAAATATTTTCCCCAAAGTCCACACGGTTGATTGTTTCAAAGTTTGTGTATACAGATATTCCTTACACCAGTTATGATTTGGCAATTCCAGTTCCACCTGCGTGCTCGCTGACTTGATGAGTGTGTACGTCACTGCTTTACGCCCCTTTGTATTAATTAAGATTTGATATGTTAAAAATCATATACTCGTTTTGATTAAGAAAATTGACTATAATAGAGGTTACGATGTTCAAAATTCTCTCTCGTCTGAATATGGTATCGACTTAAAGATGCTTCTTCCTATATAATTGATTATAAGAGATTTAGTATTTTTTACACGGTTGCTAAAATCGGTTTAGGTGTCCGCCTAGGCACTAGGCACCCCTAAACTGTGGTGATTTTCCTCTTAGGCGGCGCTCGCCTAGCGCCTAACTCGGCCGAGTTAACTCGTCCGTTTCGATCGAGTTAGCCGAGTTAACTCAGTAGGCTCAGACTGAATTCAGCCGAGTTAACTCGGCTCATTTTTTTTTTTTTGAATGCTACTGACTCTATTAGAATGTAGTATCTGTTCATATATATATATATATATATATATATATATATATATATATATATATATATATATATATATATATGGAAGTGATCAGGTGCATTTGTGACTTCCCGTGCGGTTGTGCGGTAGATTAATGTGCGTGAGTCGCGTGCTTAATGTGTGTGAGTGTGTAATGTTAATGTGCGTGAGTTTTGTATTTAATGTGCCTGAGTATTATGCTTAATGTGTGTGAAGTTTGTGCTTAATGTGCGTGACTTGAGTTCAGAATTACAAGCTCAGAAGGAAGCAGAACAGAAAGAGAAGGTGGGTGGAGCTTTTCTGAGTGAATGGATGGATATTTGTAAACGCATATATGACTGTTTTGATTTTATGTTAAAAACAAGACAAAACCCATTCCTCCACCACTTCGAAACAAAAAACAAGAAGAAAATGTAGCAGTAGATGCGCATAATTTTCACAACAGTGGATGAAGAACACACTCACGCACATTAAGCACACAACTCACGCATCTTAGGCACAAGACTAACACACCTTAAGTACAAAACTCACGCACATTAACATTACACACCCACGCACATTAAGTACAAATCTCAGGCACAAGGCCACAAGTAACGATTCCCTTTCTGCCAGCTCGTGTGCCTCAGCTCGTAGTGAACCAACCGGATGGACCTGAACTGTTAAACAGATAGAGAAAGACCCGGACCACATTGTGATTTACATAAAAAAAAAAATATATCACAACTCAAAAGTTACGTTCAATCAGTTTTTCAGTTTCCAATTATACTAAATGTCTAAATCACGAATAATACTTTGCATTTTGTATTTAATGATTAGAGCATTTTTCTTTGGAATATTTCTCTATTATGGTTGGGTCAAAGAAACAAAGAGGGAATAGGGTGGTAGTGAAGCCCAAAACCAACCAATCATCGGCTGGTGGCCACTTTAATCAATCATTATAGTGTAGACCATGATCTACATAAGTTATGTGGCCACTTTAAAAAATATTAATACCATAACGACTTGAATCATTCCAATAATGTAAAAGTATAATTAAAATATTAAGTTTTGTTTTAAATAATCAAAATAAGATTAATTAAACGAAAAAAAAAACTTAACCTAATTTTTTTTAAATGCATAAAAATCAAATCATTTTTAAAGTTCCTCATTTATAATCTTTAAATACTATGTATTTAGTCAGACTAATTATTTTACAAAAATTTATATTAAATTATATATATATATATATATATATATATATATATATATATATATATATATATATATATATATATATATATATATATATATATATATATATATAGAAGAGCGCTCATATGCGGCGGGGTCTTACGGTGCGGCGGTGCGGTCAAATTCCAGAATACACCAACAGTGTTAACAATATGCACCAACAGTGTAATAAAAACACACCCCAATGAAATGTAATAAAACATCACAAAATACACCACAGACTCAAAAAAACACACCATATAACTCACCACCCCCAATGGTGTATTTCCGAACAGTGTATGGTGTTTTTACTCACACCTAATGGTGTGTGTTTGGTGATGCAGGGCTCTGTTTACTCTGTTTTGTGTGGTGTATTTCCTAACGTTGATGGTGCATATTTGGTGAACTATTGGTGTTGCCGCACCGTAAGAAATAACCGCACCGTAAGACACTGCCGCACCTGAACCCGCCTCTCTCTCTCTCTCTCTCTCTCTCTCTCTCTCTCTCTCTCTCTCTCTCTACATATATATATATATATATATATATATATATATATATATATATATATATATATATATATATATATATATATTAATACATTTTAACATATTCGTAGTATATGTTTAACAATTATCCCAACTCTAATTGAGATGGGGCTCGAACCTAAGACCTTTCTTATAGAAATTAATGAGTAAGTTACAAATAATAAATAGTTAAACGGAATATTCCGTTACTAAATTTTATACTAACGGAATTTAAGTTATTTAAGGGAAGAAAATAATATAATAGAGTGTAAATAAGGAAAATCATTAAAAAATATTAAAATTAAAATAATATTAACCATTTTTCTCAAAAAAAAAAATAAAAACATTAACCATTCATTTTAAGAAACAATTATACCGACATTTTTTTGTTCCAGATAAGGGCCTAACATAATTGGCTCTTATTAAAATTGTAGATAATACTTTAGTAGCTACAACAAAAAATAATAGATATGCATTTCTTTAATTTAGAATTATGTGTCTACAATGCCTTTATTCAAATAAAAATAAAAATTATTCATTATTAATAAATTAAATAAGAAAAATAATTTTATTAGTTATGTTGGTTTTAGGGTTTTTGGGGCACAAGGAGGTCCAACACAACCGTTGGTTGGTGGATTCACCGTAAGATAGGCTTATGAAAGAATCTCTTGAAAAGCAGGAAGATAACTAGCAAATTAGACTATTCTTGGCTATAGTTTCTGGATGTTTTCTTTGCGTATCTGAGCTATGCTGCCCATTACACTCGGGGAGGGGTCCCTTTTATAGCTGACTATCCCTTACCGATTAAATACAGGTTTTAAATGCACAATAATGAGAAATAAGGAGCTAAGAGCCGTTGGGTTGCCATTACGCGATCCTCCCAACGGCGGGATTGACCCGTATTAACGACAGGCTCGTTAAGCAGCAACGGTCAGTAGCTAGGCTGACTCCTATCAGTGCCAACTCCTGCTGGTGCCGAGTCCTTGGACTCGGCCCCCACTCATCCAAGCTTTCTTCAGGGCCCTCTTTGAAAGCCCATAGCGTAGATCTCTTTTATCCCTTTGGGCCTATTGCAGCAAGCCCATTCTTTCTTCTTTCTTTGGGCATCAAGCCCGTTGGGTTCATATCCCATCAACTAGTCCCTCACTTTCCAGCACTGAGCCCACTCGCGCTAGTGCTGGAAAGTACCCGAATTTGATGGCCTGAATACCCTTTTTCCCAACTGTTTCGATTTGCAGTGATCTCCTCCTGATTGCCTGCATTCAATTTCTCTCATTTCCTCTACTTATATATTGGACAAGCGCTCTGCCTTCTTCCATCACTCCCCATTCCTGTTTTTCTACTAACCATAGGTCGCTCAAGCCTAAGCGCTAAGAAGATCGACTTCGACTCCGCGACGAGTTCTCCGACCCCTCCCGCGAAGCGAGCAAAACTTAACAAGAAGAAAGAGAAGAAGGCTAAAAGAGTAGCCTCCCGCAAGCGCTTCACAGATCCCTCTTATTCGGGTTCTCGCATGGCTGGGGATGCACCTCCTCCCGGAACAAGCTTGCCTCGTTCGACTACCATGAAGGTCACCACGAAGGATGGAACGTAAGTGGAGGTGGCTGTGCCCGAGTAGATGTCGTTCGAGATGACCTTCACCATTCCCCTATACAACTCGGCTGAAACTGCAACCGAGCGCATGCCTGATGCTCACTACGCTCGCTTTCTGGAGACCTACATCGGAGCTGAGCCAAGTGTGGCACCGCCGATGATGCCGGCATTCTGGGAGTCGGTCTGCCCTTCCCCTACCGACTCGAAGTCTCCAAATGATCTGTCATTTCTGGACGATCTTTCTTCCCTAGAAAAGTGAGAGTGCGAATTGTTGGTGCATGTCTGACTTTGGAAAAAGCACTTAGGGTTTTTTAAATAAAGCTTTTCCCGAGTGTTGTCATGTTTATAAAGCCCTTTCTATTTTGAATAAAATTTTATCCCGTTTTCTGCTTTGCCGTTATCTTTTTACTATCGCTTTTCGAATGTCTTTTCCTTGGGTGGATGCGCCTTTATGCTTTGCACGGGTACAGTATATCGTGTGTCGTCTCCCTCTCTTAAGGTGCGGCTGACCACATACGACGACTCCTTGAGGGTTTTCTACTTATTACTCGTTTGATCCCAGAAGATCCCATATTTTGACAACTTACTTAATCACGATACCTTTCCATATCTATAGGAGATATTGTCTTCCCCCAAGGCGAGAATATTCCTCACAAAGATTTGATTAATGGCAACCCTTTTTACTGATGAAGATTCTTGCCTTGATTTGCCTTCTCAATGCCCTTCCGCGTGCCTGCCTTAGAATGGCAAGCCCCAACTTTCGCTCCCCTGATTTTCTCCTCGAAATCTGATCCATTCAACCTATAAATGGGGCCTTTGTCTTATCTTCTAGCTGCACCTCTTTCCTTCATTCTTTCCTCTTTGATCGCCCTCCGTTCTATCATTATGAGTACAAGAGATGGTGGCCGGCGCTCATCCAAGCATTTAGCGGAGAAGTCTCGGCTTAAAATGCTGAGACAGCGAAAGTTGGCCCATGGGCCATGAGGTAGGAGACTCCCCTTCAGATCCCATCATACTTACACCGGACATGTTAGACGTCATATCTGTTTCCCCTGTCGATCAACAAGTCGAGCCGTTCATGGAGGAACTTCCTTTAGGCGAGTAGGCCGAATGGGTTGCCACCCCCCCCCTCTCTATTTGGTGTGGCGTTGTCTCCGAGTGCCCTTGAGACTCCTCTCTAAATGATTGACGATGGGGTGCCGCCGGTTTATGTGATTGAGGTACCGGACACCGTTCCAACTCCGGCTCCGCCTTCCCCTATACTTCTACTTGAGGGACCTCTACCTCCAATGCCTACTCCATCCGGCCCTTCGTCTAAGAAGAAGGTCGACTCCTAAGTGTTACCTTGTGATTTCTTGCTTTTGTTTAACGGCAGTGTACCTGCTGTCCCCCCAGGATAAATAAAATAACCATCTTCTTATGTGTTTGTGATTTCCTCCTTTTTTTTTCCATCTTTCATCCGTATAACTATATGGGTCAAGTGCCCAAGGTCCGAACGCTAAGTGATCGGTCCAAACAGATAAGTGAGTTGACCTCCTTGGTTAGACACATGGTGTTGGTCTCAAGGCGGGCTGACCGCCCAAGGTCCAACGCTAAGTGGTCAGCCCAAACAGATAAGTGAGCTGACCTCCTTGGTTAGACACATGGTGTTGGCGTAAAATCTAGGCGGGCTGACCGCCCAAGGTCCAACGCTAAGTGGTCGGCGCAAACAGATAAGTGGGTTGACCTCCTCGGTTAGACACATGGTGCCGGCCTCAAATCTAGGTGGGCTGACCGCCTCGTAGGCCGGGTCACAGTGCCCCGAGGCCACTCGTCGTGGCTCATTCAGATTCCAAACCCTACGCCCTACTTTTCGCCATTTGGGTAAACCCTAAACGCCTCTTCCCAGTTGTCGTTCCGCCTTCCGGGGCGCATTAAATGCCTTGGTACCATCATCTCACTTCACATCAACCATCACCACACCCCCACTATCTTTATCTAATGCTTCCTTCTCCTTTTTACAAAAACTCTCTCTTTTTCCTTCCTTCCTATTTCACTAAAACCCTCTTTCTCTTCAAATCTTCTTGTTTGGCAACTCCATCCCTCGGCGTACCTCAAGGATTTTCCTCCGTTCATATTTCTGGTGGACTTTTCAGGTTGGTGCCTCCCTTCATTTTGCTATATCTTCGTCTTCTCCTTCTTTTTCGCGTCGCACAGAGGCTTCAGCCATCCCCAGTTCTCTTTCTTCTTCTCATCCGGTCCTCGTACTACGGAGGTCGCCGCTCCACTAAGTCCGGCTCCGGTTACGACGGGTGCCGCTCTTCCCGACGATGTCCTTCGGGCTTCCGGTGCTTTCGAGCCTTTGGACTTACCCGTCAAATGTTCCTCTCGAATGGAGTGTTAGTAATATAATAATGTTTGTAGTTAGTTTATATTATATAGTTTATACTAGTGGTAGAGATTTAGTCTAACTAAATGTAGCCTATAGAATATGAGTGTATTGTATAGGACTCTCACTCTCTCACTGTGTAATCGTTTCAGTTTTCAGATTATCGTAATCTCATCTGGTATCAGTTGCGATAAGTTAGATCCTTTGTTTATACCTTCCCCGCAAAATACGATGTCAACCAATTCCTCTGAACGCACCATCACCACCACCTTCGGCGTACCGCCGGCGACCACAAATTCCGTCACGGCAGCGCATCACTTCGTCTCTACGAAGCTGACGATGAGGAATTACTTGTTTTGGCGCACCCAATTGGTGCCGTTCCTCCGCGGACAGGGCTTGCTGGGCTACATCGATGGGAAGACTCCGTGTCCACCGGCGATCGTCGTTGTTTCCTCCCAAACCGGTGACTCTACCACGACGACAACCACCACTGCCGAGAATCCGACTTATGAAGCGTGGATCCAGCAGGACTAGGCGATCCTATCCACGATCATCTCGTCGTTATCCGACGAGGTGATGCACCTTGCCATCGACCGACAGACATCCCGAGAAGTCTGGGACTCGATCGCATCGACGCTCGCTTCCTCCTCCCGTGCTCGTTGCTTAAGCCTGCTCGGACAGTTAGAGACCCTGCGCCAAGGCCATGGATCTCCGACCGAGTACCTTGGGCGTTGTCAGATGATCGTGGAAGCCCTATCCCTCGCCGGACAAGCAGATTCTGTACGTTCTCCGTGGGCTCAGACCGGAGTTTCGTACGATGGCCAACTCCCTCACCGCCTCTGGAGCACCGGTCTCTCTGTCGTAGCTCTCCGATTTCCTCCAGGCGTAGGAATTCATCCACGAGGATGATTTTGCCGTTGTGGACTCCTCAGGTGGCGGCAGTTCTCCGGCGGTGTTCTTCGTTGGCCGCGGCAGACACGGCGGTGACCAGTCGCAGTCTGGGCGTAACTCCGGTGGACATGGTGGCTGATAGAATCGCGGTAGGGGAAATCAGGGCCAAGGCTGGCAAGGCCGTGGTGGCGGTCCAAGATGTCAGATCTGTAAATCACACGTCCACACGGCCGTGTACTGCTAGTCTGCTACATGCGGTACAATGACCGTCCAGCCGGTCACGCCAATATGGCGGTTTCCAGCGAGAATGCGGCGCATGTGGCAGCAGATGTGTGGTACCCGGATACCGGGGCTACGTCTCACGCGACTCCAGACAATCAAATGTTAAGCCACTCTGAGGCCTACACCGGCGGGGATGTTCTTAAAATCGGAAATGGCACAGGTTTGGATGTTTCACGTGTGGGGCATACGGTTATCCCATCCGGGTCTAAAAGTTTGTCAATGTCTAAAATTCTCTATGTTCCAAATTTAACTTTACCATTATTGTCAGGCTATCGTTTTACTAACGAAAATGACGTTTATTTTGAGTTTCACAAAAATTTGTTTCTTGTGAAGGATTGCAACACTCGGGCGGTTCTTCTTAAGGGTTTCACTTCTGGCGGCCTATACAAGTTATTGGTCCCGCAATCTCCATGTGCCTTTCTTACCGCTCGTGCGTCTTCCGAAGTGTGGCATCAACGTTTAGGCCACCCCCATAATCAAGCTCTACAACGTGCCTTAAAACACTGTCCCGTCACTACAAATAAAGCCAGTTTGTCAAAGTTGTGTACCGCGTGTCAACTCGAGAAATCAGCTCGTTTTCCTTTAGATAGGGTTTCAAGCACTAGTGATAATATTTTAGATTTGTTGTACACGGACATCTGGGGTCCGTCTCCTGTAATTACTACTGGCTTTCTTTATTTCGTGCTTTTTGTAGATGACCATTCGCGTTATTGCTGGTTTTACCCATTACGGTTAAAATCAGATATATATAAAATATTTGATGTGTTCCGGGTGATGGTAGAATGACGTTTTTCACGTTCTATCAAAGCCATACAGTCTGATTTAGGGGGTGAGTACCGCCGTCTTCATAAAGTCTTCGAAAATCTAGGCATTACACAGAGACAATCGTGTGCCTATACCCACGAACAAAACGGGCGTGTCGAACGTCGGAATAGACACATCGTCGAAACCGGCTAGGCATTGTTGGCTGAAAGTTCAACCCCACAAATATATTGGGATTATTCTTTTGAAACAGCTACGTATTTAATCAATTACCTACCTTCTTCCGCTATAAACAATGAGAGTCCTCATTATCGTGTCTATAAAACACAAACTCCGTATACCTTTTTTCGTGTATTAGGATGTCGCTGTTACCCTTATCTTCGGCTTTATAACCGACACAAGATAGAGTATCGGTCAACACCCTGCGTCTTCCTAGGTTACCCAGTTTCTTTTAGGGGATATCGGTTTATGGACCCTACCACGGGAAAGATCTTTATATGCCGTCATGTTCGGTTTGATGAAACTACTTTCCCTTTTGCTTTGCAGTCTCCTGTTCAGACTACTGAGAGTCCTACTATAGCGCCCTGGTGGGCCGAGCTAATTGTTGTCGCTACTCAGTTTGCACCACTAGCTGTGAAATTACCTATGGCACAGGAACCAAGCCCTTTGGCCATAGCAGCTCCAACGGATACTCATGTTACATCGGGTCCACCTGCTGGGACTCGTAAGGCACCCTGGGGCCGGGGCAAGCCCCAAGTCCCACATACCATGCGTACTCGGCACAAAACACGTGGCACAGATGAAGAGTTCTATGTTCTTACTGCGTCCGCTGATCCCACCTGCTACTCCCAGGCCGTTGGGCACCCACAGTGGCGGGATGCCATGGACCAGGAGTTCAATGCCCTGTTACACAACAACACCTGGGAACTCACCCCAGCTACACCGCATATGAACATCATCGGCTGCAAATGGGTTTTTCGCACCAAGCGCAAAGTCGATGGTTCAGTTGAACGCTATAAGGCGCAGCTGGTCGCCAAAGGGTTCAACCAAGTTGCTGGTGAAGATTTTTTTTGACACCTTTAGCCCCGTGGTCAAGCCGACCACTGTTCACATATTGTTTTCTCTTGCTATTTCAAACAGGTGGACACTATGGCAACTGGATGTCCACAACACCTTTCTAAACGGGCATCTAGCTGAAACCGTCTATGTGAAGCAGCCACCCGGCTACGAGGATTTGGCTCGGCTCAATCATGTCTGTCATTTGCAATGGTCTCTGTACGGGCTAAAGCAAGCACCACGTGCCTGGTTCAAGCGGTTGCATGACTTCTTGACTCCCACTGGGTTTTTGGCGTCCAAAACGGATGTCTCTCTCTTTCACTACACTTTTGGTGATTCTCGGGTCTTTCTGTTGGTCTACGTCGACGACATTATCATGATGGGTAATGATCCAGGCTTGGTTACCACCTTACTGCATCGTTTGTCCACGACGTTCAAGATTAAGAATCTGGGTCCACCGAGCTTCTTCTTAGGGATTGAGACCCTCACGATTGGCGACAGTTTTCTTTTCTCTCAACGCCGGTATATGCAAGACATTCTAAAAACTCACTCTAGGATGACGGATTGCAAGGCCTTGGCTACACCGGCCTCGGTTACACAACCGACAACTCCGTCTACCGATCCGTTCGAGAATCCCACACAATACCGTCGGATTGTCGGGGCTCTTCAGTACCTCACTATCACCCGTCCTGATCTATTAACAGGTTATGTCAGTTCATGCATTCTCCCACAGATGATCATTGGAGTCTACTAAAGCGGGTCCTACGGTATATCAAGGGGACTCAAGATTACGGCCTTCAACTCCGCCCGTCAGCATCGTCTGATCTGCATGCGTTCTCTGACTCTGAATGGGCAGGTTGTCCGGTTGATCGAAAGTCCACCAGTGGGTACGTAGTCTTCCTCGGGGAAAACCTAGTTTCTTGGGTTTCTCGCAAGCAGCACACAGTGGCGAGGTCTTCAACAGAAGCAGAGTACAAGGGTCTGGCAGATGTTGCAGCCGAGGTCACTTGGGTAGTCTCTTTGCTATGTGAACTTGGGCTCTACTCGGGCAAGCTGGCTACGCTATCTTGGTGCCACATATTTAGCTGCAAATCCAGTGTTCCACACTCGTACGAAGCATGTTGAGATCAACTATCACTTCGTTCGGAACAAGGTCGCGTCTGGGGACTTTATTGTCAGTTTTGTTTCTACGAAGGAGCAGCTTGCAGATATCTTCACCAAACCTCTACCAGGACCACGTTTTCAACTACTACGAGACAAGCTCAATGTTGTCACCCTCCAACCTTGTGCTTGAGGGTGTGTGTTAGTAATATAGTAATGTTTGTAGTTAGTTTATATTATATAGTTTATACTAGTGGTAGAGATTTAGTCTAACTAAATGTAGCCTATAGAATAGGAGTGTATTTTATAGGACTCTCACTCTCTCACTGTGTAATCGTTTCAGTTTTCAGATTATCGTAATCTCATTTGGAGGAACAAAATTATGAGACCGCCCGTTTCCTCTTGGGTTCGTCGGCGGAGATTATGCATCCCGAGGATCGTGAGCTTTTGTGTAACACCCCGTGTTACGATCTTCAAGCCCGGATTAATTATGTAATTAATCCCGCTAAGAATAGTTAAAAAGGATTTAATTTAGTTAGAATCCTCTTAATTAATTAATGTGGTCCACAATGGACCGTGGACCCTTGTCTATATTAATGACCTTAAACCTGTTAGGAATAAAGAGAGTAGACCTTTTACTATTTAGATTCTAATTAGGAATCCCAAACCTATATATCTGTTAGGAATAAAGAAAGTGGGCCCTTACTATCTAGATTTTGATTAGGATTCCTGATTCTATAAATAGGGGATTAGAAAGCAATTAGAACCTTACCACCCATAGTTATATTACACGAAAATATTCCCAAGAGATTCCCCACCACCAAGCCTAGGGAGATCAATCAGAGTTAAATCTTAGAGAAGAACCTTAATAGCCAAGGGAGGATTAATTAAGGCTAAGAGGTAACCCATGTCTTAGAAAACCTATTTTCCTTGCTATTGTTTATTGATTGGCTCCGTTGGTTGATTGAATGTGTGATTTTGCATGTATATCTTGTTAGAGCTTGCCTTTAGGTTTATATGGTGAATTATTGCTATTCTTGATATTCTTGATGGCCCTATGTGGTTATTGATATGATCTTGTATTTAATTAAGTCTAGAGTTGTCCCTAGGGTTTATATCGTGAATCTCGTGTTGTGATGTTCTTGGTATTCTTGGGTGGGTTTATGCATGCTCGGGTGTTGATTCTAGCCTAGGACTTGTCTTTAGAGCTTTGCATATAGATTTCTTGATGTTCATGAGGTTCTGGAAGCTCCTGAACCATTATGTGATTGATGTTGAATCTTGGTATGTTTAGGAATCGTGTTGGAATGTAATTGGAATCATCCATGGTTCAATCTTTGTTAATCGAATCCGTGTTGTTGTTGATACGTGTTGGAATGCGTTTGGACATGGTTTTGGGTTCCACGAACGAACACTGAACCAAATAATTGCCTTCGTGGCAGTGGGGGTAGGTGGGGGAAACGAGTCCCCGCCACCTACCCGCGGGTACGTTGCCCGATTCCAGCGGGTAGTCGACTGCCCACCGGCGGGTGGTCCTCCACCCACCGCCCACCCGCTGGAATGGGGTGGCGCGGCGGGTCGTTTTCCCCCGTTTGTTGTTTTCCCATGTCCCGTTGTGCCCCGTTGTACCCCGTTTGATGTTTATGAGTCTCGTATGATGTTTTGAGTTTCGTTCTAGGAATTTATGTGTAGAGCGTATCATTGCTATTATACCTTGATTGTTATTGTTGATTATATGTTGATTGATTGAATGATGGTAGGTATTGTGATCATTGTGCAATGATGGTTGAGATCGATGATAATGAGATTGTGATTGGTGGAAATGAATTATTAGCGGATAGCACAACGAGTGCTCGGTTATCGTGCTAAAGGCACGAACCACCTCTTAGACTTGCTGGCTAAAGGCTTGGGTCATGGTATAAGCGCCGCGGTGCCATGTCAGAGTTATATACGCTAACCCCTTAATTATAGTGCTATAGACACGAATCATACGAATGGCACTTCGGTGCTACCATGTTGGTGGACTTGTTGGTGGTTTCGGTGTGGGGCATGTAGTTGCCCGGAGGAATAAGAGAGGCGATATAAGGATGGCCTGGAGGCACAGGTTGGAAGTGATATAAGGAAGGAGAGGAGTAAAGGTTGGAACTTGGTATAAGGTTGGAAGATGGATTGTGTGCTTTGATGATAACTTGCTAATTGTGTGTCATTGGATCTCATTGCTGCATTTAATTGCTATTTATGAGCTTACTTGTCTATTATGCCTTGCAAACGTAGGATGCATGCTAGTATCTCTATAATATTCGAAATATTGCCTTATTGATGGTGTCTCGAGTCTTGATATGGTTTTAAAGCTAGAGTTTGCTTAGGTTTAAATATGTACTCCAGTCTCAAAATCATTTTCTTATATCTACCAATATTGTACTTAACGCGTGGGAGTGTGTTACCAGCATTATTCGCTGACAGTTGTTACACCGTTGGTTTTTCAGGTGCAGATCAGTAGCTCCAGAGTGCGCTAGATGGATACGAGGACCTAACTAGTTTAACATTAGTTAGATGGCATGTGAGCCTTGGCTTGTACTATGAATACTGATTACAGTTTATGCTTGTTTAGTTAGTTTAGCTTGTGCGTCTAGGTTCTCAAACCTAGACGTGACATAGAACCCAGATACTTATGTTGTTAGTTCCGCTTTGTTGAGTATTAATGATAGTTTCGCCTTTATTTCATAAGCTTTAAATGTTTTAAAAATTAGGGGTGTTACAATTGGTATCAGAGCCTAAGTTCGATCCTAGGAAGATGGCTTTAAGATAAGACTTTAAGATATTAAGCTCGAACTCTAGGCGTTTAAGTACTTAGGACATAGGAATCTTAGGATGCGCGGTGAGATTGTGAGTTTATTCATCGCTTTTGATAAGTTTCCTATGCTTGTTCTTCGTTTCCTATACTTGCTCTGAAGTTGTGATATTCTTGCATACTTTTACATGCTTTGTCGCATATCATTCTTTGATTAATAATGATTTACCTTGACATGCTAAAACATGATAGACTATTGATTTTGTTTAAATGTCGTACTTGGTTATTTTCCTAAGCATGAAAGTTGGATTATGTTCCTAATTGATTTATTTATAGATCATGTAAGGAATTGCATATTGTTGCTTAATTATTTGACCTAACGTGCGTTATTCAGATATCTGTTATTTGACAAAGTATTTTGGAACTTACAATTGATGATTTTATTTGGCCAGGAATTGCTCACTTTTCCTGATTTTAATTATTGGATTATTTTGATAGTTAACTTACTTATAGCTTAATAAGTACTTGCATGAGTTTGCATGAAAGTTGTGGGAATGTAGCTTTATTTAGGAAGGGGGAATGTGATGTGTGATCCTTATGATGTCTTGAACTTTCATTTAAGTCTCCCGTGTTGATATCATAATAATGTTATTCCTTGAGGTTTTCCATGTGTTCAAGCCCCTTTTGTTTTTCATATGAGTATGGAATTGTTTGGACGTGGATTTGTGCATTCTTGGGACTTTTTCCGAAACGATTCCTTCTTCACAGTCATGTTCCAGTGGGACCTTGGCAGGAGGTCGACCTCCCACCTACTGCCCACTGGTACGTTGTGTTGATTTCTTGACTTTTTGTTTTAGTGATCCATTGTGCACGTGTGTGTCTTCCTTGATGTTCCTTATATGTTTAACATGTAAATAACAACCTATACTTGAACATGAAAGTTGATTTATTTTCCCTAATTATATATAGACAATAAATAGACAAATGCATAGGTACATAGGAACATATACATGTACGTACGTAGTAATCCTCGTTCCCCAATTTTATTACCTAATATCATCATGGACCCTATTACATGTTGAGCGTAATATTATATTCATAATTATAAATATACATGTACGGAGTTATACATATAGGCTTTCCTTAAAACATAAACCTAATCTTCCCTAATTATAGATGCCTGTACGTCATACCTAAGCTAAACCTACTGTACTAATATGAATATCTATAAATATGTGTGTGTATTTTAGTCCTTATCCCCATATATTCCTTCATAACCTATATGAATATACCTTATACGGCAGCGTGTATATGTACATCTAGTTAATTAGTTACTTGCTTAAATATATGTAATATTCCTAGTCCTACCCGATGGAATGATAACATACATACATACATACATACATACATACGTACATATATATATATATATATATATATATATATATATATATATATATATATATATATATATATATATATATAAACACACACACACACACACACACACACACACACACACACATACTAGCATGGTACCCGTGAGATGCACGATCAATAAATTATATTTTAATTTTATATGTTGTTATTGTATTAAAGTAAATGATTGTGCAATATGTTATGTAATAAAATATACATATTACATGTTAAACACTGATTCAAGTATATTGCAATTTACACATAAAGAAATGATTAAATTGCAAATTGGTATTTTATTTACATAAATTATTGAAAACTTCATGGTACACAACATTAGTTGTTGAAGTACAACAGATATAGCATGGTGACTCACAAAAGCTATCGATCCTTACTACGTTGACTCACTCAGTCACTCGAAATGAACATTGTCTGGTATTTGCTTATTCTATTTCAGCTTAATACATTCATTTTTTTTTAGAGATTTAATTTACAAAACAATGATTAAGTCTGGTATTTGTAAGCTTTTATATAGTTTCGTGATGCCTAACAGTCAGTAAACATGTTATAGAACTCAGATTTATATTGTTATATACAGTAACAGTAATCTAAAAGACTAAGTTTAGATGACTCTAATTTTAATGCTTATAATCATAATTTCTGGGTGTGTGTAGATTTAACAGTAAGTGTAATAGTTCTCAGTGAATGCCTTTACACGTGATTTATTATGCAAATGATGGTAAGGAAATCTAATGCTTTATGCAGTTAAGAAAGTTCTAATACTTGAATTTGGGGTAAACTGTGGCTTCCTCTTTCTTACTATGACCGATGAAGTTGTTAGCTTCTTCATGCTTCCAGAGTTGTGTTCTGGGAAGATATTAGAGAGGGTTATTATAATATAATGTATTCAATGGATTCTTTGGCTATTTAATGTGGCCATAACATTGGAATAGTAAAAGTTTTCTGCACATAATTTATGTTTCCCTAGATAGCATAGAAAACATGCTTTTGTCCGTATAATAATTAGAACAATATCATTATTTATGCTTACTTTTACCTTTATGGCAGTATGTACATATTGTCACTTGATCTAAATTTTATGCTATTATATACTGATAACACTACTTATATCCAGAACTGTCTACTGGTATGGTAAAGTGTTGATTTAAGTGGTACTATCATACAGCACTCATAGTTTAATTGCTTCAAACTTCGTTTTTGAATCAAGTGATACAATTTTGATTAGTGTCTTATGACTCCTCCATATATTTGCCTTGTAGACTGTTGGGTTAATATATATGACTTTTTACCACAAAAATATGTGAATTTTGTTTTAGTCTGAATTGTATATGAAATATTCCAGATATCTATTAAGCTCTTTTATGTTGTTGTCTGATCTTTTAATTCCTTTTAGTGCTGCTAATTCTTCCTAAAAAGAATGATTTATGATTTGCTATTGTAGGTGGATACATTTATGTGCAGTTGCTATTGTAGGTGGAAATGATTCCAGAAATTCTCTTGAAAAAGAAACCAAAGTAGTAATTTTAAATCCATGAACTCATTAATTTTGACTGTGAGACTCAACTTTAAGTTATACAGACTATGAGTTAGGAATAATTTTTAAACAGGATTGGAATTAGAAGTGAGCACTTAAAGAACAATGTTTGAGAAATCAGATTAGGGTAGTGGCACTGATCTTTCATCTCCCAGACTTGTTATACTGGCAGCATGCAATATATGGATTATGGTAGTTATGGCATAATTTTGCACATGATATTGTTGGCTCTACATTTATAAGCTTTAGTCTAATATGTTTTCATTTCTATTTTAGGTTCACGGGAAGCTGCACTGTGAAGTTCAATCCTTATTATGTAAGCCGATTTGCACAGTTTGGTACGTGGATGTAGGTCTTTGTTACTCTAAGTAGATTAGTATATTAGACTTTAGACTTGGCAAATTGTTTGGTCCATATGATATCTCATTTGATATCTATCTTAGTACCTGGACTATAGAAACCAATAAGATATACCATTTTCAAGTGAAATGACAATTGTTTGCCCATATTTGTGTGCCACCAGACACAACACTTGTCCAAAAAACATAATGTAGTTTAATACATTGCCACCAGTTTAAATTGTCCAAAAACCACATTTAACAATTGTCACCAGCCAAGTTTAGTTTACAGAGCAAATCAGTCCAATTTTTCCATCTTCACCATGCACTCTTTAGTCTTCTTAGAGCTTTGCGTAGAGGAGAACTCATCAAGCAAGGACCTCTTGACTGCTCCACAATCACTTGCATCACCTTCCCTCACTTCCTTGATAGGTAGTCCTGGACTCTCTGCAACATCCTCATAATCCAAATCCTGAAAATTTGTAATATTAACACACAAATTTAGAGCATTCCTGTTCCATCACAACTCAACTATTAAACTAATAGGATATGATTATCTCTTCAGAAAACCCATCATCCAGTGCCTACGATTTTAGCCGCAACCCAAAAGTCACCATACTACAAAGTTAAGATGAGCTAATAATGTTATTAATTTTTTGCACATATATCATAAAAAATTCTGGGTCTACTTACTTCTCTCTTTTCATATATCTCTGAAATGGTGAATACATTCATTTGTCCGAATAAGAAGTCCTCAAATGCACTGCCATAGCTCATGCTTGACATGGAAACTATGCTACGCATTGGTGTCTGCTCTCCTTTAAGCCTGTCAGTAATTTTTTTTTTTTTTTTTTACATACAGAATCATATGTTTATGTCTATAATCCTACAAATTGTGTGCTGAAAGTGTGTTACCTACCTCTCTCTAAATTCTTGAAACTCTGGAAAATAAGAATTAACCCAAATTTGGGTAACATCATAGCTGCTGCAAATCTTTATATCACCAGTTATTAAAAGTATAATTTTTTATGAATAAGAATCATAGTATGTAATATTAAATATTAGTTGAATCAAAGGGTGTCAAGAGGAATTTTAGATCTTACTGTTAAGGACAACCTTGACTGTGCCTTGTTTAATGGTTATAAATTACATATATTAGCTGTAACACCCCAGATTTTCAAGACTTTTTAAACTTATAATAAAGGTAGAATCTCATTAAATCCCAAGAAATAAATACAAGCGTACGGGGTGCTATGTCACACCTGGGCTAGAGAACCCAAGTGCACAGGCTAACTAACTAATATCCTCAAAGCGTAATTACGTAAACGTGGCACGCAGGCCTAAAGGGAAAACTATCTACTTCTATACTCCAAGTTCTAGCGCGCTCCAGTGACTTAATCTTCTATGCCTGAAAGCCAAATATATCTGTTCAGCGAGAGATGCTGGTAACCCACTCCAACGCGTTGAAATACAATACATATAGAGATATATATACGAAAACCATTTTGAGCATGAAGATATATCCTACGAACTCTAGCTTTAAAACCGGGAATGACTCGACAGATAAGGCCAGACACAAGCAACAGTTATAACGAGCATATGCAGTTCACAACAGATAAGGCAGATAAGGCAAAGCATAAACAATGATCATAACCCAACATGAACAATCCCCAATATAAATCCCATAGTCACATCCCCCAAGACACTCGTAATCACAACTCGTCCATGTCACAACACATAACACACTTTGTTGGCGCCACAGGACCAATCGCATGCCCATACATGAGGGTCAGCGCATATAGCTCTGACACGGCCCCGCAGCACCCTGCCCCGTATCGCAACACGGAGGGATCGATCGCAACCGACCGATGAACCGCAGCTCATCATAGTGTTTGATCGCAACCAAACAGTGGACCGCAGCCCAAGAGAATGTCATCTGACCGCAGCCAGGAAAGAGGACGAACCGCAGCTCGTATAGAAACGTTTGATCGCAACCAAACGGTGGACCGCAGCCCAAGATTATCAATCTGACCGCAGCCAGCTTCTGAACCGCAGCTCAGGATAACCAATCCGATCGCAACCGAATTGGGGTAACACCCACACATAACACATAGCAAGCACATGCAACCCATATTACACATTGGGAAGGGGGAGAAAGCGCATAACAAAACCTATGCGTGATCCATCACATACTAAGAATAGTCCTAAGGGGTTCATACTCCTTCCACCTAGGTCAACGGGATACCAATTCAACTAGCATGCAATATAATAGACTCATAAACCTACGAATGGTACCCGAAACATCAAACTAGACATAGGCACGATAAACGGAGTCCGTTGGGACACCACGGGGAACAGGGGAACATCAAACGGGGAAGCCGGGAACCCAAGGTGGGGGAAATTCCAGCGGGTAGCCGGTGGGTGGGGGCCACCCGCCGGCTGCTCGCCGAAAAGTACTGCTCCGGGCAGCGGGTCGCCGGCGAGCAGCTGCCCGCCCGCCGGCTACCCGCTGCCGGGCGGTGTTTCACGACCGTGGGTAGGTGGCGGGTCCCCTACCCCCCCACCTACCCCCCACTGACTCTTTTCATCACTTTTGCGCCCCGAGAACCATTGTGGAACCCGAAACCATGCTTAGACACCTTACAACGCAATTAACGACAACACGTAGACAATTAACGGATCAAATACGAGAAACGAATGGCACATAACCTATCATGCTTTTCTAGACATAATCAACACCCAAACATGCGATTTCCCCACCCCACAATCCAAGAATCATAACATACGATACAACCTAGGGTTCTAATCACTTTTATATCAACAAGGATACGATTTGTCTTCTAATTGCAAGATTCGGTAAGAATAACACATAACCATCAAGAGCATCACACAATTATCAAGAACAACACATAATCATCAAGAACTCCATATAATCATCAAGAACTCCATAATTATCAAGAATCTCCCAATATCAAGATTATCAAGATCCCTCATGGGATCATCACATCAAACATCAATAATCATCATCGTATCTCGCCAATCACAATAATATGGGGGAAACCCTAAGGGAGAATCATAGCTATGAAAATAGGTTTTGTTGAGACATGGGTTACCTCTTAGCCTTAATTAATTCCTTGGCAATGAAGGATCTTTCTTTAAGCTTTCTTGATTTCTTGATTTCTCCTAGGGGAATTCTTGGAGCTCTTTGGGTGGTGAGAGATTATTGTGGTGGGGATTCTAGGTGCCTCCTAATTTCCCTATTTATAGATCTAGGGATCTTATTTAGAGTCTAATCCTATTGGGATTAGGGGTTGGGTTTATATACGAGGGCCCACGGACTATGGTGGGCCTTTTTCCCTAATTAATCATTATAATTTATTCTTTCTCTTGGGCTATTGATTAATTAACTAATTGGTTTTAGGACTCGTAACACGGGGTGTTACACTCTCCTCCCCTTAACAGGAAGCTTCGTCCCCGAAGCTTGGCACTTGGTGAAAGGTTTTCTTTTAGTTACCTGGTGTGAAAAGCTCGGGATACCGCTCCTTCATTGTGTCCTTAAGTTCCCATGTTGCTTCCTTGGTCCCGTGGTTGGTCCAGAGGACTTTCACCATTTCTATGACTCGGTTCTGGGTGTTTCTTGTCTTGGTGTCCAGGATTCTTACGGGTTTCTCTTCGTATACTAGTGACTCGTCGAGGTCTACGACCTCGGGTTGGAGTACGTGGCTTGGGTCGTGTATGTATTTCTTTAGCTGAGATACGTGGAACACGTTGTGTACTCGTTCTAGTTCGATGGGTAAGGCGAGGCGGTAGGCCAAGTCCCCCATTTTCTCTACGATTTCGTAAGGGCCGATGAATCGGGGGCTGAGTTTTCCTTTTCTTCCGAACCTCATTACTCTTCGTGTGGGCGAGATCCTTAGCCAGACCTTGTCACCGAGGTTGAATTCGGCTTGTTTCCTCTTTAGGTCGGCGTAAGACTTCTGGCGGTCTTGGGCGGCCTTCATCCTTTCCTGGATGTGTTTGACCTTAGCTATGGTGTCTTGTAGGTATTGGGGGCCCAGTGTTACCGGGTTGACCATATCTTCCCAACATAAGGGGGTTCTACATTTCTGACCATATAGTGCTTCGTAGGGTGCCATGCGAATGCTCTCGTGGTAGCTGTTGTTGTATGAGAACTCGATGAGGTCTAGGTGTTCTTCCCATGTCCCTCGGAAGTCTAGCGTGTAGGCTCTTAGCATGTCCTCGAGGGTTTGGATGGTTCTCTCGGTTTGGCCGTCTGTGGTGGGGTGAAAGGCTGTGCTTAGTTTTAGTTGCGTCCCCAACGCCGATTGTAGCGATTTCCAGAATTGCGAGAGGAATCTGGAATCTCTATCGGACACAATGTTTCGGGGGACTCCGTGGTATTTCACTACCCGGTTTATGTAGGCTTGGGCTAGTTGCGTCATTGTCCATGTTTCCTTCATGGCAATGAATCGTGCTGTTTTGGTCAGCCGATCCACTATGACCCAGATTTTGTCCTTGCCGGTTCTTGTTGGGGGTAATCCTCCGACGAAGTCCATGGATATGGAATCCCATTTTCCTTGTGGTATTTCAAGGGGTTGCACGAGCCCCTTGGGCTTGCATCGTTCAGCCTTTACTCTTTGGCAATTCAGGCACCTGGCCACGAAATCTGCGATTTCCTTCTTCATGTTTGGCCACCAAAACGCCCTCCTTACGTCTTGGTATAACTTGTCACCTCCTGGGTGAACTGAGTACGGGGAGTTGTGCCCTTCCTCCAAGATCCGTTGTTTCAAGTGAGGGTGCGTTGAGGGTACACACCACCTTCCTTTGTAAAGGAGGCTGCCGTCCGGGCGTGCTTCGAAGGGGCCTTCCTTCCCTTGGGTTAGGGTCGTGGCGAATCTTATCTAGTTCCGGGTCCTGATGTTGCCCTGCCTTGATTTCCTCGAAGAGGGCGGGTATGGCTTGCGTGTTGAGTAGGTAGGCATTGGGGCGGGTTTGTCCTTGCTCTATTATTTCTCAGTGTAGTTTTTGGAAGTCCCTGTACAGTTGGTCCGGTAGGACCCACGTGGTGTTGAGGGAATGGTTCGTCTTTCGGCTTAGGGCGTCCGCAACGACGTTGGCTTTTCCCTCGTGGTATTGGATGTCTAGGTCGTAGTCTTTTATGAGTTCTAGCCACCTTCGTTGTCTCATGTTTAGGTCCTTTTGGGTGAAGATGTACTTTAAGCTTTTATGGTCGGTGTAGATTTTGCATTGTACCCCATACAGGTAGTGCCTCCAGATTTTTAGTGCGAATACGATATCGGCTAGTTCGAGGTCATGGGTGGGGTAATTCTCTTCGTGGGTTTTGAGTTGCCTGGATGCGTATGCTATTACCTTGCCCTTTTGCATCAGCACGCATCCCAACCCTTTCTTGGATGCGTCGCTGTAGACCTCGAATCCTTCCGTTCCGGAGGGGATGGCTAGCACGGGTGCCGTGGTTAGCTTGTCCTTTAATTCTTGGAAGGCTGAGATGCAGTCGTTGTCCCATCGGAAGGGGGTTTCCTTTTTCATGAGCTTAATGAGGGGTTGGGCTATCTTGGTGAAGTCGGGTACAAACCTCCTGTAGTAACCAGCCAGGCCCAGGAAGCTTCGGACTTCCGAGAGTGAGCTCGGCGTGGTCCATTCTCTAACGGTGCGAATCTTAGCGGGGTCCACCCTGATCCCCTCTTTGGTTATCACGTGGCCCAAGAAGGCTACGCTGTCTTGCCAGAATTCGCACTTGGAGAATTTAGCGTAAAGTTGGTTTTCTCTGAGGGTTTGCAGTGATATGCGAAGGTGCTTCTCATGTTCTTCTTTATTTCGGGAGTAGACTAGGATGTCGTCAATGAACACAATGACGAAGTCATCCAGGTGAGGTCGGAATACTCGATTCATGAGGTCCATGAATATGGCGGGCGCGTTAGTGAGGTCGAAGGGCATTACGGTAAACTCGTAGTGGCCGTAACGTGTCCGGAAGGCCGTTTTCTGGATGTCCGGTTTGGCCACTTGGATTTGATGATACCCGGATCTTAGGTCGATCTTTGAGAATACCCCTGCCCCTTTAAGTTGGTCGAATAAGTCATCTATTCGGGGAAGGGGGTACCTATTCTTTATTGTAACTTGGTTGAGTTCCCTGTAGTCGATGCACAGGCGCATGCTTCCATCCTTTTTCTTAACGAATAGTACCGGTGCTCCCCATGGGGAGGTGCTGGGTCGGATGTAACCCTTATCTAGCAGTTCTTGGAGTTGCGTTTTCAGTTCCTTCATTTCCTTTGGTGCTAGTCTGTAGGGTGGTTTAGAGATCGGGGCGGCGCCCGGTATGAGGTCTATGGTGAACTCGACCTCTCTGGCCGGGGGTGCCCCGGGAATTTCGTCTGGGAAGACGTTGGTGAACTCGTTTACCACTGGGATGGCTCGTGGTTCGAGTATTTTGGCGTTGAGGTCTTCAACTGAGCACAAGAAGGCCTCGTTTCCTTGGCCCAGATACTTCTTAATTTTCATCACGTTTACAAGCTTGATCCCCGGATCCTGGCGGGTACCGCGGTACGACACCCTCTTACCGTTTGGTCCTCGTAGGACCACTTTCTGCTCTCCGCACAGGATTTGCGCTTGGAATTTCCCTAGCCAGTCCATGCCCAAGATTACTTGCATCCCATCCAGTTGGAACTGGATTAGGTTGCTGGGAAATTCCACTCCTTGAATGGTGATCATTACATGCTCGTACATGCGATCACATTTTATGATCTCGCCCGAGGCCACCTTGACTTGGAGTCGGACCTTGGTGCTGGCGTTAAGGCCGAGCTGGGCGGCGAACTCGGTTGCTATAAACGAGTTGGTAGCCCCCGAGTCAAATAGTATGGTGGCTGGGGTGGCGTGCACTAGGAAAGTCCCGGAGACTATGTTGCTATCTCCGATCCTGGCCTTGCTTAGGGTAAGGATCCTTCCCCGGGCAGTCGGCGTGATGGCCTGGTCAAGTGAGGTGGTTTTGGGGTTCATAGGCTCTTTGGTGGGAATCGGGTGACTTCTTTCGGGCTTCCTTTTATACCCCAGTTGCGTCCCTTGTGGCGGGTTCGTTACCTGTTGTAGTTGACATGCCTTGGCGTAGGCTTCTCCGAGGGTCTTTGGTTCTTGAGCGGCCAAGGCCCTCTGGTGTTCGGGGTTAAGGCCTGCTAAGAATTTCCTGACTTTGATCCCCTCGGTGGATACTAGTTCGAGGGTGAGGCGAGCCAGTTGGCAGAATCGTTGGTAGTATTCTGAGACTGGGGCTGCCCCTTGTCTTAGATGGAGGAATTCCTCGCATGTGGCGGCTTTCAGGTGGTTGGGGTAGAACTGTTCTCGTAACCGTGTTTTTAGGCCTTCCCAGTTGAATCTGGGGTCTTGTTTGTACGTAGGTCCCTCATGGGCCCACCAGATGTCGGCCTCGTGTCTGAAGTAGAAGGAGGCTATCCCGACTTGGTGGTGTTCGGGGCATTGGGTTGCCCTGAATACCCTGTCGAAGGTCTCAATCCATTCTTCGAGGGTCGTGGGGTCTTCGTCTCCCGAGAAGGTGGGTGGTTGGTGTGCCGAGACTTGGTGGTGGATTTCCAAGTTCTCGTTCGTTGGTAGAGGTTGGGGAATGACAGTACTTAGTGTCTGGGCGATTTGGGCCAGGCGTTGTAGATTCTGGGTCAGGAATTCCTGAGTAGGGCGTCTCGGTGTTCCTGTCTATTTCTTCTTGGGTGCCATCCTGGTGGTTAAAGGTTGATATTATTTTGTGTTTTCACCTTGATGTAATAAGCGGAGGAGAGTTTCTTAATATTAGAGAGGGATGAAGTGGGGGGGAGGTGATGTGTAGGTTTCTCAATCTCACCGTGCGTCCTAAGATTCCTAAGACCTATGTTCCTAAGTACCTAGAGTTCAAGCCTAATGTCCTAAGGTCCGGTCTTAAGAGTCTTTTCCTAGGGTCAAACTTAGGCTCTGATACCAACTGTAACACCCCAGATTTTCAAGACTTTTTAAACTTATAATAAAGGTAGAATCTCATTAAATCCCAAGAAATAAATACAAGCGTACGGGGTGCTATGCCACACCTGGGCTAGAGAACCCAAGTGCACAGGCTAACTAACTAATATCCTCAAAGCGTAATTACGTAAACGTGGCACGCAGGCCAAAAGGGAAAACTATCTACTTCTATACTCCAAGTTCTAGCGCGCTCCAATGACTTAATCTTCTGTGCCTGAAAGCCAAATATATCTGTTCAGTGAGAGATGCTGGTAATCCACTCCAACGCGTTGAAATACAATACATATAGAGATATATATACGAAAACCATTTTGAGCATGAAGATATATCCTACGAACTCTAGCTTTAAAACCGGGAATGACTCGACAGATAAGGCCAGACACAAGCAATAGTTATAACGAGCATATGCAGTTCACAACAGATAAGACAGATAAGGCAAAGCATAAACAATAATCATAACCCAATATGAACAATCCCCAATATAAATCCCATAGTCACATCCCCCAAGACACTCGTAATCACAACTCGTCAATGTCACAACACATAACACACTTTGTTGGCACCACAGGACCAATCGCATGCCCATACATGAGGATCAGCGGCTCTGACACGGCCCCGCAGCACCCTGCCCCGTATCGCAACACGGAGGGGTCGATAGCAACCGACCGATGAACTGCAGCTCATCATAGTGTTTGATCGCAACCAAACAGTGGACCGCAGCCCAAGAGAATGTCATCTGACCGCAGCCAGGAAAAAGGACGAACCGCAGCTCGTATAGAAACGTTTGATCGCAACCAAACGGTAGACCGCAGCCCAAGAGTATCAATCTGACCGCAGCCAGCTTCTGAACCGCAGCTCAGGATAACCAATCCGATCGCAACCGAATTGGGGTAACACCCACACATAACACATAGCAAGCACATGCAACCCATATTACACATTGGGAAGGGGGAGAAAGCGCATAACAAAACCTATGCGTGATCCATCACATACTAAGAATAGTCCTAAGGGGTTCATACTCCTTCCACCTAGGTCAACGGGATACCAATTCAACTAGCATGCAATATAATAGACTCATAAACCTACGAACGGTACCCGAAACTTCAAACTAGACATAGGCACGATAAACGGAGTCCGTTGGGAAACCACGGGGAACAGGGGAACATCAAACGGGGAAGCCGGGAACCCAAGGTGGGGGAAATTCCAGCGGGTAGCCGGTGGGTGGGGGCCAGCTGTTCCGGGCAGCGGGTCGCCGGCGGGCAGCTGCCCGCCCGCCAGCTACCCGCTGCCGGGCGGTGTTTCACGGTCGTGGGTAGGTGGCGGGTCCTCTACCCCCCCACCTACCCCCCACTGACTCTTTTCATCACTTTTGTGCCCCGGGAACCATTGTGGAACCCGAAACCATGCTTAGACACCTTACAACGCAATTAACGACAACACGTAGGCAATTAACAGATCAAATACGAGAAACGAACGGCACATAACCTATCATGCTTTTCTAGACATTATCAACACCCAAACATGCGATTTCCCCACCCCACAATCCAAGAATCATAACATACGATACAACCCAGGGTTCTAATCACTTTTATATCAACAAGGATACGATTCGTCTTCTAATTGCAAGATTCGGTAAGAATAACACATAACCATCAAGAGCATCACACAATTATCAAGAACAACACATAATCATCAAGAACTCCATATAATCATCAAGAACTCCATAATTATCAAGAATCTCCCAATATCAAGATTATCAAGATCCCTCATGGGATCATCACATCAAACATCAATAATCATCATCATATCTCGCCAATCACAATAATATGGGGGAAACCATAAGGGGGAATCATAGCTATGAAAATAGGTTTTGTTGAGACATGGGTTACCTGTTAGCCTTAATTAATTCCTTGGCTATGAAGGATCTTTCTTTAAGCTTTCTTGATTTCTTGATTTCTCCTAGGGGAATTCTTGGAGCTCTTTGGGTGGTGAGAGATTATTGTGGTGGGGATTCTAGGTGCCTCCTAAGTTCCCTATTTATAGATCTAGGGATCTTATTTAGAGTCTAATCCTATTGGGATTAGGGGTTGGGTTTATATACGAGGGCCCACGGACTATGGTGTGCCTTTTTCCCTAATTAATCATTATAATTTATTCTTTCTCTTGGGCTATTGATTAATTAACTAATTGGTTTTAGGACTCGTAACACGGGGTGTTACATTAGCCTTAAACTGTAAAAAATTTACTCACATTAACAAACATGATTACCTCTTTATCATGAAAGATACACTTTTGGCACTTGATGTTTGTTGCTCCTCTTCTTTCAGGAACTTCATAGGAACGTACAAGCCTAACTTTGATAGCAGAAGGGGTGTTCATACGAGCAATATCGCGACCCAGAATATATAACAGAGTCATTGATATGTGAAATTATTTGCTGAATTGCTCTCTGAAATTATTTGATGAATTGCTCTCTGAATGTGTAGTGACCCATGAAGAAGTGCAGAGACATATAGAAGACTAATAAGGATTTAGGCTGCAAATCATCATCATCATGATTCTCAAACGAAAAGACGCTAAACCCTTCAATTTGTATTTGTAATTACTGTTCATTGGAACTACCATGTATGATTTATATCTGTGTTGCCTTTTAATTATATATAACACAAATAAGAATGATATTTAGGTTACCAAAGTCGGCTTCACGCTTTTCAAAAGGTTCCCAATAGATCTGGCTATCTAATTGTTTACTAGAACAATGTATGTAGAACTCTAATTCTACCCAAGCACTAAACGACCCCGTATTGTTTAGGCGGGATTTTTGGCTCCAACGCGGTTCAATTCCCTAGTGGTGTGGCTATTTTATATTGTAAGATATATATATATATATATATATATATATATATATATATATATATATATATATATATATATATATATATATATATATATATATATATATATATATATATATACTCCCTAAGATAACCCTAATTTTACTTATTTCTCTCCTCTCATAATCTATGTCGCCATCCCCTCTAGCACCCTCCCAACCTAAATTTGTTTTAACCCCACAAGAAACAGAAACCTCTCCCTAGGCGCCTATGTGAAAATCATTTTCCTCAAAAAAATCTATTTTGTTATTTTTAAATAATTGCTATGTGATCCATGATATTCGTAGGTATTGTCTCTTATATGAAAGCTGTTTGATGTTGCCATGATATTAAGTATATAAATTGCATGTTCGTATTCGTGTTTATACAGGTGATTAGTGCAAATTTTGGGATATATATATATATATATATATATATATATATATATATATGGTAACTTGGGGCTGCATGTACATACAAATAACTCAGTGCGTATGAACTGGATATGTGTATTAATGTGCTAGAATGCGCTATATGTCCTTAGAATATCTATTTGGCCATTAGGCATAAAATATTTGTTTATGGAATTTGGTGAAATACTTCATATGTGCTAAATTGTAGTATTTAATACCTATATAAATACTTGTTATGTGATTGCCCATTACTGTAAGATTTGTAGTGTGCAATATGAAGATTTTGATTCTATTGTCTTCCCAAAATTTAGTTACCCCATAAAAAGCAAAAAACTTTTTCCTAATTGCTTACGTGAAAATCTTTCCCTCAAAATCTGACCTTTATGCTATTTGAATAATTGTTATATGATTTATGATCTTCCTGAATATATATGACAATTGTTTGGTTATGCCGCGATGTTGAGTACATAAACTTATTTGTTGCATATGCACTAGTTTAACATGTTGAGCAGTATGCATACGTGTTATGTGATATGACTAGTTATTGTTTGAAACTTGAAATGTGTTCACATGCCTTCATGCTCTATGCCTATAGACTCAAGAAATTGCATATTTAGCATACTTACAACTGTATACGTAGAGGCATGTCAATTTGCAGGTTCTGCATATAACATGATAGTTAAATATAAAAGATTATCATACGTGTTAGGCTTGTCATTGTCTAATTGTGAGTATCTGGTATGGTCTGTTTTAGCACAATGGTTAGGTTTAGATCTTGTATATATGCTATTTGGCTCACGACATGCTACACTACATATTAAATGTTTACATCCATTCGTAAATGTGGTTCGCCTGTGTTGATATATGTGCATATGTGCTTTATAATGATTATGTGGCTATTCGAATCTGCACCCGCGTGGTATTAGCCTCTTATTTAGTTACATAAATAATTATATTTAATTGCGTGTTTGGCGCAATTTGTGATCCCATATGTTAAATCATTATAAATTATCTAAACAATAAACATGCACTGGGTAAGATTTCTATGATATGTTATTATTCATTCATAAAATTAACATAATGTAAGTTGCATATTCATAACCTTATTATTTGATGCATTTTGCTAGCACGATAGTTAGGCTTAAACCCAGTATATTTATATATGCACATATACAAATATTTCCCATATAATATTTTCGCTATACACTACTATACTAATTTTGACTCGTTATCCCCAAAATGATTCTAAACTTCGGGGACGAAGCTTCTTGTAAGGGGGAGAGAATGTAACATCCGATCTTCAAGCTCGGATTAATTATGTAATTAGTCCCGGTAAGAATAGTTAAAAAGGATTTAATTTATTTAGAATCCCCTTAATTAATTAATGTGGTCTACAATGGACCATGGACCCTTGTCTATATTAAAGACCTTAAACCGGTTAGGAATAAAGAGAGTAGGACTTTTACTAGTAAGATCTAATTAGGAATCGCAGACCTATATATCTGTTAGGAATAAAGAAAGTGGGTCCTTACTATCCAAATTTTGATTAGGATTCCTAATTCTATAAATAGGGGATTAGAAAGCAATTAGAACCCTTACCACCATAGTTATATTACACGAAAATATTCCCAAGAGATTACCCACCACTTATGAGTGAAGTGGCTAGTTTGGTCCCTGATGCTAGTAGTGTGTTGACAAAGTTAATTTCCGGGGTAAAGAAGTAATTTCCTTAATAAAACTTGTAAACTTATCCAAAATACTTTCCCCATCCAAATCGACAAAAACCCTAAATTGCTTATGTAACACCCCAGATTTTCAAGACTTTTTGAAACTTATATCAAACGTGGAATTTCATTAAATCTCAAGAAATAAATACAAGCGTACGGGGTGCTATGCCACACATGGGCTAGAGAACCCAAGTGCACAGGCTAACTAACTAATATCCTCAAAGCATAATTACGTAAACGTGGCACGCAGGCCAAAAGGGGAAAACTATCTACTTCTATACTCCAAGTTCTAGCGCACTCCAGTGACTTAATCTTTTGTGCCTGAAAGCCAAATATATCTGTTCAGCGAGAGATGCTGGTAACCCACTCCAACGCGTTGAAATACAATACATATAGAGATATATATACGAAAACCATTTTGAGCATGAAGATATATCCTACGAACTCTAGCTTTGAAAACCGGGAATGACTCGACAGATAAGGCCAGACACAAGCAACAGTTATAACGAGCGTATGCAGTCCTCAACACATAAGGCAGATAAGGCAAGGCATAAACAATGATCATAACCCAACATGAACAATCCCCAATATAAATCCCATAGTCGCATCCCCCAAGACACTCGTAATCACAACTCGTCCATGTCACAACACATAACACACTTTGTTGGCGCCACAGGACCAATCGCATGCCCATACATGAGGGTCAGCGCATATAGCTCTGACACGGCCCCGCAGCATCGCAACACGGAGGGGTCGATCGCAACCGACCGATGAACCGCAGCTCATCATAGTGTTTGATCGCAACCAAACAGTGGACCGCAGCCCAAGAGAATGTCATCTGACCGCAGCCAGGAAAAAGGACGAACTGCAGCTCGTATAGAAACGTTTGATCGCAACCAAATGGTGGACCGCAGCCAGCTTCTGAACCGCAACTCAGGATAACCAATCCGATCGCAACCGAATTGGGGTAACACACACACATAACACATAGCAAGCACATGCAACCCACATTACACATTAGGAAGGGGGAGAAAACGTATAACAAAACCTATGCGTGATCCATCACATACTAAGAATAGTCCTAAGGGGTTCATACTTCTACCACCTAGGTCAACGGGATACCAATTCAACTAGCATGCAATATAATAGACTCGTAAACCTACGAACGGCACCCGAAATATCAAACTAAACATAGGCACGATGAACGGAGTCCGTTGGGACACCACGGGGATCGGGGGAACATCCAACAGGGAAGCCGGGATCCCGAATTGGGGAAATTTCCAGCGGGTAGCCGGTGGGTGGGGGGGCCACACACCGGCTGCCCGCCGGAATTACTGTTCTAGGCAGCGGGTCGCCGGCGGGCAGCTGCCCGCCCGCCGGCTACCCGCTGCCGGGCGGTGTTTCACGGCCGTGGGTAGGTGGCGGGTCCCCTACCCCCCACTGACTCTTTTCACACACTTTACGCCCCGGGAACCGTTGTGGAACCCGAAACCATGCTTAGACACTTTTCAACGCAATTAACGACAACACGTAGACAATTAACGAATCAAATACAAGAAACGAACGGCACATAACTTATCAAGCTTTTCTAAATATAATCAACACCCAAACATGCGATTTCCCCACCCGATAATCCAAGAGTAAGATCATACGATACAACCTAGGGTTCTAATCACTTTTATATCAACAAGAATACGGTTCGTCTTCTAATTGCAAGATTCGGTAAGAATAACACATAAACATCAAGAGCATCACACAATTATCAAGAACAACACATAATCATCAAGAACTCCATATAATCATAAAGAATCTCCCAATATCAAGATTATCAAGATCCCTCATGGGATCATCACGTCAAACATCAATAATCATCATCATATCTCGCCAATACACAATAATATGGGGGAAACCCTAAGGGGGAATCATAGCTATGAAAATAGGTTTTGTTGAGACATGGGTTACCTCTTAGCCTTAATTAATTCCTTGGCTATGAAGGATCTTTCTTTAAGCTTCCTTGCTTTCTTGATTTCTCCTAAGGGGATTCTTGGAGCTCTTTTGGGGTGGTGGGGCGTTAATCTTGTGGGGAGTTCTAGGTGCCTCTTAAGTCCTCCTATTTATATATTTAGGAGTCCTAATTAGGAACTAATATCATAGGCTTGCTAATTCTATTCCTTTTGGAACTAAGGATTGGGTTTAGGGGTTGGGTTTATATACGAGGGCCCATGGACTATGGCGGGCCTTTTTCCCTAATTAGTCATTATAATTTATTCTTTCTCTTGGGCTATTGATTAATTAATTAAATGGTTTTAGGGGTCGTAACACGGGGTGTTACACTCTCCCCCCCTTACAAGGGGCTTCGTCCCCGAAGCCCGGTGTTATAGTTCATCCTTTCACCCCTAGACACCTCGTAGCTCGGCCTCCTGGTTAGGGTTGCGGCCTTACGTTTGTCTTGGCTTGGGGTAGGCTGAACTTTTGATGGTGTTGTGATAGAGAAGTTTTCAGTTGTACCTCGGTTTCTTGCGCTGGAACTGGATGCACCGCGGGTGCCCAAGGTGGTCTCGATCGCTGCCACCCTTTGATCGAGTGCGCGTGTGGTGCGAATCAAGGATGAGAACCCTTCTTCCATGATTTGATTCTGCCGGTCAAGCTGTGCGAGTATGCGTTCGTTGACCGAACCCTCGTCTTGTCCCCTCGGGTTCCCTCCTGGCTGTGGGTGCACTGACGGGTTAGGCCCGTCTTCCTCCTCTTGTCCCTCATTTCCCTCCGTACCTCCGCAATCTTGCATGGTTCGCTTGAGCTTTTTGTTGGAGATGTCCAATCGATCAACCAATTCCCTACGTTCCTCCTCGGGTTTTTGGCAAATTTCCTCGAGGGTGAGATAGTGTCCTCCTTCGGTGTAGTAGATGTCGTTGCGGCGGAGGTTTTGGGCATTGAAAACCATGCCATTAGCGGTTTTGACCTCGGTGTGGCTTAGGTCTACCCCCTTTTTCTCCATGATCCAACTTAGGATCATCCCGTAGGGTAGGCTAAGCCGGTTGTTTGTCTTGCAGAACTCTGTGTGCTTTAGCATGAGTGCCGGCAGGTTGAACTTGATTTTATGTTTTAGGAGATACGCAAAGGTGCACTCCAAGCTCCCCACATCCTTGCTCTTGTTATTGGTGGGCAAGAGGCTATCGGTTACAATCATAACCAATATCTTTTGCTCCGCTGATAGCCACTTTCGGTTTGGTCGAGTGGCCGAGATGAACCCGTCCTCCTTCCCGAGTAAGTACCCGAGATAGTCTTTGTATCCCGTAGTTTGGGTATCAATCCACCCCTTTCGGTCATAGTTAGACACACCCGTGGTGGTCAATTTCAAGAGTTTGGCCAACCGGCCTTCGGAAAGCACAATTTCCTTGCCACGGACCTTGGTGGCGATTTCTATCTTGTCACCCCGTTTGGTGGCCACAAGGTGTTGATAGAACTCCTTCACCAACTCGGGGTATGTATCCCCTTTGATGGTGAGGTATGCATCTAGGAGCCCTTGGTGTTTAAGCATATCGACCAATTCCGGAGAGAATTGGTCGGGTTCAAGACTTTTACCTCCGATCACGGTGTAATGGGCGTTGTTCCATTTCGGGGTGCGGATTCCGAGGGGTTTTTTCAGCATCATGAATCTCTCTTTGGCGGTGAGAAATTCTGGCAAAATTTCCGGCAGCCTTCCGGTGAACCTCCGGCGAACTTTTCCGGCGAGACGGCGGGGCTCCGGCGTGTCCTTCCTGGTGGCCGAGCGTGCGGCGATTCGTGGTGCTCCGGTGGAGGATCGGTGATGGGAGGCGACGGCCTTGGCGAGGGAGAGAGGCGGCTTCGGGGTGGTGCGCAGTGAGACAGCGGGCGGTGGCCGGGCGGTCTTCGGGCGAGGGCGGCTGGGCACTGTTGCGGTGGTGCAGCGGCGCGGACTGGCGGGAGGCGGTCGGACGGCGGCGGCGTTCGTGCGGCGGTGGCGTCGAGTGGTTTGAGGGTGGTTGCTACGGTGGGACGGCGGGTTGTGTGGAAGAGAGAAAGAGAGGGAGTGGGGAAGAAGAAGGGGAGGAAGAAGGAGGAGAAGGGTTTTTTGATTTGGGGCTTTTGTGGGTTTTAGGAACTTGGGGGGGGGGGGGGGGGGGGTTTAACAAGGGAGTATCCCCTTAAGGTTTCAAGAAACACTCATGGGCTAGTGGTTGAGGCTTTAACTTGTAGAGGGGAGGTCTAAGGTTCCATTCCTAATGGTAACATTAAGTATTTCTTGATGGTGTGGTTTTTGTCTTTTTCCTTGTTTCGTCCTTTAGTGGAGGGAAGGTTGGGTTGATAGTATAACTTGTGTTTTACCTTTGTAGTGAAAATTGGAATTTGATCAAAAATATTTATTCATAATAATTCCGAAATAGCTAAGCTAAGTAAGTGGTCTTTATGACAAAAGAGGGGGGTGGTTACAAGGGGGTGTGACGGCTTATCCTAGACAGTATTCGTTTTCTTGGTTTTCTTCTGCGGAGTCCGTATGGTTCTCGTCTTCCGGGATTGGGTTTCCCTTCCCGAGGTCCTCCTCGTTCCCGAGGTTGGCTTGAGTGTGGCTCATGACAAATACTTTCCCGGGAGCGCCATAACTCCCTTGATGATCGGTGCCCCCGTGTTGACCCACGGTGGCGGGGCGTGGTCTTTGGGGTCGAGTGCACTGGAAGGCCTTGTGTCCTTCCTCTCCGCAGTTGAAGCATCGCCAGGGATTGCCCGCGCAATCCTTGCCCCTGTGGCTTTTGTTGCATCTCGGGCAAGGGAAGCTTCTTGGATTAGCTTCGTTGTTTCCCAGGGGCGGTCTTTGGCTGGTCGGGTTGTTCGTCCTTGTGCCGGTGTCGTTTCTCGTTCTTTTCACTGGCGGTGCCCCACTTCCGGTGTTTCTTCTTCGTATTTGTTCCTGAACTCCGCGTTGGAGTAGTTGGATTCGATAGAGGTTCGCGGCACTGGAGTAAGCTTCGTTGAGGGTCCGAGGTCTGCTTACCACTAGCGCCTTCCGAGCTTCGAAGTTGAGGCCCGACACGAATCTCTCTATCTTGGTTACCTCGGTGGGGACTAGCTCTGGTGCGAAGCGTGCCAGCTCGAGGAATCGTTTATGGTATTCTACGACGGTGGCCGTTCCTTGTTTTAGATGAAGGAACTCTTCGTACATGGATGCCTTTACGTGGGTTGGGTAGAATCTCTCTCGTAGTCGTGTCTTGAGGTTCTCCCAATTGAACCCCGGTTCTTGTTGATAAGTGGGTCCCTCGTGGATCCACCAGAGATCGGCTTCGTGCCCGAAGTAGAACGAGGCTATCTCTACGCGGCGTTCCTTCGGGCATTCTACTACCCCAAAAATCTTGTCAAGGGTTCGGATCCATTCTTCTAGGACCGCGGGATCCTCTTCTCCCGAAAACGTGGGTGGTCGGTGATTTGAAACTTGTCGGACGACGTCTGAGTTTGCGTTTGATGGAGGTGGTGGGGGCCTGTTATTGCGAAGGGCCGCGTCACTTAGTGCCTGTGCGACTTGTGTCAGCTGTCGAAGGGTTTGGGTCAAGGGGTCGTCTGTGGCGGGCTCTGGAGTTCTTGATTGCCTTCTGTTCGGTGCCATGCTATCGTCTTTTTGGTCAGTGTTTATAAGAACGTTAAATTAGAGTCTGACGCACTTCTTATGAAGTGATAAGTGGGGAAGGGTTTTAGAATGAGGAAGGTTAAAGTGTAGAGAAGTTATGTGTAGGTTTCACAATCTCATCGCGCGTCCTAAGATTCCTGAGTCCTATGTTCCTAGGTACCTAGAGTTCAAGCCTAATGTCCTAAAGTCCGGTCTTAAGAGTCTTTTCCTAGGGTCAAACTTAGGCTCTGATACCAACTGTAACACCCCAGATTTTCAAGACTTTTTGAAACTTATATCAAAGGTGGAATCTCATTAAATCTCAAGAAATAAATACAAGCGTACGGGGTGCTATGCCACACCTGGGCTAGAGAACCCAAGTGCACAGGCTAACTAACTAATATCCTCAAAGCATAATTACGTAAACGTGGCACGCAGGCCAAAAGGGGAAAACTATCTACTTCTATACTCCAAGTTCTAGCGCGCTCCAGTGACTTAATCTTTTGTGCCTGAAAGCCAAATATATATGTTTAGCGAGAGATGCTGGTAACCCACTCCAACGCGTTGAAATACAATACATATAGAGATATATATAGATATACGAAAACCATTTTGAGCATGAAGATATATCCTACGAACTCTAACTTTGAAAACCGGAAATGAATCGACAGATAAGGCCAGACACAAGCAACAGTTATAACGAGTATATGCAGTCCTCAACACATAAGGCAGATAAGGCAAGGCATAAACAATGATCATAACCCAACATGAACAATCCCCAAACGGAGGGGTCGATAGCAACCGACCGATGAACCGCAGCTCATCATAGTGTTTGATCGCAACCAAACAGTGGACCACAACCCAAGAGAATGTCATCTGACCGCAGCCAGGAAAAAGGACGAACCGCAGCTCGTATAGAAACGTTTGATCGCAACCAAACGGTGGACCGCAGCCCAAGAGTATCAATCTGACCGCAACCAGCTTCTGAACCGCAGCTCAGGATAACCAATCCGATCGCAACCGAATTGGGGTAACACACACACATAACACATAGCAAGCACATGCTACCCACATTACACATTAGGAAGGGGGAGAAAACGTATAACAAAACCTATGCGTGATCCATCACATACTAAGAATAGTCCTAAGGGGTTCATACTTCTACCACCTAGGTCAACGGGATACCAATTCAACTAGCATGCAATATAATAGACTCGTAAACCTACGAACGGCACCCGAAATATCAAACTAGACATAGACACGATGAACGGAGTCCGTTGGGACACCACGGGGATCGGGGGAACATCAAACAGGGAAGCCGGGATCCCGAATTGGGGAAATTTCCAGCGGGTAGCCGGTGGGTGGGGGGGCCACACGCCGGCTGCCCGCCGGAATTACTGTTCCGGGCAGCGGGTCGCCGGCGGGCAGCTGCTCGCCCGCCGGCTACCCGCTGCCGGGCGGTGTTTCACGGCCGTGGGTAGGTGGCGGGTCCCCTACTCCCCACTGACTCTTTTCACACACTTTACGCCCCGGGAACCCGAAACCATGCTTAGACACTTTTCAATGCAATTAACGACAACACGTAGACAATTAACGAATCAAATACAAGAAACGAACGGCACATAACTTATCATGCTTTTCTAAATATAATCAACACCCAAACATGCGATTTCCCCACCCGATAATCCAAGAGTAAGATCATACGATACAACCTAGGGTTCTAATCACTTTTATATCAACAAGAATACGGTTCGTCTTCTAATTGCAAGATTCGGTAAGAATAACACATAAACATCAAGAGCATCACACAATTATCAAGAACAACACATAATCATCAAGAACTCCATATAATCATCAAGAATCTCCCAATATCAAGATTATCAAGATCCCTCACGGGATCATCACGTCAAACATCAATAATCATCATCATATCTCGCCAATAAACAATAATATGGGGGAAACCCTAAGTGGGAATCATAGCTATGAAAATAGGTTTTGTTGAGACATGGGTTACCTCTTAGCCTTAATTAATTCTTTGGCTATGAAGGATCTTTCTTTAAGCTTCCTTGCTTTCTTGATTTCTCCTAAGGGGATTCTTGGAGCTCTTTTGGGGTGGTGGGGCGTTAATCTTGTGGGGAGTTCTAGGTGCCTCTTAAGTCCTCCTATTTATATATTTAGGAGTCCTAATTAGGAACTAATATCATAGGCTTGCTAATTCTATTCCTTTTGGAACTAAGGATTGGGTTTAGGGGTTGGGTTTATATATGAGGGCCCATGGAGTATGGTGGGCCTTTTTCCCTAATTAATCATTATTATTTATTCTTTCTCTTGGGTTATTGATTAATTAATTAAATGGTTTTAGGGGTCGTAACACGGGGTGTTACAGCTTATGTAATCAGCGAAGAAACCCTACTCTTGTTTTTCTAAAAAATCAAATTTCAATATTTCAATTCTATGTATATTAAAAAAAAAAACTTAAATTACTTACACTTTTTTGACAAATACAAAAATTTTCTTCATAACATGGACAAGCTTGGAATCTTTTCCCTCAATTAGCATAACTCCATGACATTTTGATGGGTAATAAATCATCACATCTACATCGAAAATTATCCACAAGTTGAGGGAAAGATAAAGTACCACAAGTAAGAGATGACATCATATAATTAATGGCAAAATTAGTTCATCAATACGAAGAATATTGATAGAGAAACAACTTACATGTGAATTTCGTAGCTTGGAAGTGGACGAATTTGATATTTCAGAGCTTAGGGAAGAAAAAGACCTTCGATTGTAGGTATAATAAGAAAACAATGACTGTTGCACAATGAGTTTCAACATAAGAAGGGATTATAATTTGAAATTCCTATTTTACCCCTCTATTATTAAATTGTGTTTAAGTTTCCATTAGCTGCAGATGGAATATTAACGCTAGGGACCAAACTCGCCACTTCGCTCATAACTGAGGGACTAAACTCGGATACGGTCATAACTTAGGGACTGAAGCGGAACTTGGTTATAACTCAGGGACTAAAGATGCAACCTTTCCTTTTAAAAATAAATCAAACGTCAAAATAGACCTATCTATCATTTTATGAAATACTATTTTATTCTTTTTGTCTATCCTACGTATTAGGATTCCATGTATTTGAGTTAGATTATGAATCCTATCCCAGTCTCCCTGTGATTCCCTCACTATATATATTCTAGTATCCTATACCTTTATTATTAACTTTAATCAATACAATACATTTAGTTCTCATCTGGTATCAGTTAGCTAGAGTTTAAACTTCCTTATGTTAATAATTAGATTCATCCGGGCGGCGCTTGCTCCGATTTGTGCTTCGCAGCAGCTTCGTTTCTTGTTCCATAACAAATTGCAAACAAATTTGCTTTACTTGCAAAGTCTACGCGTGGTTTGAGAAAGAACATTTTGGCAGTGACGACAACAACAAATTTGAATTGCAAAAGTGATTTAGAGAAAGAAATCTCATAAGATTGTTTGAAAAGGATAAAATTCAGCAAACAAATTTTTGAACTCATATGAGGCAGTGTATCTAGGACTTTTTACGGCCAATAGCGAGGCAGTTCAACTAATTATTATGAGCAGCGAAGCAGTGGCAGTCCGCATCGAGGTCGGCAAAGTGGCGGGCGTGGCTTTAATGTTCAGTGTCAAATTTGTGATGGTTTCGGTCACACGGGAGCCAATTGTTTTTGGCGCTTTAATGAACGGTGTCAAATTTGTGCTAAAACCTCGTTAAATTCTCATACTTGGGTTCCGGACATTAGAGCCACAAATCATTCAACTCCAGACATAGTTGCCATTTCTACCTCGGAGAAGTACACTGATAATGACACTTTATGTGTCGGTGATGGTATGTGCCTGTCTATTAGCGTGTTGGTCATGCTACTTTAGATACCCCTTCTAGGTCTTTTACGATGTCTGATATATTGCATGTCCTGGTCTGTCTACCTCTTTATTATCTGTTCAACGTTTTGCTATAGATAACAATGTGTTCTTTGAGTTTTATCCTTTTTTTTTTCTTGTGAAAATATCACCACTAAGGAAATACTCCTACGAGGCAGTAGTTTGGCTGGCCTGTACACTTTGCCTGTTCTAAGTTCGTCTCCTTCCGCATTTCTCTCCGCTCGTGCTTCCGCTTAGGTTTGGCACGATCATTTGGGCCATCCTCATCAACATGTCCTTACTCAAATTCTTCAGTCTTGTTCAGTTAGTAGTTCTAGTCGTACTATTCATTGTAATTTCAGTTTATGTTCACCGTGTCAATTTGGAAAATTTGCACGTTTCTCTTTAGCACGTGTTGAGTCTAATAGTTCCGATGTTCTTGATTTGATATACACTGATATTTGGGGACTAGTTCCTTTGCTATCCTCTAATGGTTATCGTTATTTTTTCATCTTTGTTGATGATTATTCTCGTTACACCTGGTATTTTCCTATGAAGCAGAAATCTGATCTTTATGTCATATTTGATCAATTTCGTGCTTTAGTAGACGTTCATTTAATCGTAAAATCAAGTCCATTCAATCTGATCTAGGAGCTGATTATAAGAAATTACATTCTTTGTTTGTGAAACTAGGCATTAATCATAAGCAGTCATGTGCATACACTCATGAGCAAAATGAGCGTGTTGAATGGAAACACAAGCACATTGTCGAAACTGGGCTCACTCTTATAGCTCATGCCTCTGTTCCGTTCAGTTTTGGGATTTTGCTTTTGAAACAGTTGTTTATTTGATTAATAAAATACCTTCCAGTGTCTTAAACAATTCTAGTCCTCATCATATGTTGCACAAGTCTCATCCATCCTATTCTTTCCTTTGTTTCTTTGGATGTCTCTGTTACCCTCACTTAAGACCATATAATCATCATAACATGTCCTACAGATTTTCTCCTTGTGTCTTTCTAGGTTATCCTAAGTCTTTTAGGGGGTATAGGTGCATGGATCTACATATTAATAAGATATATGTTTGTAGGCTTGTGCAGTTCGATGAAACTGTTTTTCCTTTTGCTATTGAGAATGTTTTGCAGAAACCTATGGTCTCAGGATCTTCTCCTTGGGCTGAGTCTATTCTACAGCCGTGCCAAGTCGTGTCAACTGAACACACGGACTCCCTGTCATGGCTCTGCCAGTTGAGGCCGTGCCCGAGGCAACCGCACCACGGTCGTGACGCTGTCCACGAGTGTAACACCCCCCAAAACACAAGCTATAAAAAGCCTAAACACATGCAGATAACACAACTAAAAAACCAACACAGCGGAAGACTAAAAGATAACTGGATAAATATAAATCCAAGTCATGGGGTGTTATGCCATGTTCACCAACAAAGATGAACGCTACGGCAATATTTGCATTGTATACAACTATCCCAAACCTCACAAATCTATAACTAGATCGGCACACAGGCCATAAAACAAACGGAAGGAGCTATGCTATCGGGCACTAGACTGCGCTCTCGTCTAGACATCACCTGAAAGATCACAAATAAACATGGGACGACGCCCGGTCAGCGAATAATGCTGGTAACCCACCAATACATGTGAAATAACATACATAAGTAAGGTATAAGTTGTAAAACCATTTTCGAAACGGAATACATATATATAAGTGTAAAACCAAGAGTAAAAGCCAACGTAAGACTCAACACTCTCAACAACAACACACGGGAACAAATCCCAAGACCACAAGAACAACACGACTCACAAAAAGAGTCAAGGCATGATCTATCATCACTCAATAGATCAAAACCCGACAAGCACACGCAGAAGAATAAGACTCACACAACCAGCAACACAAGCCAAGACAACACTTGCCTTTGTGACTACACACGTCACAAGAGAAGAACTCACCACAGTGTCTACAATAGCCCTCGTGACATCACCCATCACGAGTTGATATGCCTGCCGTATGCCCGGTTCCAACCTTATGGCTACCCCCAACCTTGTTTCTTCTTTCCAACCATTACCTCCAGGATCCCTGTACTTCTTAGTCCAACCTTTTCCCTCCTAGGACCATCGTCCCCCACCAACAAAGCCACCAATTTCATAGTACACAAGGTACCGTACACACACACGGTGACACACGTCTTCCCAAGAAAATATAAGAACCTGACACACAGGTCACAACTCCATAATCACGTCACGGCCACCACGAGGACCGCTGCAATACCTTGGTGACTAGTGTCCCATACCACTAATCGTGCAATACAGGTAAAGCCACACACGCATCACACCTCAACAGGAATCAATCAACAGATTACAACGAAGGTATGAAACATACTCAATCAAGGAATGGGTCACAGCCCAACAACAACAGCGATGAATAACACAAGTTATCATCAACCCATCGGAAGGTACAAACAACCCACACGCTAGCATTTAGACACCGAACTAGCATGCTTATCAAACGGATAAACCAAAGGTAGTTCCGAGGAACACACAAGACACATCACGGTTCAACGAAACACAATGTTGAACACTTAGCACGATTCAAGACACCAAAGTCCTACATGGATACCTACCACATAGTTCTAGACATACGAAACATCAAGAAGACACTCAAATAGTTCCACAAAAGAACATCGGGAAGTCAAAAGACCAAATACCGAGTCAAAAGAATCACGGGGAACAAATCCCCGCCATCACCACAACACGTACCCGCGGGTAGGCCCCTACCCGCAGTTCCGCCCGCGGGTACAGGCCTCCCACCTTGTGTACCCCGCGGGTGGGTGGCGGGTGGGCCTCCTACCCGCCGTTCCGCTCGCAGGTACAACCTGTACCTCAACAACACACTTCGCGAATTTTATCTCCAAACTCAAATTCCAGTCCAAAACATGTCAAATCTCACCCAATACAACAAAATGACTTGAATCATAGGAAATTCCAAGCAATGGCACAAATGAACCCTAAACACAAGCTCTAGATATGCATTTTCACAAGACAAATGCATAAACACTCACATTTCATAGCAAAACACAAGTAGAATCCAAGAAATCACATATAGGTAAGCAAAATAGATTTTGTAGAGCATGTGTTACCTCTTGTAGACTAAAAGACTTCACTTTACACCTTAAAAAGCCCTTCTCAAGGCTCACCTTCCAAACCCACTTCAAGAACAAACCAAAAGATCATAAAGATCCTTCCTTTAAGAAAAGACACCTAAGATGGAACCAAAAACACAAGATGGGCTTAGATCTTACCCTCCTAGATGCCCAAATATATGAAAGGTTGAATCTTGGAAGCAACTCTTGAAGTTTTGGCAAAGCTTCAACTTGGCTTGGAAGAAAAGCTACTCACCTTTTTAGAGAGAATGTGGAGCTAGATTTTTTAGAAAAGTGTAAGGAGAGAATGGAGGTGGTCTACTAGGTTAGGTTACAATACCAACAACAAGTGAAAGGTCAAGAATACCCTTACTAACATAAGGAAGTGTAAGGAACAAGGGAACTCCTTACAAAGCTCAATGTACAACTTTGACTTTGGGGTTGACTAGTTAATTACTAGTCCCCAACTATTAAATTTCAGGAATTTAAGGAATTAAATTACAAATTGAAATAGGATTAATTACTTAATTAATCCCTTAATTGAATTTGGATTTCGGGGTGTCACAACGAGGTCGGTATACAAGGCCAAACGTTTACACCCATGTCATGGCCACTAGGAGTCAGTCTCAAGCTCCTCATACAACTTTAACTACACAGGATTGCCCCACTAAGCCAACATGTTATACGCAGGCAATTAAGTATCTTGAGTGGCGTGACGCAATGGATCAAGAGTTCAATGCTATACTACAGAATCAAACCTGGTGCCTTGTTCCTTCCATGTCAAATATGAATGTTATTGGATGTAAGTGGGTCTTTCTCACAAAACGAAAGGCTGATGGTTCAATTGAAAGACACAAGGCAAGGTTAGTAGCAAAATGGTTCAATCAGGTGCCTGGTCAGGATTTCTTTGAAGCATTCAGCCTAGTGGTGAAACCCACTACATTTAGGTTACTTCTATCTTTGGCTATATCCTCTTGTTAGGTTATTAGATAGCTTGATGTTCATAATGCTTTCTTGAATGGAAATCTGACTGAAACTGTTTACATGAGTCAGCCCCCTGGATATATTGATACTCAATTCCCTAATCATGTTTTTCTGCTAAAACATTCTTTGTATGGATTGCGACAAGATCCTAATGTTTGGTTTAATCTCCTACACACGTTTCTACTATCGGTTGGGTTTAAGGCATCAAAGACTATTTCATTAATCGCAAAACTCTACTTCTGTGTATTTATTGGTTTATGTTGATGATATACTTGTGATGGGGAGTGATCAAAGTTTGGTGAATAATATGTTGTTTAAACTATCCACTACATTTAAGATCAATGATCTGGGTGAACCTGGTTTCTTTCTTGGGATTGAAACGATTAAATGTGATGATAGAATTATGCTTTCTTAGAAAAGCTATATGGCAGATATTCTGAAATAAGCAGGTATGGCAGAATGCAAGTCTCTAGCTACTCCCACTCCTGTCTTGAAACCTGTCCCTTTCAATGCAAATTTGTATGATGATCCTATGCAGTACAGAAGTCTGGCTGGGGCACTGCAGTACCTCACGATTACTAGACCTAACTTGTTTTTTTGCAGTAAATCAGCTTTGTCAACACATGCTTGCTCCTACAAAATCACATTGGGAGAAACTAAAACGTGTATTGAGGTACGTTAAAAGGACAATTGATTTCAGTTTGCGTATAAGAAAGTTAGTCTCAAGAGAACTTCATGCATTTTCTTATTCCGATTGGGCTGGTTGTCCTGAAGACCGTAAATCTACTAGTGGTTATGTTGTGTTTCTCGGATCTAATCTTGTGTCTTGGGTATGTAAGAAACAGAGAACTATTGCTAGATCTTCTACTAAGGTAGAATATAAAGCTCTAGCAGATGTCTGTGCTGAAGTAATATGGATTCTTTCGCTGTTACATGAGATCAATGTGCCAGGTATTCCTGTTCCTAAGTTATGGTGTGATAATCATGATGCTACATATATGTGTGCAAATCTTATCTTTCATGCTCGCACCAAGCACGTAGAGATTGGTTATCACTTTGTTAGAGATATAGTTGTTTCTGGGGATATTCAAGTCAACTTTATTTCAACCAAAGATAACTTGCTGGCATCTTTACTAAAACTTTACCAGGCCCTAGTATTTTTTTTTTTTAGAGACAAGCTACATGTTACTAGCTTACCCTGTGCTTGAGAGGGAGTATTAGGATTCCATGTATTGTCGAGTTGTACACATGCATCAATAATTCAAAACAACTTGAGTGTTTGTTAGGCATGACTAATAATTGAAAATTATTGTGTTTAGATATCAAATCGAATAATATGTATGTATTTTTTCTAAATTAAATGTTAAGCCAACAATGAGATTGCACAATATGAATAGAATAGTAAATATCATCAATCAGTTAAAATATCATACTACATGCAATCTCATCCCATCATATTACGCAAAAACCTCATCCCTTCACATTCATATTATAGAATGCATCTAATAATATCATGAAGTGCATCTCCTTTCAACCAAAAATAAAATAAAAAATAAAAAAAATCATAGAGTGCATCTCACATATATAATAGTGAATATATACACTTTGTCACTTTGTACCTTTGCTTAGTTACACATACTATATAGGGTTGACATTTGTATTTTTAAATTGAAATATTTACAAAAATATCACTGCATTTTTAATTGATAGTGTTAGTACAAAAATTAATCAAATTAATATAATTATATTAATAGTATTAATTTAGTACTTGGCTTAATTTTTGTTGGCATATGTTCGTTTAATTACTATTAACACAAACTTTGTATAAGTATAAATAAGTTGTTGGAACTACTTTTGGGGAGTGTCTAATTATGTTGCAAGAGGATCCTGAAATATCTCAACAAAATGAGTGGATGAGAAAATTTATCATCACATCTCTAGGGATGTTATGCATGAATGACTGAAGAAATATGTGGTTAAATTTTTTAATTTTATGGTGTCCAAAACACTATAAATAGGGACGTATGTAATGAAGATAAATAAAGTTTCCAGGAGATAAAATTAGAAATATTAGTTGGGAGGTGTTGTGAAGAAACTTCAAAATAGGGACAGACTGAGTAGTATCTAGAGAAGCTGCTCCTCTTGATATTCGTACAAGATGTGTTAATATCTAGGTTGGTTACAGTCTGTGTAATTAGTAGAATTACTTCAAACTATACCTATAAACTTTTTCACAGAGTTATTTTAGAAGGTTAATATTTAAATAAGTGGTAGACCTAGTTTTGTAATTCATTGAACCTTGTAATTGTAAAAACCGCGGGTTGATCTTGAGTGAAAAAGTTTTTGGGCATGGCCTCGTAGATTAGGAAGTGTTCTCCAACTGCGTTATAAAATTCAGCTGTGTACTTATTTTGGTGCTTCATTTATTGCTCTATATTGTGTCTGGAATATTATCAGGGATAACTCCTCCTACTGATGCTCCAACTGATTTTTTTGTGTTTGTTACATATCTGTATTACGTGATTTCAATTGGTACCAGAGTAGTGTCACTCAATTTGTTAGCGAGATCCTCGAGATACTCAAGTTTTGTTTTGCAGAATGGATGATGGTGCTTCAATTTCAAGACCACCACTACTGAAAGGAATAAGCAACTATGCTTATTGGAAGGCTAGAATGAAAGCTTTTATTAAATCCTTAGATGATGAATGTTGGGATACCGTGGAAAATGTTTAGACTCCACCCATGATGGTGGTCCCAAATGAAGAGACGAGAAAACTTCTTGATCAATGGACACCAGATGAAAAGAAGAAAGCATCAGCGGACAATAGGGTAATGAATGTTATTCATATGCTCTTGGACCAAATCAATTCAAGTTGATTTCAGCCGCAGATGTTGCAAAAGTTGCTTGGGACACACTTATGACTCATTACGAAGGTATAGGGTCTGTCAAGGTCTCAAAATTGCAATTGCTCATGACCAAGTATGAAATCCTAAGAATGGAAGAAACTGAGTCTATCTCTGAGTTCAATGCAAGGATAAAAAACTTGGCAAATAGTGCCCGAAACTTGGGTGAACCATTTGAGGAAGAAAAACTGGTTCGAAAAATTCTAAGATCCCTACCCCCTTGGTTCAAGTTGCAAGATGTTGCTATCAAGCAGTCAGCAGATCTAAAAACTCTAACATTAGATGTTGTAATGGGAAATTTGCAGACCTTTGAGTTGGAAATAGAAGAGGAAGATAAGTACACGAACAAAAACAACAAAGGAGGTGCATTTGGCGTTGCAGTACCTGTAGGAGTTGACTCAGAGACAAAAATGAACGAAATCATGGCCATGTTGTCAAAGAAATTTGGCAAAATTCTGAAGAAAGCCACGGGACAAGGTTTTTTTTTTTTTTTTTTTTGAAAGGAGCTTGTGCGGCATTTATTCAAAATATGCTGAAATAGCAGCTGGTGGACTTGAGTCCGCATACATAATTGTCGTCTGAGTAGAGGCAATAGATGCTAGAGTATGAGCTAAATAATTATCTAATCTAGGAACGTATCGAATTAAACAGTTCTGAAAAGCCAATATACTAGTCCTGTAGCTATCAATAGCATAGCCCAGATAAGACTGTGGTGATCGAGTCGTAGATGACAGATATTGTTGTAGTACTAAACAATCTGTGAAGAGCTGGATAGAGTCTATACCGTGGTTTCTCAACCATGACAAACTTCTTTGCACGCTAGAGCCTCCGCCATTAATGGCGTAAAACAATCTGACATAGGGGTGGTCATTGCGGCAATATACCCTCCTTGCGCATCTAGAATAATTGCACCCGCTGCCGCCTTGCTCGTTCGTGGGTCGTATGCCGTGTCAAAGTAGCACATTAGGGGAGTCCCGTAAGGCACATTCGGCTGATGTTGCTGTCCGTGTGGCTGCATTATACTGCTGCTCAAAGGCAGCCCAGTTTCTGCCGGTTCGGCCGTGAGACCTACGGCATTTTGCTGCCGTGTGGTTGGGGCTTCTACTTGCTCCATCACGGCCGCATTTACTCGCGGCTGTGTATGTGTCGGGTGCACAATTTTCCAAGAGTGTACAGCTGAAGACGCCATTGCAATTACCTTCTGAGGCCTGGGCAAACATGCGTCCCACACGGCCCCATTCCTCGCACGCCAAGTGTAGTATAGAATTGCCACTGCATAAATAATCTCATTATCACCTAAAACATTCATCAAATCATTAAACCAATCACTGAAAACATTTGTGACACTATTGGGGATTGGAAGGTGAGATTGTATCCAAATATTTGTTGTATAGCCACATGTGATCAAAGAATGCACAATATCCTCATGTGAAGCCCCACACATAGCACATGTTGGATCAATATCCACTCTCTTTATAAGTAGATTGTTTGTGGTGGGTAAAATATCATTTAGAGCTCTCCATATAAATGTCTTCCACTTCGGTGGGATTTTGAGTTTCCATAAAACCTTCCATTTATCAAAGGTTCCTAGTGGTTGGGAGTAATTGCCCACTAGTTTCCTATACCCATTCTTGACAGAATATTCACCATTTGGATCTCCATACCAGTACCACAAATCATCATACCCAGGTGATACAGGTATTTTTTTAATTCGTTCCACATCCTCCGGTATGAAAATATTTGTTAGAATATCCGGATCCCAGGTTCCAGTTTGTTGATCCATTAAACCCATCACTTTTGCCTGTGCCAATTGGGGTGGTTTTTCTGTTTGTATTCTCGGGTAGTTTTCATCATGCAACCATGGGTGGTCCCAAATCAACGTTGTTTCACCATTCCCAATTCTCCTCCTCACACCCCCACAAATTAACTCCTGAGCTACCAAAATACTCCGCCAGCAAAAACTCGGGTTATTACCCAAACATGCATCATAGAAAGAATTAGCGGGATAGTACCTGGCCTTATAAACTCTCGACACTAAAGATCGCGGCTGTGTCAGAAAACGCCACCCTTGCTTCCCAAGCATAGCAAGATTAAAGGCATGTAAGTCCTTAAATCCCAAACCTCCATACTTCTTCGGAATACATAGTCTATCCCATGCCTTCCAATGTATACCTTGGTCATTCTTGGACCTCCACCAATATCGATTCATGGTTCGCTTAATAGCGGTGCATAAGGCCATAGGCAGCAAAAAAACACTCATTGAAAAGGTAGGCATTGACTGGGCCACACTTTTCAATAAAATTTCCTTTCCTGCTTGTGATATCAATTTCTTATTCCATGAGCTGATCCTCTGTCTTATTTTATCCTCAATATAAGAAAATGCTGCCCTCCTATTTCTGCCCACAAACGATGGAAGTCCCAAATACTTCCCAAAATTCTGAGCCTGCACCACCCCCAATATATTGGCAACCTCATCCCTTATCTCTCCACGTGTATTCTTACTATAACAAATATTTGACTTATGATAATTGACTGCCTGTCCAGACATCTTCTCATATTTTGATAAACATCGCTTAATTACTTCTGCCTCTTGCACATTTGCCTTGAAAAAAGTAAACTATCATCGGCAAAGAAAAGATGGGTAATAGAAGGCGCACCTCTTGCAACCCTACAACTATGTATTTCTCCTTTTGTCTGCGCCTGCTGCAATAATAGTGAGAGCCCTTCAGCACAAATAATGAATAAATATGGTGACAGGGGATCACCTTGTCTCAAACCACGAGTTGGCATTATCTGTTCACTCTGTGTCCCATTTACTAATACATTATAAGATACTGTGGTTACACACATCATCAGTAATTCCAACCATCTTTCATCAAACCCTAAAGCCATTAACATTCTTTGTAAAAAGGATCATTCCGTACGATCGTAGGCTTTGGCCATATCCAGCTTCAAAGCTCCCCAACCCATGAGTCCACATTGTTTCCTGTTCAAATAATGGCCTACTTCTGCTGCTATCAATATATTATCTGTAATCAATCTCCCAGCTATGAATGCACTTTGTGACTCAGATATGACACTTTCCATCAAAGGTTTCATTCTAGCTGTAATAACTTTGGCCATAATTCTGTACACCACATTACTCAATGCAATTGGCCTATAATCAGAAATCATCTCTGGGGTTTTCTTCTTCGGAATCAATATAATATTTGTCTCATTCAATTTACTCGGAAACGAATTAGTATTGAGACAGTTAACAATATAAGCAGAAATATCAGTACCCACCACATCCCAGAAGTACTGATAAAAACCAGGGTTCATCCCATCCGGTCCTGGTGCCTTATCAGGAAACATTGAAAACAATGCTGATTTAATTTCACTTTCTTCAAAAGGGTGCAACAGGCCCTCATTCTGCGCAGCTGTCACACGCGGTTGTATGCTCTCAAAGAAATTGTCATTAATAACAGGAGAATTCGACTCAAAGATATCACGATAATAATGCAAGATACTATTCCTCATGGCATCTCCCTCAATCCAATCCCCATTACTATTCATAATTTTCATAATAGAATTCTTTTTCTTTCGGTGAGTAGCGTACCTGTGATAAAACTTGGTGTTTGCATCCGCGTTCTTAAGCCAATGTTGCTTGGCCCTCTGTCTCCAGTATGTATCCTCCTGCAACTCAATAATGGTCAGATAGTCCTCTATCCTCTGAAATTCAGCTAAAGACCCCGGGTCTGTACGCCCTCTAACGCGCATCTGCTCTTTCTTCAAGTTCCGTATTCTCTCACCGAATTTGTGAAAACGGTCTCCACCCCAGCGTGTTAACCGTTCACCACAAAACGTGAGACATTCCTGCAGCCCCCTACTCCTTCCATCCTCCCAAGCCTTTTCTACCACACCCCTACATCCTTCATCATGTAACCATGCCATCTCAAATCTAAAACCCCTTCTTAGACCACTTCCCCTTTCCCGATGATTGAGAATCCCAAGGAAAAGAGCAGAATGATCCGATTTCCGGGTCAATATATTAAGCACACTAGCATCAGGTACAAGATCCCTCCATTCCTGCGTGGTCAGAACCTTATCCAACCGTTCCTCTATCCAGTTTGGTGTACCCTTCCCCTTCTGCCAAGTAAACGGATATCCTGTCATGGGCATCTGCGCCAATCCACATTCCTCGATAGTCTCACCAAACCCTCGCAATAAAGCATCAGGATGCGGATTACCTCCCCGTTTCTCATACTGAAATAAGAGATCATTAAAATCTCCTATCATAACCCACGGTAGGTCAGATTTATTTGCCAGTGTACGAATAAGGTCTCACGATTCCCTTCTCTGCGGACGCTTTGAAAAGCCGTAGAAACCTGTCATCCTCCATTTTTCAAATCCGGGCATACTCACCTCCACGTCTACATAATTATCAGAATAACTCAACAACCTCGCCGTATTATTCGTCCTCCACAATAATGCTAAACCTCCACTCAATCCAGAATTATCAACATTAAACAAACCATCAAATCCAAGTTTAATCCGGAGTCGCTCAGCATGATCCCGGTTAACCTTGGTCTCCATCAGAAATACAAAATCGGGTTTCTTGCGGGACACCATGTCCTCAATCTCCCGAACTGTCCGTGGATTACCCAAGCCACGACAGTTCCAGCTCAATGTACTCATTGGGTCGGGCGGGTCTGCACCGCAGCACCCGCCATCTGCAAGTTTTTTTGAACCTCTGTCATTGCAACATCCTCCTCCATCACCGGTCTCTCACCCACCCGACTTCCCCTACCATTCGGCTCCCCCAACCCCATACCATCCAAATCCACACACACCCCTTCATCCACTCCATCCCCTAATCCACCGTCCGTGCGTCGTCTTTTTGGGTCCACTCTCACCCCCTCCTCCTTCCTAGCTAACTCCTTCTCCCTCACCAAGCCCAAGTTTCCACCATCCCTCTCGGCTTGTCCCCTAATCTCCACTACCCGTTCCCTCATTCCAGTCATAGGCTGCCCACCAACCGCCGCAATCCCCCGACCGTATCCACCCCCAAAACCTATTTCTTTCCATCTCTCTTGGCCCAGCTTGAACCACTTGTCCCCCAAAACCCGTGCCGAGTTATTCCCTCCCGCCCTCAAGGCCGTACCAAAGGGGTACTGTTCCGGAGATAACAAAGAACGTCTTGCCGCTAAACAGAACTTATCAGTATGCCCCATGATACCACAAAAGAAACAAAACATATGCAGCAGCTCGTATTTGAAATTAACCCATGTCCATGTCCCATCTCGCATGATCATCTTCATACGACGCTTAAGTGGATTGGTTACATCATGTGTTATCCGTACCCGATAAAACGAGGTCCACGGTCTCTCAAAATTACGTTCATCATAACGTAAGAACACCCCTGCAAAATCCCCAATTCGCTTAAGTACCTTAACTGTCCGGTAGCCCAAAGGAATATCATAAACTTGTAACCAGAAGTCCACCGTATTCAAGAACACTTGCTCCGGATCCTGTCCATCATTCAAGACTTGGCAAAGAAACGTAGCATTCTCGAACGCCCACGGCCCCTCCTCCACCACGCGGTGCATGTCTGCCTCGTCAAAAAAAGTGAAGAGATACAAGTTTGGAAGCACATCTTTTATCTCTATTCCCATGAGGGGACGCCAAGCCGAGGCCATTACTCTTTTCATCATATCAACCTTCAAGATTCGATTCGTGAGAAACCTCCCGACAATCGTCCACGTCCGGCGTTCCTGCGGCTGCGGACCGACGCCATACCCGTCATCCTCAAACCGTACGCCCTCCTCCTCATCTTCCAAACTGATATCCGCCGTGGAGTCAATAATTCGCTGAACATCCATGGCTTTCGCACTCTTGTCCGTTGCCGAACTCGAAGAAAGTTGTCGTAACCCAAGATTGCAGGGAGCTTATCGCAGAAAACCCTAGTCGCAGGGAGAGAGAAATTTTTTACGCCACGGGACAAGGTTAGATGAAAGCAAATGGCAAAGGGGATGGAACTAGCAGTAATCAACAGCAAAAAGTTCTAAATCAAGATTTTAAGCTCAATGGTGTTCAATGCTATGAATGTGACGGTTCTGGACACATTCAGTCTGAGTGTGCAAATAATAAAGGGAAGAAATCTAATAATCTCACTTGGAGAGACATTGAAGATTTAGATGAAGAGAAGCCGGAACAACAAACCGGCAAGTATGTAGCATTCTATGGGAATATTTGTCATCCGGATGATTTAGAAGAGCGTGCTGATTTTTATAAAATTCTTTTGCACAACATATTACACTAAGGAGATTGCAAAACAAGTGGCAATTGTAGAGGAATCCATGTCTGAAAATGAAGATATAGATGAAGATGAAGATGACGACCTTGCTCAAGACTATGAGGAGATGTTCAAAAACTGGTGCAAGGTAAGTAAGCTAAATCACACTTTGGCTAAGAATATTAAATCTCTTGAAACTAAAAATTCTGATTTGAAATGCACTGAAGAAACCCCTAGGGCAGAACTAGAACTTAAAACTTCAAATGAAAAGTTTTTGCAAAAAGAGTTAGACAATCTTCAAAAGCAAGTTATTAGGATACTCAACTCAAGTGCTGAAAAAATAGATGACATATTAAGGGAAAGTGGAAACCAGTCTAATAAAGTAGGTTTGGGCTATGTCAACAAACAAGGAGATTAGCTAACCACGACTTGGATGAAGGAAAACTCACAAAAGGACAAAAGGTACTCATGATATTTTAACCAGTTTGTTAATAAGGTGTGTTTTAGGTGTGACAAAAGATGGCATGGTTGGAGACATTGCAAGTCGGCTCAAGTGAAAAGATCGGGGCATGGGCAAAAGCAAATATCGAGGCCCAAGGTGCGTTGCATGGCAATAAAAGTTTCCATGTTTGCAAGCATGTTCTCGTTGTCATGGTGTTTTGAAAATGGTGAAAAGGGAGGAATCATTAGACAAGGAACATCGAAAGCTCTAGATGGTACTAAATATGAAGAACTCCGGCAAAAACATGGCTTGTGCACATTGAAATGACTTTTGAAGTAATTATTTTGTGTAAATTATGCTATACTAATTATTTTATTTTATTTTTGTTATAAAAAAATTAGATATTTTTTTTCAAAATCATTCAAATTTGAAATGTTGTCCACTTCAAAAAACAAAAAACAAAAACAAAACAAAAAGAACAAAAACCCATGTCTTGTAGGCCGATTGAATAGAAATTCAATGACAAAGAAGAAGAAGAAGAAGAAGAAGAAGAAGAAGAAGAAGGAGGAGGGAAGAGAGAAGAAAAAGATTGAGAGCTGGGAGAAGAAGATTGTTTAAACATATTTATGGTTTGTTAGTGATGCAGGGTTCTTAGAATAATGATAATGAATTTCCTTGAGTAAGAAATTGAGCCGATCAAAGAGGATTATAGATTGTTCATTGATCCTCATATAGATGACACCGGAGTTCAAGATTCTCAAGCTGCTAATACATAGTCAGACTCCCAATTTTCTCCTTCCGGCAGCGCACTAGCGTTTTGAGGTGTCTCTTGGTAATCTTCTTACTATTTTGGGTTATGCATGCTTAATTTCTACTACATGTTTTTTCTAGGGTACTATCACTATCTTATGTGGATAGTAGTAGAGTAGATATGGCTCTATCTTGATCTTTGCAAGATTGTGGACAAAATGGCAATTTGTTTTGGTACTTAAAGTGATAACATTATAGCATATCAAAATGCTGTAAACACATCTATGAAATCGTACTTTCTGAACCAAATGTTTGAATGCTTTGACTTATGATGAAATCACCCCTAAAATTTGCCTTATGTTTTTGTGATTCTATTGCCAAAATTGGTCAGCAATTTACACAAGTCAAAGAGTCCAAAAATGATTTCTCTCTATGCTGACATTCTTAGGCCAAAATATGGTGGAAAATGGCTACCTAGAAGAGGGTTACCCGGTGCTTAATTAGGTTTAGAGGGAACCAAGAAGAGTCTTGTGTGAAAGCTATCTAGTGTGAAATCTATACTCCCGATCGTGAAGTTCAAAATGAACCATGTCCATTTCTCAGCTCAAACACAACTATCTTGAATTCATTGAAAAATTCAATAAAGGGAAAAATCTGTTGAGCTTGATACATCATTCTTGATCTTGAAATCGAACAACTACATCTCTATCCCAAAAATAAACCCATATCACTTTTGGTCCCAAGGTATCTTGGTATTATCTCTACACTGGTAAGGATTTATGGTACTGCATGTGTCTTTCTCGCTTCTTACATCCAGTGGTTTTAGTACTCTCGATATAGATAGTTGGATGATCTTAGATGTGCATGCCTGAATCGTAGGTTTTTTACCTTTGGCTAATGTTTCTCAAAAGGGGGGAGCACTTTTTGTAAATGTTGAGGGGGAGAACACTTGTTTGCAAATGCAAAATTGAGGGAGTGATATGGTATATTGACAAGGTTGTAATAAGTGTGGGATGGAAAGAAGGTTGGGAATGAACATTCCCAGGAATGTCGATCTCAAAGATGACAAATTGGAGTAAGTGGAGTGCAAGACAATCGTAGCAATGTATTCACAAGAGTGAACTAGGTGCTAGGAAGGTAGGTGGAAACATATGTGCAATGGGAGAGAACGAGAATGTACAAATAGCCAACAAATATGTAAAACAGGGAATTAGATAGAAGGACTTGTTCTTGTGCATTCAATGGACTAAGGTAGACAATAGGTGGTGCAATTCAAGACAAACCTAAGGGAGAACTATGACACCAACTCCAAGTCACGTAAGACTTGGACTCTCACATCCTACATCGGTGGAGGCATTCTATCAAACACTTGGTGGTCTACCTTCTTCTCCCGGGCCTTGCCCTCTTGGATCGAAAGACGGGGATTGGAATGAGTAGGACTAATGAAAGCACAATCTCTTGTTACTTCCACACTCCCATACTCCTCTCCTATAGGGGCCCACATTGAAGAGAGAATCTATATATACTCATACACAACAAAAGCATTCTAGGTCAAGCATTAGATCACATCTTCTCAATTAATCAATACAAATCATGAAAGCATAATCACAAGTCAATCCAATCCAATTCCTAAAAAACTAGCCACTCATCAACATAGATTGAAATCACAAAGCAACTGAATCAAGATAACAAAGTAGATTATGGAATTAAAAGCTAAGAGATGAAATGTTACCAATCTTCAATTACAAATTGAGATCAATCTACAAATTGGAGAGAAGATCACCACAATCTAGGAGAGTTGTCAATTCTCCAAGCTTCTAGATCTCTTCTTCCTTGAGCAATTCAAGATCAAAGATGTAGCTAGGTGAATCTAACATAATCTATTCCGGAGAGAGAATTTCATAATCTAAAAAGCTTTGAAAATTGAGAGAATACAAAGTCTAAAATGATAGATGATGGAATAATCCTGCCAAGGAAGCCTTTTAATTACTGAAATCCTGTCGGGGGCGTACACGTGAACGTACGCCATCCAAAAGTAGAGTTTCTCGGCCACAACTTGTGGATCTTGCTCGTGGAAGCTTCTATTTCCGATCCATGACGGCCCACGAATGTGGGCCCTCGTGGATTGGTGTTTTGGAGTTTTTTCCCATTGCATTCTTCCTCGGTTTGCTCCGATTCAAGCCATATGCCTTCATTTAAGCTCAAAACCCTTCAAAACGCTAAAGTGTACATGTTTATGGCCATTTATAACACATTAGCACATTTCATAGTATTTACACCATAAATCATTCACAATTAGCTTCAACTAAGCACAACACAATCCCTTAATGACCCATAAAAGGTGGTATCTTTGGCACTTATCATATATATATATATATATATATATATATATATATATATATATATATATATATATATATATATATATATATCGGGGGAGTTGGTGCTAAAAAGAAGAGGCTGGTTTGTTGAGTTGTTGCTAAAATGGAAATATTGATTTGTTTGATCAACATATGCTAAAGAGGGAGATTGTTAGTTCAAAAATTAATCAAATTAATATAATTATATTTATTTTATTAATTTAGTACTTGGTTTAGTTTGGCATATGTTGGCTTAATTATTCTTAGCACAAACTTTGTATTAGTATAAATAAGTTGCGAGAGCTACTTTTGTGGAGTGTCTGATCATGTTGGATGAGGATCTTGAAATATCTCCACAAAATGAGTGGATGAGAAAATTTCTCATCACATCTCTACGGAGGTTATTCGGGCGGAAGAAATGGGTTGTTAAATTTCCTAATTTTATGTTGTCCAAAACACTATAAATATGGAGCTATGTAACGAAGATAAATGAAGTTTCCAGGAGATAAAATTAGAAATATTATTTGGAAGGTGTTGTGATGAAACTTCAAAACAGGGACAGACTAAGTACTATCTGGATAAGCTGCTTTACTTGATATTTATACAAGCTGTGTTGATATTCAAGTTGGTTACAGTTTGTGTAATTGGTAGAATTAGTTTAAACTGTACTTGTAAACTTTTTCATAGAGTTGCTTTATACGGTTAATGTTTAAATAGGTTGTAGACCTAGTTTTGTAATTCATTGAACCTAGTAATTGTAAAAACTGCGGGTTGATCTTGAGTGAAAAAGATTTTCGGCGTGGCCTCGTATATTAGGAGGTGTTCTCCAACTGCGTTATCAAATTCAGCTGTATACTTATTTTGGCGCTTCATTTATTGCTCTATATTGTGTCTGGAATATTATCAGGGATAACTACTCCTACTGATACTCCAACTGATTTTGATATGTCTATTACATATCTGCATTATTACATAATTATAGATAGATGCATTATGTATAGTAGTCTTGCTTAGTTGCACTATATATTGTTGATAGTGGCACTATATATTGTTGATAGTTGCACTTTATAGTGTTATTAGATGCACTTTAAAATTCGAGTTATTTACAAAAATGTCACTATATTTTTTTCTCTAATTGTTTCAAATTCTTTATATGTAAAAAGTGATCACTGATATAATTCATCCATTTCAATAGATCAATGGTTGAAGGTTACAGAAAAATAAGGAGAAAAGAGGCAGTGATAGGGAATATATCCTGGTATACTGACCCGTACGTACTGAGCACTTAATCATATCCGACTATACATGTGGCAAGGATCTTTTCCCGACCCGATTCGACCTCGAGCACCCGACTTGAAAGTCAAGCATCCAATTAGCTTAATGAGCTTCTGCTCTTAAGAGGGAATATACCCTAGTATACCGACCCGTACGTACTGACTCGGATCTAATTCCACACATGGCGAGGATCTTTTACCAACCCAATCCAGCCTCGAGAGAGTACCCAACCGACCCAGTCTGAAAGTTAAGCATCCAATTAGCTCAATGAGCTTCTACTCCTAGCCTTTTATGCTCGGTCTAGACTCGACAGCTCGACCAGGGCCCCGAGCCCATGAGATAAGCTCTTAGAGGTAAACAACGACAATAGCGCTCAAACCGAGTGTGATAGTCATTAGCCAATCAAATATACCTCTACACGTGGACGCTTCTCCCTAACCTCCGAAACCGCCGGATGCATAGAGGACACGTGTCGCACATGCCGACCCTTCAGCATGTGTTTCCATTTTCCCTCTATAAATACCGTGTTTGTTGTCTGTAGGAGGGACGTTTTTCCTTCTCTCAAATACTGACCAGCTCGGGAACCTCCGACCCTTGGTTTAATTCACTCGAGCTAATACATTATACGATCAATTACATTAACCCATATTCCGAGATACATACCTGGGAGTATTTACACCATTAGTGTTAGCTTTATAAATATTGCAAACTTGAAAGTTTAGATATATTAACCATTGAGAGATGTTGAAAAATGAGGGGAAAATGAGCAGTGTCAATTTTATAAATATTCCAAACTTGAAATTTCGTAAAAATTATAAAATTGACACCGTGTTTTATTTTTTACTACAATCTTTAACCATTGATAACCTTGATGGACAGTTGATATCATTCTTATTTTTTACAAAAGGGGTTGTTCTCATTGGAATACCCGAGAAAATGACATAACACATGTGCTCACTGTGAAAATCCATCTTACATTAATTTAAAACTCCAAAAATCATCACTTTGGTCATCTATTCATGTCATCATATTATGGTGACTTCAAAACCTTGATTGAATAGCTCATCGACCAAATACCCCACAATAACATTTCTGTGATGAGTCACCTAGCATAAGAAATCATTCCATAACAAAAAAAATTGACTCAATAAAACATAATAAATCATTCCATAAGAAAAAGAATTGACTCAACAAAATAATAAGTAACGAGTAACCAGCAAACGTACTAATATGTGTATGGAAAAATAATGAATTTACTACTGAAATTAGCTATGTGTTTAACGATATATATATATATATATATATATATATATATATATATATATATATATATATATATATATATATGTTGGAAAAATAGCATTAAAATGACATTTTAAGTAGCTATTTTGTGGTACAATTATCAGTGGGGTCCACTTCCGATTTGGGTCGTGTCAAAGTGGATTCGGGTTCTACCAGAACGGTACGTCTGTATTGTTCACCTGACTGTTTGAATGGGTTAATTCAGTTGTTACGGAATTAATTGTATATTAATTTCACTATTAATCTCCATGTTAAATAGTCAGTGTTGAAGGTTAGAATATGATTTTTTAATTCGGATTTAATGCTATTGTTGAATGCTATTTACACCTCAATCTCCTATATAAGTTTGTTGTTGGAGCAGAAAATTTACAAGAACAAGTGAAGCACAACAAGAACACACAACACATCAATTGTTTTCTCCTCAAAACTCTGCTCCTACTCTGTTCTTTCCCTAACTGTGTTCAAGACTTTGCTCTAGTTCGTCGGATTCATTCGTTTGGGTGCTCAAACGTTGAATCGTAGTACGTTTTATCCTGGGAAGCCTAGGCCACAACGCTCCTAGCACTTTTGGGAGGTGGCAAATGAGGTTTTAAAGAGAGAGTGATCGCTCAACTTGAGCTAAAAACCCTACACCAAACACAAGCCACTCTTCTTTGTTCTCTGGTTTTGGGATTATGCTTCTAAGCAAAAATCCTTGTACTACACTTTGCTTCTTTTGGTTGGAATTATAATTTGAGGATTATAAATTCCATTTTGGTTGATATACATATATCTTTTTCGTAGATATAGATGTATATAACCATGGGGGTCTGATATATATATATATATATATATATATATATATATATATATATATATATATATATATATATATATATATATATATATATATATATATATATATATATATCGAATAATATTTTATATACTTTTTCGTGTGTATATATAAATATTTTTTTTGGGATATTAAATCGACTTTAGTTCATTATTTCCAACAATCTTAAAACCTTATTTCTTTATGTATATAATGAACAAGTCGATGGATTCCAAGAGTATTGGAATCGTGAATGTTGCTTGTGGTGCACATTCAAATGGTCGGATCGGCAACAATGTTTCACATTCTGTGATGCCAGTTGACGGCATCAACGTTAGAAATGATATTTCCATGGGAGTTGCAAAAACACACGATAGAGCTCCGTAGAACTTTGGTTCACGAACCAGTAGACTAGTGGCTAACGGCACACAATTGGTAACTATTGTGATGCCTAGTGGATTGGCTTAAAGCCACGAAGGATCCAATGATGGTGTGATCACTACATGGTCTGAGGACTATTGTAGTATGACCAACGTCTTCAATGATAATCAAAGGAAAGGCAAACGAAAGTTTAGGCCTGAAAATGATTATGAAGAGGAGGTGAGCGGCCACTATGAAGCGAACCGTCATCCTGGTGAAAAGGTTTCAGACAATTTTGCTAGTGTTAAAGAATGTTGATGGTTGGACGAGTGAGGTCACAACCAAGGTACCCCCGATTTATAGATAATTCTAACCATAAAAGCATACACAACGGAAGACTTAAGCATGAAATAGATGGAAAACGTAGAATGTTATACCACGCTCACACAACGGTGAACGCACAGGCGTAAACATCTGCAACATAATCTATCAATCCCAAAAGTAAAGTCAACAACATAAAGTCTAGGGTCTAAACAAAGGCACGCAGGCCCAAACCATCATAAGGAAAAGGTATCTACTCTAACTGCCTCTAGACCGCGCTCTCATCTACTCAGCACCTGAAAGAACACAGATATATATGGGACGACGCCAGGTCAGCGAATGATGCTGGTAACCCACCAATACATGTGAAATATCATAAGTAGATAGTTTATATATACAAAATCATTTGCGAAACGGGATATAGTATATATCAATTTCAAAGCCAAGATAGAAGTCAAACACAAGACTCTTTGCACTCACAATAACGATAAGGGGACACATCCCAAGACAACAAGAAGCAATAACGACACACAAGAACGGCTCAAGACGTAATCTACCATCACACAGTAGATTACCACCCGACATGCATAACACAAGAGAATAAGGACACAACCATTGGCAACACATGCCTTTGTGACTACACATGTCACAAATAGAGAATCACACACACAACAACGGCTACACAAGCCTTCGTGACATCACCCATCACGAATTGAGATGCCTTCCTTATGCCCGGTTCCAACCTTATGGCTACCCCCAACCTCATAGCTAGTTCCAACCTGTACCTCCAGGACCCCTGTACACCAAGTCCGACAATCTCCAACAATACCACCGATTTCATAGTACACGAGGATACCGATCACACATGGCAACACATGCCTTGGTAACACATGGTACCCTTTAACAAATACGTCAACCTTACACAAAGGTCACAAACTCCATAGTCGCGTCATGGCCACCACGAGGACCACTGCCGTACCTTGGTGACTAATGTCCCATACCATTAATCGTGCAATCCAGGTACACCACACACACCACACCACAACAGGAATCAATCAACGGATCACAACGAAGATATGAAACCATAGTCAACAAGGAAAGGATCACAATCCGACTCCAACGATGATTAACAACGCACACGCTAGCATTTAAACACTGAACTAACATGCTTATCAAACGGGTAAACCAAACATAATTCTGAAGAACACACAAGACTCATCACAGTTCAACGAATCACAATTTTGAACACTTAGCACGATTCAAGACACCAAAACCTACATGGAATCCTACCATATAGTTCTAGACATACGAAACATCAAGAAGACACTCAAATAGTTCCAAAAAAGAACATCGGGAAGTCAAAATATCAATTACCGAGTCAAAAGAATCACGGGGAACAAATCTCCGACAAGCCAACATTGTGTGCCTGTGGGTGGGGCCACGGGTGGACCCCCACCTGTGGTTCCGCCCGCGGGAGCACACCCCCACACACCACGTACCCCGCGGGTGGGGCGGCGGGTGGACGCCTACCCGCCGTTCCGCCCGCGGGTACAATTCTTGTACCAAAATATCCCTTCGGGGATTTTCAACACCAAGCTCAAATTCAAGTCCAAAACATGCCAAATCTCACCAAATACAACAAAATGACTTGAATCAAAGGAATAGCCAAGCAATGGCATACATGAACCCTAATAACAAGCTCTAGATATGCATTTTCACAAGACAATGCATCAATACTCACATTTCATAGCAAAATCACATGTAGAATCCAATAAATCATCATATAGGTAAGCAAAATATATTTTGTAGAGCATGGGTTACCTCTTGTAGACAAAAACCTTCACTTAACACTTCACAATGCTCCTAATAAGGTTCACCTTCCACACCCACTTCAAGAACACACCAAAAGATCATAAAGATTCTATCTTTAAGGAAAGACACCTTAGAAAACACTAAAAACACAAGATAAACATAGATCTTACCCTCCTAGATGCTCAAAGGTAGGAAAGGTGGAATCTTGGACAAACTTTGAAGATTTGGTAAAGCTCCAACTTGGCTTAGAAGAAAAGCTATCTAACTTTTAGAGAGAAGGAGGAGCTCAAGTTTAGAAAGTGTAAGGGAAAGAATGAAGGGTGTCTTCTAGGTTAGCTTGCATTACTAACATAAGGTGAAATGTCTTTATTACCCTTACTAAAATAAAGAAGTGTAAGGGAACAAGGGAACTACTCACAAAGCTTTAGGTACAACACTTGACTTGGGGTTGACTGGTCAATTACTAGTCCCCGACTATTGAATTTTCAGGAATTTAAGGAATTAAATTATCAATTGGATTAGGATTAATTACTTAATTAATCTCTTAATTGAATTTGGATTACGGGGTGTCACATCCTCTCCCCCTTCAAAGAAGCTTCGTCCCCGAAGCTTGGGTACGACGAATTAGAACAAACGGTGAAACGAAACAACAATGTGACAAGAGTGTCAAGAACATCCTTATTTGATCAAAACTCAAAGGATTCAAAAAGGTACCAAACATAAGCAAGAATTCTTGTCATCCAAGAGTTGGAAGAAAATAATCAACGGAGATAATGAGCATAACAACCTCTAAGCGAAGCACAACCACCAATGTAACACCCCAGATTTTCAAGATATTTAAAACTTATAAAATACAGGTGAAATCTCATTAAATCCCAAACAGAGTACGAGTGTACGGGGTGCTATGCCAGACCTGAGCTGGAGAGCTCAGGTGCACAGGCTAACTAACTAATGTCTCAAAGACATGAATGCATAAACATGACACGCAGGCCGAAAGGGAAACTAACTACTTCTATGTTCCAAGCTCTAGCGCACTCCAGTGACTTAATCTTCTGTGCCTGAAAGCCAAATATATCTGTTCAGCGAGAGATGCTGGTAACCCACTCCAACGTGTTGAAATACATTACATATAGAGGTATATATATAGATATACGAAAACCATTTTGAACATGAAGATGTATCCTACGAACTCTAGCTTTTAAAACCGGGAATGACTCGCCAGATAAGGCTAGACACAAGCAACAGTTATAACAAGCGTATACAATCTACAACAAGCAAGACAGATAAAGCTGAGCACAATTAATAATCATAACCCAACATAATCAATCCCCAGCATAAATCCCATAGTCCCATCCCTCAAGATACTCATAACCACAACTTATCCATATCTCATCACATAGCACACTTTGTTGGCGCCACAGGACCAATCGCATGCCCATACATGAGGGTCAGCGCATATAGCTCTGACACGGCCCCGCAGCACCCTGCCCCGTCTCACATTACGGAGGAGCCGATCGCAACCGACTGTTAACAGTTGGGATGGTTCTCAGCCCATTCAACTGCCCGTATAGTGGACCTTTGTCCTATATAATATTTATATACCTGACCGGTCTCTACCAGCCTGGTTAACAGCCGGTATGGTTCTCAGCCCATCCGACTGCCCGTATAGTGGAACTTAGTCCTATATAATATTTATATACCTGACCGGTCTTTACCAGCCTGGTTAACAGCCGGTATGGTTCTCAGCCCACCCGACTGCCCGTATAGCCCGATTGATCTTAACCAACTCGGGGTTACATGCACACATAACACATAGCAAGTACATGCAACCCACATTAACACATTGGGAAGGGGAGAAAACGTATAACAAAACCTATGCGTGATCCATCACATACTAAGAATAGTCCTAAGGGGTTCATACTGCTTCTACCTAGGTCAACGGGATACCAATTCAACTAGCATGCAATATAATAGACTCATAAACCTACGAATGGTACCCGAAATATCAAACTAGACAAAGGCACGATTAACGGAGTCCGTTGGGACACCACGGGGGACGGGGAAAAATCAAACGGGGAAGCCGAGATCCCGAGGGGGATGATTTTCCAGCGGGTAGCCGGTGGGTGGGGGGGCCACCCGCCGGCTGCCCGCCGGGTATTACTGTTCCGGGCAGCGGGTCGCCGGCGGGCAGCTGCCCGCCCGCCGGCCGCCCGCTGCCGGAGATGTGTTTTCCGGCCGTGGGTAGGTGGCGGGTCCCCTACCCCCCACCTACCCCCCACTGACTCTTATCACACAGTTTCGCCCCGGGAACCATTGTGGAACCCGAAACCATGCTTAGACACTTTACAACGCAATTAACGACAACACGTAGACAATTAACGGATCAAATACGAGAAATGAACGGCACATAACCTATCATGCTTTTCTAAACATAATCAACACCCAAACATGTGATTTCCCCACCCGATAAACCAAGAATAATATCATACGATACAACCTAGGGTTCTAGTCACTTTTATATCAACAAGAATACGATTCGTCTTCTAATTGCAAGATTCGGTAAGAATAACACGTAAGCATCAAGAACAACACACAACTATCAAGAACATCATATAATCATCAAGAGCTCCATATAATCATCAAGAACACCATAACTATCGAGAATCTCCCAATATCAAGATTACCAAGATCCCCCATGGGATCATCACATCAATCATCAATAATATCATCACAAATCCGCAATATACAATAATATGGGGAAACCCTAAGGAGGAATCATAACTATGAAAATAGGTTTTGTTGAGACATGGGTTACCTCTTAGCCTTTATTTAATTCCTTGGCTATGAAGGGTCTTTCTCTAAGCTTTCTTGCTTTCTTGATTTCTTCTAGGGGATTCTTGGAGCTCTTTGGGGTGGTGGGCGTTTATTGTGGTGGGGGGTTTCTAGGTGCCTCTTAAGTCCCCTATTTATATATTTAGGAGTCCTAGTTAGGAACTAGTATTATGGGCTTGCTAATTCTATTTCTTTTGGGACTAGGGATTGGGTTTAGGGATAAGGGCCCGTGGACTATGGTGGGCCTCCTAATTAATTATTGTGATTTAATTCTTTCTTTTGGGTAATTGATTAAATGATTTAATTGATCTTAGGGTTCGTAACACGGGGTGTTACAACCAACTTCTATTCAACCACCAAAGGCCTAACTCTCTAACTCCTAACACGAACCACTAAACCAACAAACCAACCAAACAAGCAAGCAAAACAAACACACGAAGCAAACCACATCAACTAGCAATGGTAGCAACAGCTTAAAAGATAACACAAGCTAAGGAAAAAGGGTGGACGGGGTTACCACAACACCGCGCTAAAATGACTCGCTCTCAGATCCGTCGGTGCTCTCCTCGGACCCCTCGTCGTCTTCTCCTCTTCGGCTTGAGCTGGCCTCAATCTGATCTAACCTTTGGTGAACGGCAACAAACTGCATCTTCATGAAAGAGAAGCCTTCTTCGATCATCTGGTTCTGTTGACGTAGCAAGGTGATCACACGCTCCTCGTGCGTCATAGCATCGTGCTCCCTTTTGGTTCGTGATTCTCTTCTTCTTCGATTTTCTTCACTCTCGGGGTCACTTTCCTCCGCTTCGGCAGCTTCTGGCGTTTCCACTTCCTCTTCATGGTCTGCTTCACCCTCGTCCTCTACATTACCTCCCAAGCTCTGGACGGCAAGGTTAAACTTTCCAACAGGAATCTCGAGCTCTGCAACCAATTCATATCTTTCCTCGGGAGACTTCCTAGCAACCTCCTCTAGAGTGATATAACTACCATCATCCAACTGGAACAAGTTGCAACTTCGCAGATTGATGGCATCCAATACCATTTTTCCTACGGGCTTCGGGATACAACCATCAACGCTCACACCCTTCTTGACCAGAATCCAGCTCAACACCATGCCATACGGTAGGCTCTTTCGGTTGTGATCACGACAGAAGACCATATGTTGTAACATCAAAGCCGGCAGATTGAACTTTACCATGTTCTTAAGGCAAAAAGCAAAGGTGCACTCCAACTTTCCCAACAACCGACTTTTGTTGTTATTGGGCAATAAGCAATCTGACACAAGCATAACCAAAATCCTTTGCTCTGCGAACAACCATTTCTTCTCCGGTCTTGAAGCTTGAGTGAAACCACTCATGCGACCCAACAAATAACTCAAATAGTCCCGGTACCCCATGGTATCCGTACTAATCCACGAGTTACCACTGTACTGAGCAACTCCCGAAGCAGATAAACTCAAAAGCTGAGCTAGCCTCTTTTCTGACAAAACTACTTTCACACCCCTCACTTTAGAGGTGATTTCAAGCTTACCACCATCCTTTGTCACAACCATGCGATGACAAAATTCCTTAACCAAACTTGGGAATGTCTCGGCCCTTATGGCGAGGAACCCATCAAGCAACCCTTGATATCTAAGCATATCCAACATAGAACTATAGAAAGATTCCGAGTTGAACGCTTTACCTTCAAGAACGAGGTAATGGGCATCCACCCATTCCGCTTTCCTTGCCAAACTTGACCTCCTAGGCATGATTGAAGATGACCCAAAGCTCAACAAAAAGGACTCAAGACTTCCCTCTCTTTTTCTTCACTCTCGCTGTTTCTTTTCTCTCTCGCTGCTCGGCTTCTCGGCACGGCAGCAGCTCCGATCGACAGTGGCAGACGGCGACGGCTTGGTCTTGGCGGGGACGGGGTGGTGACGGGAGGCAGGTGGTGGCGACGGGTTGAGGGAGGGGGGTTGGTTCGGCTGAGCTCCACGGGTAGGGAAGGAAGAGAAAAAGGAAAATTTGGGAAAAATTGGGGAAAAGAGATGATTTAATTTAGGGATTTGGGTAAAGTGAGAATTTATGGTTTAGATGGAATTAAAATTGGGTAGGTTTCAAGAAACATAATTAGCTCAAATGATTCAAGGGTTGGGGTTGGCAAAAGGTATACTCGAGTTTGAAACTCGAGGCTTGCGAATAAAAGTCTACTTGCCTTTTAGGCTTCACAAGAAAGGATTTTTTTATGGGTTTTCTATTCCAAACTTAAAGAATGCTCGGGGAAGTTTATATGATTCACAAGGAAGAAAGGTTGCAAATTATACATGTGCAAAGATTATGGAATTAACCCAAGCACGACTCATTTTAGGGATAAACAACTATCTCGAGGAAAGGCTTGCACTTACAACTAAAATGAATCATTCATCAAGAAAGGCTTACACTTAAGTCCAAAAGAATCACTCACCAAGGAGGAAAACATAACAAAGATAACAAGGCGACTCCAACAGACAACGAATGAAAACAAGGCAACACACGTAGATAACAAAGAACAAGATGCGTTTTAAAGACAAGGGTAGGTTAGGAAACGATTACCTGCTAACTCCTCCTCAACTAAGCCCTCGGTCTCCGCCTGCGGTCGCCCCATCACAAAGACTCTCCCCCACGGCTTAAGCTACCTCCTGCTGATCCTCCGGATCCTCGGGGTGGTGGCAACGCCCATTGATTGGCTTGCTGAGGGCACTCGGCGACCTTGTGACCTCTATCCCCACAACAGAAACATCAAAACGCGAAGCCATTGCAATCCTGGCCTGCATGCACCTTCCCACACTTACGACAAGGGAACGTCTGAGCTTGATTTCCATGCTCCGCTCGATTGGGTCCTTGGGTTGGAAATGATGCATTCTTAGCTTGAAAACTCGGTCGCGGCTTTTTATAGCTGGTAGAGCCTCCACTTTCGGTCCTCTTTCTTGCAAGCTCATAAGACCCTCGCTGCAGCTGCTGAACACGGTACAAATCCGCGACACTCAGTATGCTTCCTTCAAAGAACTCGGCCTACTCACGGTTAGAGCTTTTCGTGCCTCGTAGTTCAAACCAGCTACGAACTTCTCAACTTTGGCGAGCTCGGTGGGCACGAGCATCCGGGCGAAACGCGCTAGCTCAAGAAACTTCTTGTGGTACTCAACCACCGATAGAGATCCTTGGCATGTTAAGTGGCTATTTTGTGGTACAATTATCAGTGGGGTCCACTTCCAATTTGGGTCGGGTCAAAGTGGATTCGGATTCTTCGTAGTGAGACGAAGAGATCGATATATTGTACGCTCAAAACGGATAATGGGTGAATGAGATATTGATTCTCAAAGTAGACCCATTTGAGTTGGAAAATGAAGAGAAAAAGTGAGCTTTGTCCCACATTGGTTTGGAATGAGGATTCCCCCCCCTTATATACAATAGCTCTTTTGAAACTTGTAGAATTGTATAGTATAGAGGTTCTTTCGCGCGGGGGCGGGGGTGGGGGTGCAAATAAAATTCTAACTAGACGAGATTGAAAAAGGCTTGATTCAAGCCCGAGCTCGTGTGCGCTGGCACCTGCGGGTACGAATGTCATCCCGCCTTGCGGGCTAAGTTATGCCAAACTTCGGAATCATTTTCCAACACATGCCACTGGAACCTAGCTGCCAAACTTCGGAATCATTTTCCAACACATGCCACTAGAACCTAGCTGCTGTCATGGTTTCGGCACATGGCCGAAACCTGTAGCTTCGGCAGGTTTCAGCCGTGGACAGGCCGAAACCAATGTCTCGGACTTGCGGGCCGAGACTGTGTAAGGGCAATGGCCGAAACTTCCATGTTTCGGCCTGAACAAACCTGTCTTGTTTTGTGACCGTTAGGTGTTCAATTCTGCTGTTACGGAATTAATTTGTTGAGTTAATTCCAATTTTTAATTTTTGAATTGAAGGCCATGCTAATGGTTGCTGTTACAGGAAGGTGGAGGGGTGCCCTTAAGTGCCTAATAAAAGCTATTTAAATCCTCCACTCCTATATAAGGAGGAGTTGGGCAGTAGAGTTTTTACACATAGAAAATTAGAACACGAAAGTTCATCTTTTTAGCCTCAAAACCTCTCTGCTTCTACTCCTTCTTTAGCCATACTGTGTTCATAACCTTGTCTTGCTCGCCGGATTCTTTGTTTGAATGCTCAAACATTGAATCATAGCAAGTTTTATCTAGGGAAGCCTAGGCCACAACGCTCCTATCATCTTTGGGAGGTGGCAAATAAGGTTTTAAGGAAAGAGTGATCGCTTGACTCTTGCAAAACCCAACACCAAACACTAGCCAAATTTCTCCATCTTTCCTTCCCTTATATTTCCAGAAAAATAATAATCTTATTTTATTTGATTATTATTATTTGTTTTTTCTACCAACGGTTCCAACAGTCTTAAAACCTTACTTTATATTCGTTTTCCCGTTGGTTGTTTTCTCCGAATTTCCTTGAAGAAAATGGAGCATCCCGTACTGCCAATCGATGGGGAGGATAATGTTGTTGGGGACAACAATGGAAGAAACAACAACAATAATGTTGTTGTGGACAACCGTGGAGGAAATGGAAACAATGTTGCTAATTCCCAAGCTACACCAGTGAACGTTGGTTCACAAGATGGTGGGAGCACTGAGGGATATATTCCCATGTCTCGGGTACCTTCGGTACCGAGTGGTTCGGCTGAAAAGCCGGAGAAGTTCACCGGTGTTGGTTCGAACTTCAAGAGGTGGCAACAAAAGATGTTGTTCTACCTAGCAACTCTCGGCTTAGCAAGGTTCTTGTCCGAGAAGGTTCCCGAGTTGAAGGAACAAGATGCACAATCCGTGATGGCAGTTGGCTATTGGAAGGATTCGGACTTCCTTTGCCGAAACTATATCATGAATGGATTGTGTGACACGATATATGATGTATATCGAAAGATAAGCACATCAAAAGCGTTGTGGGAAGCTTTGGATCTTAAATACCGAAGTGAGGATGCCGGCTCAATGAAATTTGTGGTTGGCCGATTCCTCGACTTGAAAATGGTTGATTCAAAAACCGTGCTAAGTCAGGTAGAAGATTTGCAATTAATCTTCAATGAGATCCGTGACGAGGACATGGTGCTGAGTGAAGCCTTCCAAGTGGGATCTGTGATCCATTTGTTGCCTCCAGGTTGGAAGTACTTCAAGAACTACCTTAAGCATAAGCGAAAGGAGATGAATCTGGAGGACCTGATCTAGCGACTCAGGATTGAAGAAGGGAACAGGACGAATGATTGGAAAGTTCCTATCGTTGTTGGCGCTAAGGCTAATGTTGTGGAGCACAGTAAGAGCTCCAAAAGGAACAAGAAGGACAAGCGAAAGCTAGGTCCGAAATGTGGCATTACCAAAAACAAGTTTCCTGGTGAATGCTAAAATTGTGGCAAGCATGACCACAGAGCATCTGAATGCAAGGCTCCAAGGAAGAAGAACAAGAGTTCTGAAACCAATGTTGTTGGAGATAGCAGTCAGAAGGAGGTCGAGATTAGCCTTTCGGCTATGGTGACCGTGGTGAACCTCGTGGGCTCAAACCCTCGTGAGTGGTTCATTGATACCGGTGCAACCAGGCACTTGTGTTGCAACCGAGAGATGTTCAACACCATTGAGACCGTTGAGGGTGAAAAGGTGTGGATGGAAACTCTGCTCAGTCTGCTGTGGAAGGCATGTGCAAGGTGGTTCTGAAGATGACTTCCGGGAATGAACTAACGTTGAACAACGTGCTGTATGTTCCTGAGCTGAGGAAGAATCTTGTGTCTAGCTCTCTGTTGAACAAGCATGGATTTCACATGGTGTTCGAGTCAGACAAAGTAGTTTTGTCTAAGTTAGGGATGTTTGTTGGTAAAGGATATGTAACTGATGGGCTTTTTAAGCTCAATGTAATTCCTGCTATCAATAAAAGCAAAGTTAATTCTGTTTACTTGCTTGAGTCTTCCAATTTATGGCATGGTAGACTAGGTCATGTTAATTTTAATTCTATGCGTAGATTAATTAGCATGGACCATATTCCTAACTTTCAAATTGACACAAATAACAAATGTGAAATTTGTGTTGAGGCAAAACTAACCAAAGTACCTTTCAAATCGGTTGAAAGGGAAACTGAACCACTAGAATTAATCCATAGTGATTTGTGCGATTTTAGATCGATACAAATGAGAGGTGGTAATAAGTATTTTATCACATTTATCGACGATAGCACACGATACTGCTATGTGTATTTGCTTAAGAGCAAAGGTGAAGCCGTTGATAAATTCGTTCTTTATAAGAATGAAGTGGAAAACCAACTTAATCGAAGAATTAAGAAGGTTGGAAGCGATCGAGGTGGTGAGTACGAAGCACCTATTGGTAACTTCTGTGCAAGTGTAGGTATAATACACGAGCGTACGGCACCTTACTCACCTCAATCGAACGGTGTTGCCGAACGAAAAAATCATACATTGAAAGATATGATGAATGCGATGCTTATAAGTTCGGGCCTATCTCAAGATGCGTGGGGTGACGCGATTTTGACAAGCAACTACCTTTTGAATAAGGTACCCCGCAAGAAGCTCGATAAGACTCCTTATGAGCTGTGGAACGGTAGGAAACCTTCCTACCAGTACCTGAAAGTGTGGGGGTGTCTTGCCGAAGTATTGGTGCCAACACCTAAGAAAGTAAAGATAGGTCCTAAGACAGTGGACTGTATCTTTATTGGCAATGCACATAATAGTAGTGCTTATCGGTTCTTAGTACACGAGTCCCATATTCCGGACGTACACGAGAACACGATAATAGAATCAAGGAATGCATATTTCTTCGAGAATATATTTCCTTGTAGGTCCAACGAGGGACCAAGTACGTCAAAACGAACGTTTGACAAAATTATGGATAATGATAGTGTGGAATCAAAGAAAGAACCCGAGCTCGAGCCAAGACGCAGTAAGCGGGCGAGAGTTGGAAAATCGTTCGGTCCTGATTTTCTAACTTACTTGTTAGAGTACGATTCGGGTACTCTAACTTGTTTATTAGAAATGAACCCGATTTTCTATCTTGTTTGATAGAGAACGAGCCTCGAACGTATGTAGAAGCTGTGACTTCTACGGAATGACCAATGTGGTAAGAGGCTATAAAAAGTGAAGTGGATTCTATCCTTCAGAATCACACTTGGGAACTTGTTGATCTTCCTCCGGGTAGTAAACCCTTAGGATCCAAGTGGGTCTTTAAAAGAAATATGAAACCGGACGGTTCCATCGAGAAGTATAAGGCTAGGCTTGTAATCAAGGGTTACAGGCAACGCGAGGGCCTCGATTACTTCGACACGTATTCTCTCGTGACGAGAATAAACTCCATTAGGATGATACTTGCCATAGCCGCGCTGCGAAACTTGGAAGTTCGCCAAATGGATGTGAAAACCGCTTTCCTAAATGGCGAATTAGATGAGGAAATCTATATGGAACAACCAAAAGGGTTCGTGGTTCCAGGCCAAGAAAGGAAAGTGTGTAAGTTGGTTAAATCGCTTTATGGTTTGAAACAAGCGCCTAAGCAATGGCACGAGAAGTTTGACCATGCGATGTTAACTAACGGGTTTAAAATAAACGAAAGTGACAAATGTGTCTACGTTAAGGAAACAATAGACGGCTACGTCATTCTTTGTTTATATGTCGATGATGTTCTCATCGTTGGTAGTAATGATCGGATGATCAAGTCTACCAAGAACATGTTAAATGCGAGATTTGACATGAAGGATATGGGTTTGGCTGATTTAATCCTCGGGATTAGAATCATTAGAAGACCTGATGGTCTCGTGTTGAGCCAATCACATTATATTGACAAAATCCTTGAAAAGTTTAACAAGGATGATGGTCAAATGACTAGAACACCGTTTGATACAAACATTCATCTAACCAAGAACCACGAAGAAGGTATTTCACAAGTGGAATATGCTCGGGTTCTTGGTAGTTTGATGTATCTTATGAGCTGTACTAGGCCGGATATTGCCTATGCGGTTAGTAAACTCAGAAGATATACGAGTAACCCCGGTGCTATGCACTGGAAGGCGATAGCAAAGGTTATGAGGTACTTGAGGTATACTCGTGATCTTGGACTGCACTACGGGAGATATCCCGCTGTACTTGAAGGGTATAGCGACGCGAACTGGATATCTAACATTAAGGACTCTAAGTCCAAGAGTGGCTCCGTGTTTACACTAGCCGGTGCAGCCATTGCGTGGAAATCCTCTAAGCAAACTGTGATAGCTAGATCCACGATGGAATCTGAGCTGATAGCCTTGGACAAAGGTTGTGAAGAGGCTGAATGGCTACGCCATTTTATAGAGGATATTCCTAATTGGGAAAGACCGGTACCTCCAATATGTGTGCATTGCGATAGCCAAGCCACAATTGGGAGAGTACAGAGTCATATGTATAATGGTAAGTCTAGACACGTGCGTCGTAGACATAATACTATTAGACAACTACTCACAACTAGTGTTGTCTCGATTGACTACGTAAAGTCAAAAGACAATATAGCGGATCCGCTGATCAAAGGGTTAGGCAAAGAAGTTGTGGAGAAGTTGACACGAGGAATGGGTCTAACGCCCTTGGACAAAAAAGTTCTATAGTGGATACCCAACCTAGCTGGCACCTAGGTTCAATGGGACAACTAAATTATGGAACGGAGCACGTCACTGTGGGGGTCTCGGACTCCCTACCACTCCTCGTTAAAACAGTGACTCCCGCTGTAACACCCCGTGTTACGGCCTTTAATCCCGAATTAATTATTTAGTTAATTTCATTAATAATAATTAAAAAGTATTTAATTTGATTAGAAATCCCTTTAATTAATTAATGTGGTCCACCACGGATCGTGGACCCTTGCCTAAACTAGAGTCATAAGCCTATTAGAAATAAAGAAAGTATACCTTTACTATTCAGATTATGGTTAGGATTCTCTTTAATTAATTAATATGGTCCACCATGGACCATGGACCCTTATCCCTAAAACAAGTCCTTAGTCCTATATGGAATAGAATTAGTAAACCCATACCATTCAGACCCTAATTAGGACTCCTAAATATATATATAAGGACATAGGAGGCACCTAGAAGTCACACCACAATAGATATCACCACACAAGAATTCCCAAGGGACTCCCCACCATCAAGCCTAGGGAGATCAAAACGGATGGAAATCTTAGGGAAGAACCTTAATAGCCAAGGAATGATTAATTAAGGCTAAGAGGTAACCCATGTCTCAACAAAACCTATTTTCCTTGCTGTAATTATCTTCTTTGGCCTCCTCTCTATACTTGTGTCTTGATGAATCGTTTATGATGTTGATGATACGTTCTTGATGATTATGAGATGATTTTACGTGTGATCTTGATGATCTTGATGATTATATGATGTTCTTGATGAATCTTGATGTTTTGATGATTAAAAGATGAACTATGATTTTATTGATTTGAATATGATTAGAGCCCTAGGTTAAAATTGGGAATTTCGTATTGTGTTACTCTTGATATAATTGGGTGGGATTTCGCATGTTCGGGTGTTGATTATGTTTAGAAATCATGATAGGATGTGTGCTATATGATTCTTGCTTTTGATCCGTTAATTGTCTACGTGGTGTCATCAATTGCGTTTAAAAGTGTCGGAGCATGGTTTCGGGTTCCACAACGGATCCCGGGACGTTTACTTTGATAAAGAGTCAGAGGGGGTAGGGGGGACCCGCCACCTACCCGCTGCCCGAAAAGAACGCCGCCGGCAGCGGGTAGCCGGCGGGCAGGCGACTGCCCGCCGGGCACCCGCTGCCCGGAGACTTGTCGCCGGCGGGCAGCCGGCGGGTGGTCCTCCACCCACTGGCTACCTGCTGGAATTTTCCCACCTTGGGTCTTCGGCTTCCCCGTTTGATGTTTCCCCGACCCTCGTGGTGTCCCAACGGACTCCGTTTATCGTGCCTAAGTCTAGTTTGATGTTTCGGGTACCGTTCGTAGGATAAATGTGTCTTATATATATCGCATGCTAGTTGAATTGGTATCCCGTTGGCCTAGGTGAAAGAAGTATGAACCCCTTAGGACTATTCCTAGTTTGTGGATGACCACGCATAGGTTTCTTTATACGTTGTCTTCCCTTTCCCAATGTGCTAATATGAGTTGCATGTGCTTGCTATGTGTTATGTGTGCATGATACCCCAATTTGGTTGCGATCAAATTGGTTATTCCTGAGCTGCGGTTCAGAAGCTGGCTGCGGTCAGAATTACACTCTTGGGCTGCGGTCCACCGTTTGGTTGCGATCAAACGTTTTTCATGAGCTGCGGTTCATATTCCTGGCTGCAGTCAGATGATCACTTTTGGGCTGCGATCCACTGTTTGGTTGCGATCAAACGTTTTACATGAGCTGCGGTTCATATTCCTGGCTGCGGTCAGATGACTACTCTTGGGCTGCGGTCCACTGTTTGGTTGCGATCAAATATTATGATGAGCTGTGGTTCATCAGTCGGTTGCGATCGACCCCTTCGTATTGCGATACGAGGCAGGGTGCTGCGAGGCCGTGTCAGAGCTATATGCGCTGACCCTCATGTATGGGCATGCGATTGGTCATGTGGCGCCACCAAAGTGTGCTTGTGTGTGATGAGATACGAATTGGGATGATGATATGAATGAGATGAAGGGAATCTGTGACCATAGGATATATGCTAGTATCTTTACATGCTTGGTTATAACTGTTGAATATGCTTATCCCATAGGATATATGCTAGTATCTTTACATGCTTGGTTATAACTGTTAAATGTGCTTATCCCTATCTGTTGATTCTATTCCGGTTTTGAAACTATAGTTTCCTAGGATATATCTTCCATCTTCAAAATGGCATTTCTTATATCTATATATACATATATATACTTGGTAAGGAATATCCCGACCGACATTATTTTACCCCGGCTGGTCTGCCTTTGTCTTTTTCTTCTTGTCTTTGCAGGTAACAGGTCGGGCATCTTGTGAAGAACCCGGTCGGGGTCCGACCGGGAGTTGCCCGGGCGGCAGTGTCGACCACCGAGCGGTAGCCCTTCGGCGAGAGAGCTGACAAAGGACACGTGGCGGTTCCTTGCGACGACAGACAGGGCACCCGGGAGGATGACACGTGGTGGCTACGTGGGGAGCATGCCGAATGACCGGATTTGTGTCTCCAGCACAGCGGCTATAAATACCCACAGTAGCTACAGTGTGAGGGACTTTTGGACGATCGATAGGTTGTTGTTAGAGAATCCTGACCGCAGTCAGTCGATACTCAGAGCAACCAAGTAGATTGTACTTAGGGCTTTCACCGTGATCAATAAAGATATTTACTTGCTTTATTTGGTCTCGGGTTTGTTTAATTATTGCTTACGTAGTAATTAGCAGTATCAATACTTATACGGTATTTCAACGCGTTAGAGTGGGTTACCAGCATTATTCGCTGAACAGATATATTTGGCTTTCAGGCACAGACGATTAGCCCCGGAGCGCGCTAGAGGACCCAAGGCTTAGATAGATAGTTCTTATTCGGCCTGCGTGCCATAATGATGTTGTTTGAGGATGATTAGATAGTTTAGCCTGTGCATCTAAGTTCTCCAGCTCAAATGTGGCATAACACCCCGTATTCTTATGTTTAGTACTGCTCTGCTTGGGACTTAATGAGAATTTACCTTTATTATATAAGTTTTAAAAGTCTTGAAAATCTGGGGTGTTACACCCGCACGAGGCTAGCATGTTGATGCTTTAATGATTCTTGAGTATGCGAGATACTCGAGAAAGAATCACATATGTTAGAGAGAAGTGAGGGTCGCTTCAAAGGAGAATTGTTGGGAACAATTCTTTAAAAACTCTCGCAGAACCAGGAACGGTGATCCACGACCAAAACGGGCACACTCGTGAGAGTAAAAGCATGGTTGGGAGATTCCTGTGTGAGATATGTCATCGTCTACACAAACGGCAGTCGGTTCAAAGACATCGCATTCTACCGTACAGCCAGTAGAGTAAACATGTCTTCACGAGGGAAGGTTCAAAGGGTATAGTGACTCCCTACCTATCCTATGCAGGGATCGACCGTTTGAACACAGTTGTTTCCGATTTCAATTTTTCATTCATGTGGGAGATTGTTGGAAAAAATAGCTTAAAATGACATAAAATGGCATGTTAAGTGGCTATTTTGTGGTACAATTATCAGTGGAGTCCACTTCCGATTTGGGTCGGGTCAAAGTGGATTCGGATTCTTCGTAGTGAGACGAAGAGATCGATATATTGTACGCTCAAAACGGATAATGGGTGAATGAGATATTGATTCTCAAAGTAGACCCATTTGAGTTGGAAAATGAAGGAAAAAAGTGAGCTTTATCCCACATTGGTTTGGAATGAGGATTTTCTCCCCATATATACAAGAGCTCTTTTGAAGCTTGTAGAATTGTATAGCATAGAGGCTCTCTCGCGTGGGGGGGGGGGGGGGGGGGGGGTTTGCAAATCATATTCCAACTAGATGAGATAAAGGTTTGATTCAAGCCCGAGCTTGTGTGCGCGGGCACAAATGTCGTCCGGAAATTGGCTGGCCTTGCGGGCATAAGTTATGCCAAACTTCAGAATCATTTTTCAACACACGCCACTGGAACCTAGTTGCTGCCATGGTTTCGGCACATAGCCGAAACCTGTAGCTTCGGCACATGGCCATGCGGGCCGAGACTGTATAAGGGCAATGGCCGAAACTTCCATGTTTCGGCCTGGCGGACGAAACTGGAAGTTTCGGCCTGAACAAACTTGTCTTGTTTTGTGACCGTTGGGTGTTCAATTCTGCTGTTACGGAATTCATTTTTTGAGTTAATTCCAATTTTTAATTTTTGAATTGAAGGCCATGCTAATGGTTGTTGTTACAGGAAGGTGGAGGGGTGCCCTTAAGTGCCTAATAAAAGCTATTTAAATCCTCCACTCCTATATAAGGAGGAGTTGGGCAGTAGTGTTTTTACACACAGAAAATTGGAACACGAAAGTTCATCTTTTTAGCCTCAAAACCTCTCTACTTCTACTCTTTCTTTAGCCATACTGTGTTCATAACCTTGTCTTGCTCGCCGGATTACTGTGTTCATAACCTTGTCTTGCTCGCCGGATTCTTTGTTTGAATGCTCAAACATTGAATCATAGCAAGTTTTATCTTGGGAAGCCTAGGCCACAACGCTCCTAGCATCTTTGGGAGGTGGCAAATAAGGTTTTAAGGAAAGAGTGATCGCTTGACTCTTGCAAGAACCCAACACCAAACACTAGCCAAATTTCTCCATCTTTCCTTCCCTTATATTTCCAGAAAAATAATAATCTTATTTTATTTGATTATTATTTGTTTTTTCTACCAACGGTTCCAACAATAACTACTTAGACTATGGTCTAAAAAAAATTATTGCTCCAAGCATGTGTTAGAATAAATAACGTTTTGGGGTAAGATAATATATTTTATGAGTTGGAATAATGCATTTTGTATGTTAGAATAATGTACTTTATGTGTTGATTGTTGAATAATGAATTTTTTGGAATAAGATAATATATTTTATGAGTTAGAATAATATACTTTATGTGTTAAAATAATGTATGTATTTTATGTGTTAGAATAATGAAATTTCTGGAGTAAGATAAATGTATTTTATGAGTTAGAATAATGTACTTTATGTGTTAGAATAATATATTTTATGAGTTAGAATAATTTGCTTTAAGTGTTTTTGGATCATGATCCACATAGCTTTCTAGACTACAGTCCTCACAATAATGATTGCAAAACAAACATAGAGGCCAAGTAAATTAAAGATTGATATGCATATTTTACACTCATATTTTAGGTACATCTTTATAATAATTTGACATTAATTATTTAATAATTAGTTCTTTTTTGAGTTTAACAATTAATGAGCTAAATATAGTACTAAATACCAAGTGGCTTGTAGTCCATTGGTATCCAATTGCTCCCTTAAGTGGGAGGTGAAAGGTTTGAACCTCACTTGAGGCAAGTAGTTTGTATTTAAGGTATCACCTTCTTTATAATAAAAAATATATATAGAGTACTAAATACATTTATAATATATTGAATGCATACTAGTATATAAATATTACGTACTATCCTATATATATATATATATATTATAAATCTACAAATAACATTTAATACTATATGTTGGTCCAAGACAAAAGAAACAAAATATGATGGACTTTTAATATTAACATTTTGCTTTGCTTATTTTCTTCGTACAGGACAAACTGTGTAGCAGCGCAAAGCGTCAACTTCAGCGCAAACATTTACGGAGAAAAATGACCGGAGCAGCGTCGACTTAAGCGCAAAAGAAGGAAAATAAACGGTGGAAAATAGCTTTAATATATTTTGAGAGTGTATAAATAGGGACAAAGTTCTTTTGTCCATTGTTCATTCTTTCCCCTTAGATTATTCTTTAAAGTTCTTATCAATGTCCATTCGTGATTATTTTTTTAGCTTGGTTTAGTGAATTGAAGCCCCTGAATTGATTATGCTGTAATATTATTTATTTATTGTTATTATATAAGTTTTATGTATTTTGGTATTAAATATTCTTCTAAATTATTTGATATAATTATTTGCTATATTAGATAATGTTGTGCTACAAATTATTCTAATATTCAGTAGCAACTGAGGTTAATTATTGACGGCTTAGTGATAATTGGTCTCAGGTAGAATATTTTCCTAAATTAAATGCAACCGCTTGTGCTTGTATTATTCAGTTTGTCGGTTTTCCTAGTTCCTATTGTTGCTATTAAATTAAATCTATAGCTCTCGTCTTAGATTATTTAGTAGTTAGGGGTAATTAAACCGCGTGTGCTTTAGTTACATACAACTAAGGGAAAACGGAAATGGAATAATTTCACGACAAATATTCAATTGCATATTAATTACTTTTTGAATCAATGATCAGTGTAAAATTCAGGTGGTGGATCTTTACTAACTAAGGTTTTCTACTATAAGTGCTTTCAATATATTATTTTCATTGTTGTATTCGTTTATTTACTTTGATTATAATTTCATACCAAACCCTCATTTCCTTTAATTTGAGCACATACATTAAACTAGTTACTCCTCGTAGGATCGACCCTTACTCCCACTACTACGTTTGTAAGGTTCTAATTTGGGAGACTACGACAGCTCACCAAATTTTGGCGCCGTTGCCGGGAAGATTTTCTTGCTTATTTTGTGTTTATTTATTTATTTGTTTATTTGTTTTTCATTTGTCCCAAAAAAAAATTAAAAAAATCTTTTCTTTCACTTTTACATAATTGCCGCACTATCTTTCGTGGTTTATGCCTATAACTCGATCTGCTAACAAAGAAATCTTGCCGTACGATCCGAAAATTGAAAGAACTATACGCAGGTGAAGGAAACAAGCTTTGAGGAAATTGGAGTTTAGTGATCTGGCTGCCGATTCTACCAATTCTGATTTAGAAGAAGAACACATGGCTCAAAATCGAACATTAAAAGAGTTTGGAGCTCCAAATTTAGATCAGCAACCTTTATGCATCACTTTTCCCGCTCTAGATGCCAATGTACAATTTGAATTAAAATCTGGGTTAATTCATCTTTTGCCTTCTTTTCATGGACTTGCAGGTGAAGATCCTCACAAACACTTAAAGGAATTCCATGTGGTGTGTTCAAGTATGAAATCCACAGGGGTTACTGAAAAACAAATCAAGTTGAGAACCTTTCCATTTTCTTTAAAAAATTCAGCGAAGGATTGGCTATACTATCTACCTTCTGGGAGCATCACCACATGGAATAACCTGAAGACAGCGTTCCTTGAAAAATATTTCCGAGCTTCAAGGGCGGCCAACATTAGAAAGGAAATCTGTGGTATAAGGCAAAACAATGGAGAGTCATTGTATGAATATTGGGAGCGTTTCAAAAAGCTTTGTGAAAGCTGCCCACACCATCAAAACAATGATCAATTACTCATTCATTACTTTTATGAAGGACTTTTTCCAATGGATAGAAGCATGATTGAAGCCGCAAGCGGTGGTGCTTTAGTTGACAAGACACCAGACGCTGCAAGAACTCTAATTGCAAACATGGCTGCAAATTCTCAACAGTTTGGCAATAGACTTGTCCAACCGTCTAAGCAAGTGAATGAGGTAAATATTTCTGCTCTTGAACAACAAATTTCTGGTTTCACTACTCTTGTTCGTCAATTAGCAGTAGGCAATATGCAAACTATAAAACCATGTGGAATTTGCTCGGTAGTTGGGCACCAAATTGTGTCTGCCCAACTTTTCAAGAAGAACCTATTGAACAAGTTAACATGGCTGGAGGTTTTCCTGGACAACCTCAAGGTAAGTATGATCCATTTTCTAATAAATATAATCCTGGATCGAAGGATCACCCGAACCTTAGCTGTGGGAACTCACAAGGGAACCGGTTTGTTCAAAATTGTCCCAATTTTCAGCAGTATAGACAACCATTTCCTTCAAGACAACAGCCAACCCAAAGCTCTAGCTCAGGTATGAATCTAGAAGATATTGTTAAATCTCTTGCTACTAACACTTTGCAGTTTCAACAAGAAACACAACTATTCCAACAAGAGACAAGAGCTAGTATTCAAGAAACAAAAGCTAGTATTCAAGAAACAAAGGCTAGTATTCAAAACTTTGAAAGAAAAATGGGTCAATTAGCAACTACGGTAAGTCGGTTGGAAGCACAGAGTTTTGGCAACTTACCCTCTCAAACGATTATTAATCCTAAAGAGAGTGTAAGTGCAATTACTGTGAGAAGTATGCCGCTGGAAAAGAATGTTGATTTAGACAAGGAAATAAGTGCATGTAACATTGCCAATAATAAAGAGAAGTCCCAAGGTAAGCTTTCTTCTTTTTCTGATTATGAATCAGTACCCCCATTTCCTCAAGCTCTTTTAGAACTAATAAGAGGCCACTCAAATAATGATATGTATGAGACCTTTCGTGAATGTGAGGCTAATAAACCATTTTTAGATTCTATAAAAAAAAAGTACCTCGCTATGCAAATTTTCTAAAAGAGGTACGCACTATGAAAAAGAAACGAAATAATGAAAGAATTGAGGAAGTGAAAGTGCAAGAGAATGTCTCTATGGCTAGTCAAAGCAATCTTCCTGAAAAGTGCAAAGATCCATGTATGTTTACTATTCCGTGCATGATAAGTGGTGTGAAATTTAGAAATGCTATGCTAGATTTAGGAGCTTCTATTAATGTCATGCCATGTTCTGTTTATAATTCTTTAAATCTTGGACCCCTGAATAAAACTAGTGTTGTCATTCAATTGGCTGATGGATCTACTACATTTCCTAGGGGTGTGATTGAAGATTTGATTGTTGAAGTTAATAATTTGGTTTTTCCAGCTGATTTTTACGTGCTTGATATGGAAAATAATAATACAATTTCTCATATTTTGTTAGGAAGACCATTTTTGAAAACTGCAAAAACTAAAATTGATATTCATAGTTCCATGCTTACTATGGAGTCTAATGGTAAACTTGTGACTTTTAATATTTATGATACCCTAAAATCTCCTAGTTATGATAATTTTGTAATTTTTGTTGATTCTTTGAAGTTTGTTACATTTGATGAAATTGCTTCTAATGAAAATAAAGAAGAAAAAAAATCATAAATCATCTTTGAGTACTAATTTGCAAGACGGGACTGTTTCTTTGAATACTCATAATCATCGACGGTACTCAAAAAGACGATGGAAATTTAAAGAAATATCATAGGTCGAGCCAACGACGATAAACAAAGGCGCTGCTTGGGAGGCAACCTAAGGTGTGTTTGTTCCATTCTTTTTCTTTTATTTCCTTTTCTCATTCAATAACCCTTTTTCTATGCTTTTTTATTCAACATTGGGGACAATGTTGATAATAAGTGTGGGGGAGGGGATTTAGATTTATTATTATTTGTTTGCTTATGTCAAAAATTTTAAAAATTTTCACAAATATTTTACTAGTATTTTAAGCAAAATAAGTATTATTTTCAAAAATTATTCTATTTTTTCTTTCTTGGAATTCATAACATGATTGAATAAATAGTTTGGCAAATTGTGATTAGTTTGTTAGCATTTCCCGTTTGATATGTAGTGGCTATATTAAGTAAGCAATAAACCTGTGAGTGTTTTGAGCCATTGACTGACACTTCGGTCCTATTTTCTTTCTATTGTGTGATTTCTTCCATAACTTTGTTTCACTAGAACTTGCCTTGATTCTCTTTTAAAGCTAATTAGACCATGCATGATTCAAGTGTGATTAAGGCCATTATTTGATTTTGAGCCTCACTAGCCAAATAACCGGTTTGTCCTATGATTTATTTTTCCTTTGTTAACCCACTTTGAGCTTTACGGCCATTCTTTTCTTTATCTTGAACCACATTACAAGCCTTTTATATCTAAAATAATGCCTTCATCCAGCTGAACAACTAGTGGAGCAAATTTTGGATTATCCTTGTAATCTGCGTGAGTTTGTGAAGAATAAGTGTGGACGAGACCATTTGTTTTGAGAGTGAGGCGGGTTGTATCTTTATTTCCAATTTGTCGTTGGTCTTCTAAGAAAAAATGAAGGCAGTTCATCATTTAAAAAAAAAAAGTATGGAAATTTGAAAGAATGAAATGGAAAAAATGGAGAATATATGTTTGAAAAAAAAATATTGCTGAAAATTTATGAGAAAATGAGAAAGAATCAGCAATTGATTTTGAGTTGAAGTTACTTCTAAATAAATGAAGTAAGGGGAAATTCTGGTAATACTGAGGAAACATTATGTACTTTTGAGAATGATAGTCATGTTGGAGCCTCAATAGGATGTGTTTTTGAATGGAAATTGAGGGTGTTCGATTATTTGTATTTATTTGCTCCTCTAGTTTGAAGCTTTTGCTTAAGTTACTTTCCTAAAAAAATTCCCTACCTTAACCCTAGCCCCATTACAACCTGTGAAAAGTCCTTATGATTTGTGTCATGCATGACTCTTGTAGTGGTGAATGAGAAGATATTCAAGCCTATGGTAGAGCAATTTTATAGGAATGAACTTGAGTCAAATTTATATCCATCAAACACTTGAGTGATGAGTGATATTCCTGCGAGGGCTTACTTATTTAGTTCTCTCAATTTTCAGATAGGGGTGCTACCTTATTAATTGCAGGGTGCTTCAGATTGTTGTTCATGATATGTTATGAGTTTTGGGAATTTCTTTTCAATTTATTTCGCAAATAATATTTTTGCTTGGGGACAAGCAAATGTTTTAGTGTGGGGGAATTTGATATGCATATTTTACACTCATATTTTAGGTGCATCTTTATAATAATTTTGTATTAATTATTTAATATTATTTAATAATTAGTTCTTTTTAGAGTTTAACAAGTAATGAACTAAATATAGTACCAAATACATATATAATATATATAATATATAGAATGCATACTAGTATATAAATATTACGTACTATCCTATAAATATATATATATATATATATATATATATATATATATATATATATATATATTTTATAAATCTACAAATAATATTTAATATTATATGTTGGTCCAAGACAAAAGAAACAAAATATGATGGACTTTTAATATTAACATTTTGCTTTGCTTATTTTCTTCGTACAGGACAAACTGTGTAGCAGCGCAAAGCGTCAACTTCAGCGCAAACATTTACGGAGAAAAATGACCGGAGCAGCGTCGACTTAAGTGCAAAAGAAGGAAAATAAACGGTGGAAAATAGCTTTAATATATTTTGAGAGTGTATAAATAGGGCCAAGTTCTTTTGTCCATTGTTCATTCTTTCCCCTTAGATTATTCTTTAAAGTTCTTATCAATGTCCATTCGTGACTAATTTCTTTAGCTTGGTTTAGTGAATTGAAGCCCCAGAATTAATTATGCTGTAAGATTATTTATTTATTATTATTATATAATTTTTATGCATTTGGGTATTAAATATTCTTCGAATTTATTTGATATAATTATTTGCTATATTAGATAATGTTGTGCTACAAATTATTCTAATATTCAGTAGCAACTGAGGTTAATTATTGACGGCTTAGTGATAATTGGTCTTAGGTAGAATATTTTCCTAAATTAAATGCAATCGCTTGTGCTTGTGTTATTTAGTTTGTCGGTTTTCCTAGTTTCTATTGCTGCTATTAATTAAATCTATAGCGCTTATCTTAGATTATTTAGTAGTTAGGGGTAATTAAACCGCGTGTGCTTTAGTTACCTACAACTAAGGCAAAACGGAAATGAAATAATTTCACGACTAATATTCAATTGCATATTAATTACTTTTTGAATAAATGATCAGTGTTAAATTCTGGTGGTGGATCTTTACTAACCAAGGTTTTCTATTATAAGTGCTTTCAATATATTATTTTCATTGCTGTATTCGTTTATTTACTTTGATTATCCTTTCATACCACACCCCCATTTCCTTTAATTTGAGCACATACATTAAACTAGTTCCTGCTACTACGTTTCTAAGGTTCTAGTTTGGGAGCCTACGATAGCTCGCCAAAGATCGACAAATTTGATTTAGGACCACGGTTCAAAATGGCGTCGTTTCTTTTAACGAAAAGAAACCGCACCCTGTAACACTCCCAAAATTCTTACACAGAAATATTAAAAGAAATATATATATATATATATATATATATATATATATATATATATATATATATATATATATATATTAATCAGATAAGAGGGGGATACCCAACAACAAAAAAAAGACACACGCAAGCCATCAGGCCGCAAGAGGAGTTCTTCGAAACGAAAAGGCTCCTAATCTGTCCAACTGGATCATCTCCGAGATAGCTAACGGTGGGGACTCCAAGATTTGAAACCCGCAGTGCGAAACGGTGTCAATTGCTAGCTTGTTCGCAACTTTGTTCTGTTCCCAGTAGACATGGTTGTACGAAACTTCCATGAAACTCCGCGCTATATTCACACACCTACTCACGATATTGCAGTTCTGCATGCGTCCACTTGAGGCTGCGTTAAGATTTTCAACAACGGCTTTGGAGTCACACTCGACAATGAGTCTAGACGCACCACAGTTCAGAGCCATGCGGAGGCCTTGAAATACTGCCATGCCTCCGCTTCATCAACTGAACATCTCCCAATATTGTACGTGAAGCCCTTGCACCATCTTCCTTCACTATCGCGTAAGATTCCGCCACACCCCGCCAGCTCCCCTCCTTTGCCCGAGCCATCAACATTCAGCTTGAGGTAGCCCCGGGCTGGTTTCGTCCATGCCATCCTGGTTTCAGCGTTCGAGCCTTGCTGCACCTTCGGTCTCCAACGATTCGCAAAAGCCCCTGCAACCTCCGCATCGTAGCATCGCAACCAATCAAGCTTTTGATCCATCAACTTTGAGATGTTGTTAAAAACCTCATCGTTTCTCCACCTCCAAAGCCACCATAGCCTTATTCCAAAACGCTCTGGCCACCCTTCATCGAAACTTTGTCGTGCGTCCCCGCGAATATTCATCGTCAGCCAATCATTCCAGCACAAGCCGCGTGTCGCTCTCCATGTTTGGCGGTGAAGATCCTCTTTCCATATGAATTGCGCTGCCGGGCAGGTTCGAAACAAATGATCAAGATCCTCCCGCTGTCCTGCACAACGAAAACAAAATTCATTAGACGTGATCTGCCGCCTAGTTCTCTCATAATTCGTCAAAAGTTTTCCATGCTTGACAAGCTATAAAAACATGCAGATTTTCGTGGGCAGCCTGAGCTTCCAGATTACAGTCCAGTCCTCATTCGCACCGCGTCCCTCTTCATGTGTGAGCATTCCATACGCCGAGCTGACCGAGAAAGACCTCTCCTTGGCGAAGCCCCAACCTAGACCATCACTTCTGTTCGTCTCCGAGAGCATAAAACCCGCGAGTCTTTGCTGAGTTTCAAGCGGCATGGTGTGCTCCAACTTTCCCCAGTCCCACCCGTGATCCTGAATCCAATAATCCGCTACAGGAGCATAAAGGTCAGGAAGGCTTAGGGGAACCAGTAGTTGCTCATAAAGGGGCCTCGGGGTGAGCCAAGTGTCCATCCAAAACTTTGTGGTTGCTCCATTATGCACAATGTGCGTGATTCCCTTTTCCAGGTGTTCTTTCGCCGCGCAGATGCCCCGCCACACATTAGACGTACTTCTCCTGCTGTTTGCCGCATTCAGGTTGTCGTATTTTGTCAAAATGGTCTGGGCCCACAAGTGTTTGAAATCCGTTTTGAGTCTCCAGCCCAGCTTCATCATACAAGCAGTATTCATCTCGTGAAGGCGCCGAATTCTCAAGCCCCCATTTTTTTTACTCGTTACTAGATCCCAGTTGGCAAGGTGCATCTTGTTTCCTTCCGTGGACCCTTTATTTCCCCAGATGAAGCTTCTGGTTCGTTTCTCAATTTCGGCACAAACGCCTTTCGGTAGCGCTGTGGTCTGCATAGTGTAGACGAGGATGGCGTTAAGAACTGATTTGGCAAGCACAACGCGCCCAGCTAAGGACAGGGTCCTCGACTTCCAACCTTCCAGTCTCGCAGACACTCTTTCAAGGAGGCTGGAGAAGGTGTTGCAGGTCACCCGCCCGTGGAAAGTAGGTACACCAAGATACCTTCCGAGGTCATTGGTTTTGCTGACGCCGAGTCGGCTTGCAATCGAATCTGCGAGGTCCGACTGCGTGTTTTTGGAGAAGAACACTTGGGATTTGCCCAGGCTCAACTTCTGAACCGACGCGATGCACAATCTCTTCAGACACTCGTGGACAACCTCAACTTGCTCAATCGTCGCCTCAGTAAAGAGGATGATATCGTCCGCAAAACAAAGGTGGGAAATCGTGGGTCCGTCAACTGCTAGCCGAACGCCCTTCCATGCGCCACTGTCAACTTCTTTTGCAATCAGCTGACTCAGGCGTTCCATGCAAAGGACAAAAATTTCCAGGGACATTGCATCGCCCTGGCGGATGCCCCTCTCTGGCGTAAACGGCTCCAGACGTTCCCCGTTCCAAATGATGGACAACCTAGGTGTACTGATGCATTCCATGATAATGGCCCTCCATCCTGTATTAAAACCAGCTGTGTCTAAGGTATCCTGGATGAAGTCCCATGACAATCGATCATAGGCTTTTTCAAGGTCCAGTTTAATAGCCATAAAACCCTTTTTCCCCTGTTTCTCGCGCATGGGCATGACTTCTTGGTAGATGATGACGTTATCCGAAATCTGTCTGCCTGGCACAAAGGAGTTCTGGTACGGTCCCACCAATTTGGGTAGGACACCTTTTAATCTGTTGGTGATCGTCTTAGTTATCAGTTTGTAGCTGACGTTGCATAGCTTATGGGCCGGAATTGTTTCACTGTTTCTGGGGTGTTGACCTTCGGGATAAGGGCAAACAGGGTATCATTTATGCCATTTGGAAGGTGACCCGTATTCATAGCCTCCCTAACCATTTCGAACAGCTTATCCCCAGTTTCGTCCCACAGATGTTGATAGAAACCTGCGTGAAGGCCATCAGGTCTGGGCGCATTGAAAGGCTGCATGTCCTTGAGGGCATTATGTACCTCGTCTTTGGTAAGGGTCCTGTTGAAGATATCCCACTTTCGGTTGCGTAAGCGCAGGAAAGCCGCCTCCATATGACCCCCCACCGGCCTCTCAGAATCCTCCGAGAAAAGGTTGATGTAGTACTGTTTCACATGCTCACAAAGCCCATTTTCCTTTGTAAGCCACTCGCCATTATCATTGCGCAAACCAGATATCAAGCTGCGAGCCTGTTTAATCTTCGTGGCTGCATGGTAGTACGCTGTATTTCTATCTCCCGACACTATCCAATGTTCCCGGGAGCGCTGAAACCAGTGCAACTCTTCTTGGTGTAAAATGTCCTCCATCTCAATTTATAGCTTCTTTTCAAGCTTCCCCAGTCCTCCATGGAAGCCATTGGCCATGCACCTTTGCACCCCAGCTAGCCTAAACATGAGAATCCGCTTTTGGGTGTGAATATTGCCAAAGACCGTCTTGTTCCACGATTTTAGTCCTTCGGCCAAATTGTTTGTGTTAGTCTCGAGACTTTGGTCCTCTCTCCAAAGATGCCTGACCACCGTCCTGAAATCCGGGTGAGTGAGCCAAGCTGCCTGAAAAATAAAAGGAGAGATATTAGATCTTTTGCGCCCCCCCTTATTCTGGAGGAGGATTGGAGCATGATCTGAGGAGATGCGCGGTAAGTGAGTAACAGTCACGTCTGGAAACCGTAGTTTCCAATCAACGTTGCACAGGGCCCGGTCAAGCCGTGTTCCTTTTAAAGGATTCACCGAGCCTTCCTTGACCCAAGTCAACTTGGAGCCAGAGAAACCGAGGTCGATCAATCCTTCATTCTGGATCCAAAGTGCAAAGTCTGCGCTCCTTTGGGTTGACAACGAGTTGTAGTTGCTCATCTCCTCGCGGTTTCACACTGAGTTGAAATCCCCCGCTACCATCCAAGGCCCCGTGATCCCTCTACTTGATTGGGTGAGGTCATGCCAAAGGCGGCGCCGAAGATGGTGGGTGGGGCTGGCATAAACAGGTGAGAAAAACCATGGAGCCTGGTCATTCTAAGACAGCTGCAAAAGAACAAATTGTGGGTGGGTATACAGAACGGAGATAGATATCGGGTCCTTCCAGAAGACCCAAATACCTCCAATAAAACCAACAGCTTCGACTCGGACCCAGTCCGAGAAGCCCAGAGAAGAGCAAATAGAGTTTGCCTACAAACCAGAGACCTTTGGCTCAAACAAGCCTAATATAGAAGGTCTATAGGTTCTAAGAAGGTGTTTAAGTGTGCGGTGGAACCGTTTACCACCCGCACCTTGACAATTCCATAAAATACAATCCATAAAAACAAAATAAATAAGAAACGGGGCACCAACAAAGAAGACAAAAAGCCAAAAACAGAGAACAAACAAAACACAGCCAATCATTGGCTCGTCGTGACCGCCGCCCCCGCACCGTGCTTAGGGATTTTGTCCAGTTCCATCACCACATCACCTTCATCATCTCGTTGCTCCAGTGGGTCGGAATGGTGCTCAGTGGAAATCTACCAGACCGGCGAAGGTAACTCGCCTGCGGCATCTCCCACGAACACCCTTGTTGAGCTAATACGCAATCCCCCTTGTTCACCCCGCACCACCACATGTTCGTCTTCCTCCGCCGCTCATCGTGGCCTCGTGGTGTTCGCCATGCGCGCCTTTGGGGCCTTTTGTACGATCTCCGTTGTTCCCTCGACAATGGCCGCCGGCTCATTCTCTATCTGGCGCTGCGATGCGATCACGTTAGGCCTCCTCTAACTAGACCCTCTTTCTGTTAGCATGCGCGATTTAGATCCTCCCTGTAGCTCCATTGCGGTTGGTGGGGCGACCTCTTCATCCTCATCCGTCACCTCCGTTACCGGGGCCAAAGGAGCGAATCTGGAATTTCGGTCTTTGTTTCCGGTAGCAGAAGTCACTGCCTCTCCCCAGTCGCCTTGTTTTTTTGGATTTCGATCGGCTTGAATCACAGTTGGTCTTCTCCCCCTCTGTTTCGGTGCTAGTATCCACTCCCCAAAAGGGGCATCGCCAACGATGACTGGCCGGTTTCCGGCTGCTGCTAGCCCTTCAGTATCGACCTGTCTGCGCGGTTCCTCCTCAGGAGCGACTTCACCATCATCCGCAGGTTTAGGATTCTTGGGGCATTTATCCGGTGCATGACCATACACCCCACAGGTGAAACACACTAAATGGATTCCCTCATAGGCGACATGCCGTTTCTTCCCGTTGTAGTTGAACTTTGAGATGTGCGGCTTGGTTATGTCCACTTCAACGCATATCCGGGCAAACTTACCACGTGAAACCAGACTAGTTGCCTGATCGACGCGGATCGTCCTTCCAACCTTATTACCAAGCTTCCTGAGGAATATGATGTTGTAGTATTCTGCGGGCAGGCATGGAATACGGACCCACACGAGAACCTTTTCGGTATGATCTGAAAACGGATCGAAGTCAAGCACCCATGGCTTGACGATAAGGTAGTGATCGGCTATCATCCAGGGCCCTTCGAACATGGAAAACTCCAAATCGTCCACAGATCCGAATCTCACAAGGTAGTAGTCGTTATCGATCGCGATGAGATCGATGCTACCCTTAGGTTTCCACATGGAGATGAGACGTTGCAGTAGGAATGCGTAGCCGACGCGTCTGCCCAGGACTTTTATGATGAGCGACTTCCGCCACGGGGCACTGATTGCTTCCACCTCGGCTTTCGTCAACCGAATCGTTGGACACAGCGGGTCCTCGTCTTCATCGTCTGAGAGCTCCCCGGAACTCTCCTCGTCACTCTCGTCGGAGTGCTCATGGGGCGGGCTCACGTATCCAGAGAGGCACGCGGCGTAGGAGCGGCGAGGTTGATTCTGCACAGAGACAGTCACCACTGGCGCTACCAAGCCCCTTCCGTCATCAGCATGAGATCCATGCACTGGTTTCGTTGCCTCCGCCTCCACCATCTCGTCGACCGGTGTTTCGGCAACGATCTCAGCATCATTCCGCATCCCCGATACCCATAAATCATCAGACGTTCGTTTCGTTTTCTTCGTGCTTCGCACGAGGAGATCTTGATCCTCCGCGGATCGTTGGCTAGAGAGCGATTCCATCATATAAATATATATATATATATATATATATATATATATATATATATATATATATATGTGTGTGTGTGTGTGTGTGTGTGTGTGTGTGTGTGTGTGTGTGTGTGTGTGTGTGTGTGTGTATGTATGTACGTATGTATATATTTAAGATCATATGAGAACAAATCGTGTGCATCCATCTAATATTTTTTAAAGGTCTAGATTAGATTAAGTGTGTGCGAACGCACATTAAATGTGTGCAAACGCGATAAAGTGTGTTTGCACACATTTAATGCGCGTCCGCACATACTTAATATAATCTATACCCTTAAAAAATATTAGATGGATGCACATTTTGTGTTTTCATGTTTTCACCTAAGCACATGTTATCACTGGAACCCTATCCTATGTTTGAGTGTGCATGTTGGTTGTGTGCACTGCGGTGTTGCAATTTCTTAAAATCACTATGTGGGAGGGGGGGGGGGGTGATTAGTGGTATTGTTTTTAATTTTTTTTTCGACCGCTATCACTGTGTACTTGTGTAGCCCTTACTTTGTTCGGCACTCCGGCGGATTTAAGGATTTTGAGCGATAGGTGATGGCTCGGTCCAGTGGTTCTCGCCGTTCGAAGAGGGGAGGTCCGGGCGCTCATTCTCGTCGAAGACTCCGCCATCGTCTGGTTCGCACAAGGTCGCGGTGGGTCCCGATCGTTCAAACGTCGATCTGGCCGCCATACTCTGTCGTCGACGGCTCATGGTGTGTTCGATTGTACTGCGGGCGGGATAGCTTCTAGGGTCTCTGCAAGGCGTCGGACGACGCACCGGTCGACTCAGCGTGGTTAGTTCCGGTTCTCATGCCTTTTTGGATTATATTCCACGTTTTTTTTTTTATTTGGGTGGCGGAAATTGGTATTGTTGGTTGGGCTGTGGGAGTGTGTTTGGTGTGCATTTGATGCTTCATTTGCATTCCGACCGGGTATCATGGTGTTGTCGAATGTAGGACTGCCAACCTAGGCAAATTATGTTGTGCATCCGTATGCACCATGCATGGTGCATACGGATGCAAAAACGACGTCGTTTTAATAAAACGCGCGTCTCCCCTTAAAAAAAAAAAAATCAGGTTCGATTCCCAGCAACAACATATGAACTAAAATTCCATAATCGATTAACTATAATTCCATAATCTAATCTATGAACTAAAAATTCCAGAATGAATGAACTAAAATTCCATAATCTATAAACTAAAATTTCAGAATCGATGAACTACAATTCCATAATCGATGAACTATAATTCCATAATCAATGAACTATAATTCCATAATCTATGAACTAAAATTCCAAAATGAATGAACAATATAATGTTATTGCTGGGAATCGAACCTGAATTTTTTTTAAAGGAGAGACGCGCGTTTTTTAATAAAACGACGTCGTTTTGGCATCCGTATGCACCATGCATGGTGCATACGGATGCACAGCATAACGATTGTCCAACCTACAATTCATATGGGGGTTGATTTCGACCCTTGTGGTGTCCATTAACAAAATTCTTCTTGCCCCAAATGGAGGAAAAATTATAGAATTTATCCCAACAGATGAACTGAGCTGGTGTAATCTGTTTCTATTTAGTTTAGCTACGCCAACCACGTTGCATTGCAATATGTTTTTTTAGAGCTGTGTTACGACCACTTTAATTTTTCAACTCCACAGTCTCGTGTGTTTGGTTCTCTCGTGTGTTGGAGGGTAGTCTGATAGGCCCTGCCCTCTGTGTTATTTCCCAGTTTACAGCCAAAACCACTAAATTCTTGATCCTCAAGCCATGTCATAATAGGGAATTTCTTTCTTTGTTTTAGCTAATCAATCAATGAAGTTAACAGTCCTGTGTAATGGTAGATATCTGTAATCTCCTTTAAGTACATTGTGTGGTTACATAATCTTTGTATAAACTTCATCAATTGCTTTTGTTTAAGTTTAACATGGGTTTAAAATATAGTGTTGCGAGTCATGTTAGTTTGTGCATTGAATATACTTGCTGAAAGTTCAAACTAGAGAGGTGTCATCTCTTATGATTGTTAGAGATGATATCTAGTAATGTTGAACATTTAATATATTAATAATGTGCACTCTAACAATCAGCTTGAGCTTTAAGTTAAGATAAAGCACGTCCTTTAATTTGATATCAAAGCCAACTACATGTAAAGCCTACGATTTTGGATATGAATATCTGTATCACCTGATAAAAGAAATTATGGTCCACATATTGTCATCATAATTCAAGGAATTCTTGGGAATCCAAGAAATTCTTGAACCACCTGACAGAATCCTTGGGAATTCTCTTCAGTTTGTCATTATAGTCAACATACTATAGACCATATCTTGAGGAGAATCCTGCTATCCATTCCCAGATATCCAAAAATGACCATACAAAATACCCTTTCACATTGCACTCATCCTCTCTTCATTTTCAACCCAAAACCAAACACCATTGTTATATATCTCTCTCCTTTTCCAGAATTAATAGTAAGAAAGTAAGGGCTTCTGTGCATTGCACCATGTTTGGACATGTATGTTATCTTTGTGGCCGGTTTTCCTTTGCATGGTTGTTTTTTGTTATGGTTCTATGTATGTTTCCTTTTAATGTTTACATGAGTTTATCACAGGGCCAATGAATGGGAGATGGTGACTAGGGGTGTGACGCATAGTACAATGGGGTTAACTACTGTACCTGTTAAATATTGGAGGTCAAATATGGACGTTGCAGTTTTGCCGGTTGTTGGTCGTAGTTTTAAAACACTAACCGAAGGTATTCAGTTCTATATCAACTACGCACGGACATGTGGCTTTGATGTTCAGCACAGTACCATGAAGCAAGGTTGGGATGGTGAAATTAATGTGTGCTATTTAGTATGTAGCCGGCAAGGAGTCAAGGGGGGTGGTAAGAGCAAACCCATCCCTGAACAGTAGTACACTTCTTTGTAACTTGCATTAAGTTTTATGTGACCGTATTTTAGAGGAAAATGTTTGTAAGTGTAAAATTATTCTATACGTTAAATCTTATTGGCTATTTTATTTAGTAGTGTTTTTATTAGAATTAATTAAGGGTTGTTAGTGTTAATTTTCCTTTGGGCCACTTGATAACTATCAAAGTACTTTTTGAGTGGACAATATGCATTCTCAAATGAAAAAGAAACTCAGCAACAACGCATAAAAGGAAGCTTTCAAACAAAGAACATGTGGCTGAGATTTATTCGAAAAAGAAGGAGCTAATATTAAGGATCAGAATGAGGCTTTAATATTTGCTATAAAAAGGAAGCTACACCAAAGAGGAAAGTTGCCAACTTTAAGACTACAATTCTGATTGCATACTTTCCTTACAAAAGCTTCTTAATTTAATCTGCTATGTTATTCAATTGTTAAGAAGAATTAATCTGGGATACATGATCTGTACATGGTACTGCTGAAGCATCTTGTGAAAATTGTTTTGGCATATGTGTTTCAGTCCTAAATAGGTGTTAGAAAGAGTGGTAGTGGTAAATGGCTGGAGGCCATTTATATTTACCTCTTGTAATACTCCTTTTGGTGAACATCTATAGTGGATTGGGCAGACGTGGGTTGCCCCGCAGACGTAGGAGAAGGAGCCCCGAACTGCGTAACAATTTCTTTGTGTCTTTACTTTATTTTATGCTTTCTGTCTTCGTTATTTATATTTGTTTAAACAAACTTAATTAATGAACGTAACTGATGCATAACTTAAAATCAAGTTGAAATATAAGTTAAATCTTGCATTCAAGATTCACGGTGCATTTTCAATTGGTATCAGAGCCTATAGACTTAATTTATTAGTCTATCGATCTGGCGATTCCGTGCCTCTTGAATTCAAGTCTTCAGCGGCTTTTATTATTTATCTATTTTTTGCTTATTTGTTCGATCTCACGGGTTGTTGAGTGTTACAGAATGGATCGAACTAAAATTCTTCCCCAGCTGACTGGCAACAACTACGCCTATTGGAAAGCTCGTACACGTACACACCTAAAAGCTCAAGGTGAAGCAGTATGGCGGTCTGTGGTAATAGGTTGGACTCACCCGACCAAAGCCAACTCTAGCACTACCGAAACACAAGTAGCCAAACCTGAAACCGAGTGGTCTCAAGCTGAGATAACCAGCGTTGGAAACAATGATAAGGCCTTAGACACAATTTATTCTCTTATGCATGAAAGTCAGTTTTCAATTGTTGCAGGTATTCCTTCAGCTAAAGGTGCTTGGGAAGCTCTTGAGTCGACTTACGAAGGAAGTACATCGGTAAAACAATCCAAGCTGCAACTGGTCCAGTCAGATTTCGAAGAGCTTCGAATGAATGAGGATGAGACAATCATCGACTTTCACACACGCGTACAAGAACTGGCGAATCGTGCAATGGTCCTTGGTGAACCATTCTCGCAAGCAAAGCTTGTTAAGAAAATTCTGAGATCTTTACCTCCCAGGTTTAGAATGAAAGTCACAGCTATCCAAGAACATGATGGCTGGGAGAATAAAACGGTTACTCAGTTAATGGGAAATCTTAAAACATATGAAATGGAAATCTTAACTGATCACACGAAAAGACAAAAAAATGTTGCCTTTGTCGCTGAAGAAAATAATGTTGTATCTGATTCAGACGAAACAAGCGATGATACTGTTGTTTTTTTTTTACTAAACAGTTTTCTAAAATTTTGAAATAGGTATCCAAAAATTCACGCAACAGAAATTCACAAAGGGGAACAACATCGTCCAAAACTGGTCCCAAGACTGGCTCATCAAACTTCAAACAGTCTGTCTTACGTCCAGGACAGTCCAAAGAAAAACCTAACAATAAAGGAATTAAGTGCTATGAATGTGAAGGCTTTGGACATGTACAAGCAGAATGTGCCACCTATCTCAGACGGAAGAAGTCTATGTCAGCCATACCTGGAGTGACGACGAGCCTGATGTTGAACCAACCGGATCAGATGTCGAAGAAATCTCGGGTAACTCAGAGGATGGTGAATATCTCTCCGCAGAAGATTTGGAACTAAATACTTTGTCTTTTGAAGCTGAGTTTAATAAGTTGTATCCCAAATGGGAAGCCCTACGAAAAGTAAATCGTAAACTAGCTGAGTTTAATAAGTTGTATCCCAAATAGAGATTGTAACAAATGCTACTAAAGTATATCAAACTCAAATAGCTGATAGGAATGTACTACTTAAAGAAGCAGCTGACCGAGAAGAAAAATTACAAAACGAAGTACAGACTGGGAATGTGCTACTTAAGGAGGCGGCCGACCGAGAAGAAAAACTTCAACAAGAAGTACAGACCTTGAAGCAGGAGCTAAGCACCTACAAACGACAAATCCAAATGATGGATACTACTTCAACACTTGATAAAATCCTTGATTCCGGAAGAAAAAATTCCGCAAAATTTGGTTTGGGCTTCACTGGAAGCAACTCAAAAGATAAAACAGTATTTATCAAAGCGTCTGGACCTGATTCAGAGGACATCCCTGAATCCAGCACAATGAAAGGCTACCATGGTATAGTAAGATCAAATAAGCTACATTATAAACTCTATAACCCCGTTTGCCACTATTGCAGGTTACGAGGACATACCAGACCTGAGTGCTATTACTTTTACAAGGATCAAAGAATCGAGAAGTTCAGGCACAAGAACATTCAACCCTTTACAAAACAGATTTGGGTTAAAAAGACTGACTATATTTCATTTGTTTCTTTTCACTCTAAAAGTGCAGGAAGAAAAGAGAAATGGTACTTTGACAGCGGGTGTTCCCGTCACATGACAGGAAATGTCAAATTCCTAAGTAACGTAAATGCCAGTAAAGGTGAAGTTACCTTTGGCGACGATATTAAAGGTCAGGTTACTGGCGTAGGCACACTAAATGTAGATGGCTTGTAACACCCCCGATTTTTCAACAACTTTTAAAACCAATTAAAGCTTAGAAAATGGATAAAGTCTACTCATTAAAATTAAACAAGGCGGAAGCTAACTAAGCAAAACCGGAAGGTGCTATGCCACACATATATCAAACATAGGTGCACAGGCAGATACTACAACTACAGCAGCCTAACAATACAACTACTTAGGCTCACAGGCCTCAACAACGATTAAAGGAAGAGATTAATCTATCTACAGGCCACTAGCGCGCTCTCCAAAGCTACCCAACCTGTAAAGCAACAATAAGAAATGGGACGACGCCCGGTCAGCGAATAATGCTGGTAACCCACCAATACCTGTTAAGTATCATACATAGATAGGATATTTATATACAAAATCATTTGCGAAACGGGATATAGTATATATCAATTTCAAAAGCCAAGATAGAGATCAACACAAGACTCTATGCACTCACAACAAGGACAAGGGAACACATCCCAAGACACCAAGAAGCATTAACAACTCACAAGAACGGCTCAAGGTATAATCTACCATCACACAGTAGATTAACACTCGACATGCATAACACAAGAGAATAAGAACACAACCATTGGCAACACATTGCCTTTGTGACTACAGACGTCACGAAATAGAGAAATACACAACAACGGCTACACAAGCCTTCGTGACATCATCCATCACGAATTGAGATGCCTTCCTTATGCCCGGTTCCAACCTTATGGCTACCCCCAACCTTATGTCTAGTTTCAACCATTACCTCTAGGACCCCTGTACTTCTGAGTCCAACCTTTTCCCTCTTGGGACCGTCGTCCCCCACTAACAAACCACCAACAAGACCACCAATTCATAGTACACAAGGTACCGATCACACACACGGCAACACATGCCACCCAAGAAATACGTGAACCCATCACTCAGGTCACAAACTCCATAATCGCGTCATGGCCACCACGAGGACCACTGCCGTACCTTGGTGACTAGTGTCCCATACCACTAATCGTGCAATCCAGGTACAGCCACACACACCACACCACAACAGGAATCAATCAACGGATCACAACGAAGATATGAAACCATACTCAATAAAGGAATGGATCACAATCCAACCACAACGATGAATAACACAAGTTATCATCAACGATAGGAAGGTACAAACAACACACACGCTAGCATTTAAACACCGAAATAGCATGCTTATCAAACGGGTAAACCAAACATAGTTCCGAAGAACACACAAGACTCATCACGGTTCAACGAATCACAATGTTGAACACTTAGCATGATTCAAGACACCAAAACCTACTTGGATTCCTACTACATAGTTCTAGACATACAAAAGATCAAGAAGACACTCAAATAGTTCCACGAAAGAACATCGGGAAGTCAAATGACCAAATATCGAGTCAAAAGAATCATGGGGAACAAATCCCCAAACAACACCATATACGTACCCGCAGGTGGAGCCACGGGTGGACCTCCACACGTGGTTCCGCCTGCGGGAACCACTCCCACGAGGCTTTGTACCCCGCGGGTGGAGCGACGGGTGGTGCCCCGCCCGCCGTTCCGCCCACGGGTACACACCTGTACCAAAAACAATCCCTTCGGGGATTTTCAACTCAAGCTCAAATTCAAGTCCAAAACATGCCAAACCTCACCAAATACAACAAAATGACTTGAATCAAAGGAATAGTCAAGCAATGGCATACAAGAACCCTAAACACAAGCTCTAGATATGCATTTTCACAAGACAATGCATAAACACTCACATTTCATAGCAAAACACATGTAGAATCCAATAAATCATCATATAGGTAAGAAAAATAGATTTTGTAGAGCATGGGTTACCTCATTCGCTTATCCAACGAAAACCAACGCCAACATAGGCTAGGCTCAACACAAAAACCAAGCTACCGGGAACCTGAGAATCACATCGGCTTTCACTAATTAAAACAAGCTATTAAACATTAACTATTTCTAAGGGGATTCAAACTCTAGTTTAATCTTAGGATTAAGACCTTCCTTACCAACTAAGCTACTCATCCTATTACAAACTTAGGCAACAACATTAATTATTAAGCTACTAAACAGGCTCATAAGACAAAGCTAATCATCAAAACTTAATTAATTAGCTAAAATGGGGGTCAAACTCAAGCCAACAACAAACATACCCACCCCTCTAACCACTAAGCTAAGATGATTCTTATTAACCTAATTAACAACAAACTAACTAATACTAATCTAAACAACAAGAACAAAGGAGAAGCTCACCACCAGCCATCATCCTCTTCGTCTTCTTCACTAGGAGGCAGCGGGTAGAGCCACGAGAAGCTCCTCCACCCGTGACAGGCCTTGCTTCGTCAGAGATGCTACCACACCAGGAACGGAGGAGATATGCCATCACCGAGCTCCGTCGATACCGCCGATGCCACGCACCACCACTGCCACGACCTTCCGTCCATTGTCGCTGCTTGTCTCCCCTTGCTGTCATCAACTGAAGGTGTGAGAAGGAAGAAGATGCTGGGAAGGGAGTTGTCGGAGCTGTCTTGTCGCTACTATGCTTCACCGAGAAAACCGAACCAAGCTGCCGCAAACTGCTTCGCACGTCCAAGCTGCCTCCACCGCCAACTTGCTCAAACGTCACCGTAACTCTGCTTCTGCCGGAAAGAGGAAAGGTGAGGATGAACCAAATGGAAGGCTTGGTCGAAGGAGAAGACCTCCAAGGTTTGGGTTTCACTTCACACCGTCGGAGGATGCAAAAGAAGAATGATTGGCTGAAGTTCTAAGCTTGGGAAGGAAGTGATACAATACACATATGCACACATTAGGTAGTAGGGTTACTATACTTTGAAGGTGGTCTAGGCTAGACTTGGGTCAAAAGCTTGGGTTGGGTATTTCTAAATGTGGGTTTTAGTCCAAACATCTTGGGCTCACCAAATAAATATAACACATATATTTATACAAACATATGGGCTTGACTAGCTTGGGTTCATATAATAAATAAATACATTTTTGGGCTTAAGGCATTTGGGCACAAAAATGCCGGTTCACAATAATAGGTAGACCCGAGCCCACTTTTAAATCAAATAGCTATATAAATATTTTTAATAAAAATATTTAATATCAGGACTATTATTTATTTTTAGGAAAATATGGGGTGTCACATGGCTTGCCAAAGCTGGACAAAGTATTGCTTGTCCGTGGTCTTCACGCTAATCTTATCAGCATAAGTCAATTATGCGACCAAAACTGGAACGTGTGCTTCACTAAAAATAGCTGCAGTGTTATGGACAAAACAAACCAATGTGTTATGGAAGGTAAAAGGTCTATTGATAATTGCTATATTCTAACAAATAATATGTTCTGTTGCAGGTCCAGCATAAATGAAGCTGAGCTATGGCATCAAAAAATGGGTTATCTGAGTTATAGACTCCTCGATAAACTTGTAAAAATAGAAGGTGTTCGTGGCTTACCCAAGATGAAAGTCGAGTAAACTATCTCAGGCGGTGCCTGTTAAGCTGGGAAACAAACCAAATCATCTCATCCAGCTCAACATACCATAAACACAAGTCGGTGCCTAGAATTGCTTCACATGGATCTCGTTGGTCCAACTCAAACAGAAAGTTTCGGATGTAAGAAATACATACTGTTATGTGTCGATGACTTTTCACGTTTTTCGTGGGTAATCTTTCTCAAGGAAAAGTCCGAAGCGCCTGAAGCATTCAAAATACTGGGGTTAAAACTCCAAAAGGAAATAAATGAATCCATTGTTCGAATCCGAAGTGATCACGACAGAGAATTCGAAAACAAGCTGTTCGATGACTTCTGTAACCAATCAGGAATCACTCATGAGTATTCAGCTCCAAAGACTCCTCAGCAAAACGGTGTCGTGGAACGGAAAAATCGCACCATTCAGGAAATGGGAAGGGTTTTATTAAACGCCAAAGGATTACCACAGAAGTTCTGGGCAGAGGCTGTAAACACAGCATGTCACATCATCAACCGAGTCTATCTTCGTCCAGGCACAACACAAACACCATACGAATTATGGAAAGGTAAGAAGCCTAACATTACATATTTTCATATTTTTGGCTCACGGTGTTTTATTTTGAAAGATAGGAATCCGGTCTCAAAATTTGAACCAAAAAGCGACAAAGGAATCTTTCTCGGCTATTCAACAAATAGCAGAGCCTACAAAGTATACAATAAGGTGACCAAAACCATCATGGAGTCCACAAATGTCGTAATCGATGATCAACCACGTGAGATTGTCGAAGTTACTCAACCTGACTCAGTGACAGATCCTGAAGCTAACCGTCCTAAATCCCCTAAAGCTGGTACTCCAGAACCAGATCCTAAGTCATCTACCTCATCGCTCATATTTAATCAACCTGAACCTGAACCAGAGTCGGGAATCAGACAACGATCAAGATGATGTTAACGTTCCAACATGTATCCAGAAAAATCATCCGATCCAAAATGTGATTGGAGATCCCAGTTCAGGTGTGAAAACTAGAGGTAAACCAAAACGCGACTATCTTGAACTTGCCGGATACTCCTGCTACACTTCGCAGATTGAACCAAAGAATATCAAAGAAACCTTAACCGATGAACACTGGATCAAGGCCATGCAAGAAGAATTGGGGAAATTCGAAATAAATAAGGTATGGACCCTAATCCCTAAACCGAATAATGTCAATATTGTAGGTACCAAGTGGATCTTTCACAACAAAACTGACGCAGCCGGCAACATCGCTCGAAATAAAGCACGGCTGGTAGCCCAAGGGTATTCCCAAATCGAGGGAATCGACTACGACGAAATGTTTGCTCCTGTAGCTCGTCTAGAATCAATCCGACTACTTCTCTCGATTGCCTGTGCACTAAAAATCAAGCTCTTTTAGATGGACGTGAAAACAACCTTTCTAAATGGCTATCTCACTGAAGATATATATGTTGCTCAACCAAAAGGATTTGAAGATCCACATCATCCGGACTATGTATACAAGCTACAAAAGGTGGTCTAAAACAGGCCCCAAGAGCCTGGTATGAAAGGCTTGCCCAATATTTACTTCAGAATAATTACAAACGGGGAGGCTCAGACAAAACATTATTCATAAAACGATCAGGTAAACACATAACCATTGCACAAGTTTATGTTGACGACATTGTTTTTGGATCCACACAGACAGGTGAAACGGACCAACTAGTCAAAGTCATGTAACAAGAGTTTGAAATGAGCATGATTGGTGAGCTGACGTATTTTCTCGGTTTACAAGTCAATCAGTCAAAAGAAGGGATTTTTATATCCCAAACAAAATATGCTAAAAATATCTTATCTAAATTTGGTCTTGAATCGGCCAAAGATGCTCGAACCCCTATTTCAACAACAACCAAATTATCCAAAGACAACAACGGAACTTCTGTTGTCTCCACCTTGTACAGAAGTATGATTGGCAGCCTATTGTACTTAACTGCTAGTAGACCAGACATCATGGTAAGTGTTGGGATGTGTGCACGTTATCAAGCAGATCCAAAAGAGTCACACTTGAAAGCAGTAAAACGTATTATAAAATACGTCAAATGTACGCTTAATTATGGTATTTGGTATTCCACTGACACTAATCTTAGTCTCACAGGGTTCAGTGATGCTGACTGGGCCGGAAACGCCGATGACATAAAAAGCACGTCCGGTGGGTGTTTCTTTATAGGAAAAAATCTAGTCGCCTGGCTCGGTAAAAAGCAGAATTCAATATCACTCAGCACTGCAGAAGCTGAGTATATAGCCGTAGGAAGTTGCTGTACACAACTTCTCTGGATGCGTCAAATGCTTTCTGACTATGGCTTAGATCAGAAAAATATGACCCTTTTCTGCGACAACACCAGCGCAATAAATATCTCCAAAAATCCGGTTCAGCATTCCCGAACAAAGCACATAGATATTCACCATAACTTCATTCGTGGACTAGTCGAAGAAAAAGAAATAAATTTAGATTATATTTCTACTGACAAAAATCTTGCAGATTTATTCACGAAACCATTGGACAAATCCCGATTTGAACTACTTAGAGCAGCTTTTGGAGTTTGCAATCCCGCGGATTGAATTTACCAGTCAGGTATCTATTAATTTTCTTTATTTTTTTACTAACAGTTCTATTTTTTTGTTACTTGCTTACTTTTGCAGGGACTTTTTTCTTTTCCCTGGCTTTTCCTTCGAAAATTAAGTGTCCCAACTTATTCTTGGTTATCTTACCTTATAATACGTTTTTCTTTCTTTCTTAGAATTCCAATTCAAAACAAACACCTTACTCTTCTCCTATCCACACTCAATTCCCTAACTCATACAATCTACACCTATGTCTTGTAGCTATCACATCTCACACGCCTTTTTAAGAGAAACATCACATCACCAATTTATTACTTTGTCTTCCTCTCTTGCCTCCACTAAGCCGAGACCACACTCCATCATCATCTTCAACCTCTCATCTTCTCACCACTGTTACTCACAAAAGCTTCATTCATGGAGAACCCGTTCATCACATTCGTCTCCTCATATGCACGAGCTCATCTCCTTCGCCAAATCATTGATGCTGACTCTCCTCTCTCACCTGAGGCTACGGATCGAGTTCTTGCCACCATCAAGGATCATCTCTTTCTTCTTGAAGGTCTCACAGACAAGGAAAAATGCCAGCTTCTTGCCCTTGCCCGCCACATCACCGCAGCACCATGGCTTATTCCGTCCGATACGACTGATGCGCCTGCCTTGCCACTACTAGAGACGGTGTCTCAATCTCCATCCAAAATTGTGGTATCTCCCTTGTCTCTATCTCCTCAAGAACATGATATGTCTGCCTCTCGAAAAATTGATTTCAACGTTTCTATGCCTGAGCAATTTGTGTCTGTTTTACCTAGTAGTAATTTCAATGTTCACTCCTTACCCTTACCTGGGGATCCTTATTATTTGGCCACTACCAATTTATCTAGAAGTTCTGAACCCTTGGTTGCCTTATCTGATTTTGTGGGTTCTCTACCATCCAATTTTTCTATTCGAAATATTGCTCAACATATATCTGCTTCTGTACTGCCCGTGTCGTGCTCTGCCTTCTCTATACCCATCAACATCCCTGCCTCTCTATCCAAAACCGAACATGCACCCTTACCCGTGTCACCAACTCAAGAATCTGTCCCCATTATTACTGTACCCCTGTCTAAATCTTCCCGGAAAGGGAAAGAAAAGTTGTCTGTTTTAGGTCCTGCCGAGAAGAGGAAGTTATCTAATGTTGATGATGTGGAGACTATATCTGAACACAAACATCCAAGGAGGGGGTCCACTCTTCCATCCAAAATGACTCGGTCACGAGCCCTTGCTAAAACATCAGTCGTACCTGTTCTATCCGGTTCGAAATCTAAAGGGCCCAGTAAGACTTATAAACCAAGGCTTCTCTCACCAGCTCTATCAGCCGATTGGAAGGTCCACATCAAATGGGATTTTATCCTGGAAAAATCCATTAATGAGGAGGAGTTGGTAGAAAAGTGCAACATCATTCCAATTCTGCGTGATCAAAATTTATTGGCCTCTCTTCGACATGTTGGTCCTTACTCAGCCTGGTTGACAGCTGAATTTTATACCAATCTCACAATGGACACGTTTACTGAAGGATCCGCACACTTTCACCAAGTCTTTATTCGGGACAAATGGTACCCCTTTGGTTCAGCGGAAATCAATGTTTACTTAGGAACCTCGAATCATCCGGCTTCTCCGGATCCAAGCCCGCATTTATTGGTTGCTGCTTAGACCCATAACAAAGAAGTCTCTTGGCCAAGCGAAGGAATCCAGAGTTTGAAGCTCACCACTATTTATTCAGTTATTCTTCGACTTGCGTCTGCAAATTGGATCCCGGTTGTGCGTCATCATCTTGTTTCGAAGCAGTTAGCAGCGCTACTCTATAAGATCAGAAATCGCCTTCCTTTCAACCTTGGAGTGGTCATTTTTTCTCACCTAATGACTTTTTTGAAGAAGAAAGAAGCCAAGGTTCATTTCCCGTATCCAAGTTTGATTTTTGGAGTTCTTCAAGAACATGGATTTAAGCCGTATAAGGAAGAAACTATTATCTCTCATGACAATGTTTATCAATATGATGACCGTCTAACTCAAAGGGCCTCTATGATGATCGAGCTTCTCTAACTAAGCTTCCTGACATTCCTCCATCTGCTCCACTGGTTTCTGCTCCAGCTTCATCTGCTGACACTGTGTCTGCCTCTCAACCGGGTTCCAGACCGGTTCATAAAGAGCCTCAGGCGTTAGTTGACCGTAGGCAGATTGTGGTTACACTTGAGGCCTCAATTGCTCAGATTCAACACTCCGTGGCTTCTCAACAAGCAACTATTTCTGGCTTAGAAAACTTACGTGATGCTCAGCTTAAGGAAATTTCTCACATGGAGGCCATACACTGGCGCTGGTTCTTCTGGGTCAGGTTCTGAAGACGACGATGATGATTCGGACTCAGGCACCCCGTCTGCACGTTAAAAATAATCCACTATTATGATGTTCACCTTCCTTGCTTTGTCATTTATTTGGCAAAAAGGGAGAGTTTTTGGAGTAAGGGGGAATATTCTTGGAGTATGAAGGTATTGGTTTTTGGAAGCTTTTAAGGTATAATTTTGGAAGTTTTGTTAAGGTATAATTTAACTTTTATGGAAATAAAAGGATCATTATGTCAGGGGGAGTAGTAGTCTTTATGGTTCTTTTGGATGATGGCATATGTATGGTATGTGTTTGAGCTACTACTCGCATGAACAAGATTGATGGTAAAATCTTCTACTTTGAACTGCTGCTCTTTCGCTCCTACTCTGTATGATCTACTTGTGGTTGTGGTTGGATGCTTGAAGAAGTTTAAACAGGTATTTTGTTGACATGTGGTCCAAAAGGAATTAAGTTTATTGTTTTTCTTTTCATATGTTTTGTTCAGTACCTATACTAAGGGCTTCCAATAAAAACTAAACTAATTATGTTTCAATTTTTGCCCAAAGCATTTGATACTTGAGTTTTACCAAATAAAATGCCAAAGGGGGAGATTGTAAGTGTAAAATTATTCTACACGTTAAACCTTATTGGCTATTTTATTTAGTAGTGTTGTTATTAGAATTAATTAAGGGTTATTAGTGTTAATTTTCCTTTGGACCACTTGATAACTATCAAAGTACTTTTTGAGTGGACAATATGCATTCTCAAATGAAAAAGAAAGTCAGCAACAGCGCACAAAAGGAAGCTTTCAAACAAAGAACATGTGGCTGAGATTTATTCAAAAAAGAAGGAGCTAATATTAAGGATCAGAATGAGGCTTTAATATTTGCTATAAAAAGGAAGCTACACCAAAGAGGAAAGTTGCCAACTTTGAGACTACAACTCTGATTGCATACTTTCGTTACAGATGCTTCTTAATTTAATCTGCTATGTTATTCAATTGTTAAGAAGAATTAATCTGGGATACATGATCTGTACGTGGTACTGCTGAAGCATCTTGTGAAGATTGTTTTGGCATATGTGTTTCAGTCCTGAATAGGTCTTAGAAAGAGTGGTAGTGGTAAAAGGCTGGAGGCCATTTATATTTACCTCTTGTAAATGTGCATGAGTTGTGCTTAAGGTGCATGAGTCTTGTGCTTAAGCTGCGTGAGTTTTGTACTTAATGTGCGTGAGTGTGTACTTAATGTGAGTTGTTGTTAAAAATTAAGGTGCCTGCGTTTTTATGCTTAACGTGCGTGAGTTTTGTGTTTAAGGTGCGTGAGTCTTGTGCTTAAGCTGCGTGAGTTTTGTACTTAATGTGCGTGAGTGTGTACTTAATGTGAGTTGTTGTTAAAAATTAAGGTGCCTGCGTTTTTGTGCTTAACGTGCGTGAGTTTTGTGCTTATGGTGCGTGAGGGTTTGTGCTTAAGATGCCTGACTTTTGTGCATAATGTGTCTGAGTTTATTTTCTGAATGTATTTTGTTTATGTGTTTAATGTGCGTGTATTGTGTACTTGAAGTTCGTCAGTGTAATGCTTAATGTGCTTCCAAGTTCCAACCGCACAACCGCACGGGAAGCTTCAAATGCACCCCTTCCCTATATATATATATATATATATATATATATATATATATATATATATATATGTATGTATGTATGTATGTATGTATGTATGTATGTATGTATGTATGTGTATATTATAATTTTTGTTTGCAAATAGAGGTTTAAGTGCGGAAGCTAAACAACATTAGAACTTAGAGGGCAATTTATATCCTGCACCACGGCGCGCGTTGCATTATGCGCCCAGATGCAAAACGACGTCGTTTCAGATTTTTTTTTTTTTTTTTTGAAATTTCGCTACCCTTGGCGGTTAATTTTCCTTTAAAAAAATCATGTTCAAAAATATACATAATTGTATACATGAATGTACATAATTGTATAACAAAATATATATACTGTTTTTTAAAAGATAATACACATAATCTAACATAATACATAATAAACATAAACTTTTAACATAATACACATCAACTCTTAACATAATACACAAAAATTTCCTGATTCAGATGTACATAATTGTATAAAAAAAAGTGTACATAATTGTATAAAAAATATACATAATTGTATGAACAAATATACATAATTGTATGAATAAATATACATAATCACAGCAATTTCCTAACGCGCATCCCAAAACGACGTCGTTTTGGGAGGCGCGCGGTGCACAGTGCTACGCGCGCCGTGGTGTAGGGTATAACGATTGAACTTAGAGGGTTTAATGCCACATTTGGGCCAAAACAAAGCCAAAAATGCTAATGTACGTTTCCAAACGGCAAATTATTGTGTGGACTATGGTCCACACAATGTTATGTGGACCATAACAAAAAGTACATTTTTAATATATTAAATGTACATTATTTTTGTACTGAATGTACATTATATAATATAATGTACACTCAGAACAAAAATAATGTACATCCCCTGAATACAATATACATTATTTTTATACTGAATGTACATTATTTTTGTACTGAATGTACATTATTTTACAGTAGACAAAATTTGATTCACACAATTTGTGTGTGGACCATAATGATTGTTTCTAAACTACCAATTCTTAATTTAGGTCCGCCATCCACGAGTCTGAAATCCCAATAAATATATAAATCCATCATTCAACAGTTCTTAACTACAAGCCTCAAAACATACTTATACTTGATATGGTGAAACTAAACCGGGAAGTCTACTTGGTGCTCTCAAACGTGCAAGTACTTCATATATACCTGAAATCAACATTTAAAAACGTAAGCAAGAAATGCTAAGTAAAATCCTACTGCATCTCGTAAAAACTCGCATTCTTAATTTTCAAAAGGTTATACATAAAAATAGGTTATAACTTTATAAGGAAATTTTTCAAATAAGGTAGCCACACTTGCATTCTTATTTTTCAAAATGTTATACTTAAAAATAGGTTTTAACTTTATAAGGAAATTTTTCAAATAAAGTAGCCACACTCCGAGAGTAGAAATGTAACACCCCAATTATAAACAAAAAACTTTACACAATAATAATGGAAATTTCTCAAAATGCAGAAGCTAAAACTAAACTGAGCAGGGGTGCTATGCCACACTTAGGTCTATAAGCCTAAGTGCACAGGCCAAACCTAACAACAAATCCAAAACATAGTACCAACATCAAGGGTTTAAACTACATCCCGACAAAACAAGGTAATCTAGAAAGCAAAACATAAACTAGCTAAGGTAAGGAAGCTAGATATCCAGCTAAGCGCGCTCGGGTAAGATCTCTACTTCAATACCTGAAAAAATTTTAAAAGAATTAGCGATAGATGCTAAGTAACTCACTCCAATGTGTAAAGATACATAGATATACTTCTCATACTCAAAATAGGTTTTGAGACTTGGGAATACATAAATATATTTCATTAGTCAACTCTAATTCAATAAATGATAGAAATTGGAATCAAATCAAGACCAACTCGAGAAATATACTCAATGACACGAAAATATTCAACAATGGTATCAATAACGAGACCGAATCAAAGAGATAACAATATAGAGATATGAACAATAAGAAGAATAGATCAATCACATCATTCACGCATAGTTCAATTCTCATCATAGTCACGCAATCAATATCAATATCAATATCAATTCCAAGTTCTCACAGGGACAATCAACAATTCAAATATCGCGAAGTCAATCTCAATGACTCAAATACTAGTGGATCAGTGTGGAGGGCTCCCAGACAACTCCACTTAGGGACACAATCTTAATATCTCGCGGAGTCGATGACTCTAATCAAATGGAGGAAGTTCTAATTCCTTAAGTGTATACACCCTTATTGCACTACTACAGAAATGATATACTACGTCACTTAATAGAATGCGATTTTTAAAATAACCGCCTTCTAATATATGTTGTTATACTACGACACATAATAAACGGCGGTTTTGTAAATAACCGCCTTCTATTATATACTACGTCACTTAATAGACGATGGTTTTTAAATAACTGCCTTCTATTATATACTACGTCACTTAATAGACAACAATTTTTAAATAACCGCCTTCTATTATACACTACGTCACTTAATAGACAACGGTTTTTAAATAACCGCCTTCTAATATATACTTACGTCACTTAATAGATGGCGGTTTTTAAATAACCGCCTTCTATTAAATACTTATGTCACTTAATAGATGGCGGCTTTTAAATAACCGCCTTCTATTATATACTATGTCACTTAATAGACGACAGTTTTTAAATAACCGCCATTAAATATATACTTACATCACTTAATAGACGACGGTAGTTAAAAAACCGCCGTATATAATGTAATTTTATTATTATTATTTTTAAATTTAGTATATATATATGGCGGTTATATACTATAATATATATATATATATATATATATATATATATATATATATATATATATATATATACACACACACACACTATAGTATTGTTCCGTGTGATGCACGAAAAATATGTTATAAAAATATACCCTATATGAGGTTTATTCATATATACAATTTTTGTTATTTAATAATTATTATGTGTGAATTTCTATGATAAAATTATGAACATAAATATATTTACAATTTAAAATAATATTTAAGGTGGGTGATTACTACAAATCTTAAACTATATTAAAAATTTAGTACATAGTATTTAATATTACAAATTTTTAAGAACTTAGTAAACTATAATAGTAATTGAATTACAATTTTAGAGTCATCACGGATCAAAATTTGTAGAGCTTTGAGATTTCTAACTCTAGATGTAGCAACATACAATTGACCTTTAAAGACCAAATAATTATTTATAAACATAAATGACTATTAATCATCATCACCGTTTAAATATAAATATATAGCTTTATAATTATGAACATATAATTCAGTAATTATAAATTGAAAAATGTGTCCACCTTACAATGTGGACACGATTCCACAACATAACAATTGTTGGGCTTGGGTTTAGGCCTCTTGTGGCCCGATTTTGAGCTAGGTCGAAAATTTTTATATTTTATATAAATAATTTAAGTTGTTTTGGTTTAAAATTGAATTTAATTCACTGACCTCATAGTTAACAATCAAAGATATCAAATTGAGCAACTTCAACTCTTTGACATAATAATGCTAATTACTCTTTGACAAACACTTTTTCAAATTTAATATTTTTGTTTAAAATAAGACTTTGACCATTAAATATCCCAAAAGATTAATCTTAACTATGATACCAACATGTAATTAATACCAACATTTAACCATTAATATCAACATTTAATTTTCACAAGACCATATAGCTTTATTATAATTAAGATTAAGATATATATATATATATATATATATATATATATATATATATATATATTGCTATTATTATTATTATTATTATTATTAAAAATAATAAGATATGCTTTTAAATTTCTAATTTTCAACTAAGGGTCTTGTGGTCCACTGATACCAAGTTTTTTTCTTATGTGGGAGATGGTGGGTTCGAGCCTTAGAGGAAACGATTAGTGCCTACTGTACTTTGGAGTCTTGAATTTCTGGTTTAATTATTAAATGCGAGAATTCCTCAATTCAAGTTAAATTATCATATGTGAAATCGTATGAGTGAAGTGGTAGAAAGAATAAAAATGAACTAGCTTACGAAGAATAAAGAGGGAATGTTTTGGAATGTTGTAGACTTGTAGTGGGGAAAGTGAAATGAGGTTGTTAGGAGATTTTTCCTTGTTCATTATTTTTAATGCATTTTTTTCTTTTCCAAAGTAACAGTGAATCCATAGGCTATGTGCTGGAATATTGTACAAATTAAAATTCATTTGAATATATTCCTTATGCAATGTGTTTCTTTTGACCAATTAACAGTTGCTGGGTACAAACTAATGGATTTTCTAGCTAGACATGCTGTTACCATAGATTGTTGTAGAACTGTGATATCTAACTTCACAATAATTCCTCTACTTATTGAGCATTTATATGTTTTGACCCTTCGTGCTGGCTTAAGAACTTGGAGTTTGGTCATTGTTTGACATGGTTGAATTTGGCAGAGAAGATATCTGATTTGGTGGAATACTTTCTGTTTCTATTGTAAGATAACTTGCCAAAGGAGTTTCTCCTTTTGTACTCAATTCTTTATGGTGACCATTAGAGAGCTTAAAAGTGCAAAATTTAAATTTCTTATCATTATATAAGATGTACATTGGACAAAATTCCTGCAATTTTGTAGGGTTAGAATTTTCAAAGTATTTTAGTAGACACATGGTTATTTGTATGGCATGTGAAAATTTTACTGTTTTGGGTTAATATCTGTTTTTCTTAATGTTGAATTATTGTTTAGAAATTCTGGTTCTTTATTATATATTGCGTTTAGAATCTCTTGCTTTTCGTGTTTAATTTTCTTTTTAAAATTCATGGGAATTCTAATTTAGTTTTTAATTCAGGATATCTATCAGGATTATATGAGGCAACCATTCAGTCCTTTAGATGCTTAAAAGGCACACTAGAGAAGGTACCTTGGCTTGTATGATAGGAGCTTACTATGAAAGCATTTAACTGTGCTTTTTCTTTGTGCCTTTAATGTCAGTTATAGATTATTTGGTTTTCTTTGTTTGTGATTTTAGCCGTACTTTGTATCGGATTTCATGCTCATACTTCGTTGATTATTGTTACTTATTATTATTTTTCTGGTGTAGCAATGTGTTGTCTGTAATCGATGCTAGAACAGATGCATGAATTTGTTCTGCACTTCTATATTATATACATGTTGGATGTTGATTTTGCATTACCTTAATTTCACATCAATGCCTTAGCTTGCTATTTAAGGTCCCTGCATTAGTGGCTTGTACTTTAATGCATTTTTTCTTTATCAATTAATTAAACAAGTCAGTTTTCTAATTGAATTACCTTAAATTTGATTCATGTAATGGTCATCCAGAGCAATGTATGTATGACAGGAGATGTTCAGATGCAGCCTTGATATTGTGAAGTGGAGTGAGTTAACCCTTTGATTCATGAGCTTTTTTTTCTTTTCTTTTCTTTTTCTTCAGAAACCTTTTGTTCTGCTATGTAAAGATTGGTATTTGATATCACTTTGTTTCTTTATAGGGTATTGCTCCATGCTTCTGCAATTATAGTAAGTATTTGATATGGCTTTGTTTGAAGGTAAATAGAGTCAAATCGTCGACATGGATTTCATGCAAAGTAAGCACTTCATATTTATACAAAATGCAAGTTTAGTTTAGTTTATATTATTGTATTAATTTTATATTCTAAATTTGTTGTAGTGCCATAAACAACCCGAATCTTTTGAGTGTGGATATTATGTGATGAAATATATGTTTGATATTTTGCAAATGGAATTGGATGATGGATTAGACAAGGTAAGTAATGATCACTTCAATATATATATATATATATATATATATATATATATATATATATATATATATTCAAATTATTAGATTTAATTATTTTCATTATACTAACTTTCTAACTTGAGTTTAAATTTGTAGAGATAATACTCAAAGCTATTCACAAGAAGAAATTGATGGGATGAGAAATTTATGGTGGAGAATTTTTTTTTATTTTTGGATTTCATCTACATAATTATGACAATGAATTATTATTTAGTTATTAGTATTGGTTGTGATTGATTATATCATTTTGATGTATTGTACGCATTTTGATGCAATTGAACAGTTTTTTATTGTCCATGAAATTTGAGATTTACAAATTTGTAATACTGGAATTATTGTATGCATTTTGATGCAATTGAGCAGCTTTTTATTGTATTTGATATTAGTGATTTACTAATAGGACTAGGCTAGGATATTTTTATTGTATATGACTTGGAAATATTTGGGCTCAAAGTAATTACTAGGCTAGGATATTTTTAAATAGAAGAATTGGGCTTTTCAAATAAGAATTAGTCTTCTATTTAGAAAAATATTCATAGGAATTGTTTTTGGAATTAGGATAAATTTCAGGGTGTCACAAGTAGATTCTATTAAAGGGAACTCACACCATTAAATAGTTTTCGAAACAAGATCTTGACACTTAGAAATACTCCAAAGGATTTTCCCAAACCAACCCAAAATAGGAACATAAATCTCGAGGTAAGTATAATACTAGTCCATAATTATGATATTCACGAGTACACAACTCAAAGTGTAATTCAATAGCATCATCCATATATGTATATACAAATAGATATAGAAGGGTGGATTCCCTTATATTCTCAAATGATTTTCCAAATCATATAATTATCTAGATAATTCAAGTATCATTCTCAAGCATGAATATAACAAGCATGAATATAACATAACATAATATATAAGTGGAGGTATCCCATATCATAATCGAAGAATCATATAATGTTGACAAAGATGGTTTTTTTGCTTGTGTGTATATTTTGGATAGTGGTGGTGGTGTCAAAAGATAGGAATCAGGATTTCCGAGTTTTATCGTTCTCTAGGGATGACAACTTGGAGACATGGAGTTGTATTGAGATAGATAGAGCTGTTCAAACTTGTCACATACATGACTCACAAGGAGCTTGTTGTACATATGTTCAAAGAGCAAGGTATAAAGAATACAACACAATTAAAGAATCAAATGATAAAAGAAGGGAGTAGAAATGATCATCAATTTCATGATGCTTCCAGTGTCTAAGGTAAGATTGAGACATTGCAATTGAGTGATTTCAAGCGAGGCTTTACTAATGCCGATTACCACTCGGTCTATACAGCCTATCAAAGGTCTAGAATGCACTTCAAGTGAAAACCTATTCTTAAGAGTCAATTCATCGAACACATTGTCTTCACCCCTCATTTTGGACTTCGTCCTCTCGAAAATTAAGGCGGGAAGAACAAGTGGAACAGAGGCTACAATTTACCTAGCAATCTCTTGCCTAGAACATCAAGGGAGTTGGGCCCTAACTGACAAGATTCAAATCACATATCAACTACCAAACTTGAATTCAAATGAAGATTCAATCTACAAATTGGTTCAAGGATCAAGAAATGTTGTCAAGATTCCTTCAACCAAGAATGTCTTCAATATAATGTTCTTGAGAGGCTAGAGAGATGTAAAAATGAAATCTTTATCTTAGAAAATGATCCAAAAAAAAAAAAAAAAAAAAAAAACTCCTCAAAAAATATCTATATCTAGCCTTTATATAGCATTTCCTCCCAGATATATTCACTTTTCACGCCCAGAACCCCGATCACAAGCATGCCACACTCGTGACTCGGTCACTTAAGCTTCCCGATGTCCTTGTAGCACACCGTGTTACGCACTTTAAATTTCGATTAATTATTTAATTAATTCCGTTGAAGAATAGTTAGAAAATGATTTAATTTAGTCAAGACCCCCTAAATTAATTAATGTGGTCCACGAAAGATCGTGGACCCTTGCCTATAATAAAGCCTCAAACCTGTTAGAACTAGGAAAGATGACTCATTATTAATTAGACTCGATTCTGAATAAGGACCCATTGTTAATTAGGCTCTGATTAGGAATAATGGCCCATTGTTAATTAGACTCTGATTAGGATTCCTAAATTGGGATTAGAAAGCCTTTAGGACCTTGCCCTCCCATTTCCCTCCAAACTTAGGAAAGACTGATAGGAACCAACGGGAGATTAGACTTCCATGAACAATCCTAACAGATAATTTGATTTCCCATAACACCAAAAATCCATTCAACAGCCAAAATTGGATAACCATTCAACCCCAAAAATAAGCAACCAATATGATAGTCCAATATCCAATAAAGCCTTATTAGAAGAATAATAATCGTTATATCCTACACCATGGCGCACATAGCACTGTGCGCCGCGCGCCTCCCAAAACGACGTCGTTTTGGGTAGTGTTGGGAGGCGCGGTAGAAAGTTACTGAGATTATGTGTATTTGTTCACAACGTTATGTGTATTTGTTTACAACGTTATGTGTATTGGTTCATACAGTTATGTGTATTTTTTATACAATTATGTACATTCTTTTTATACAATTATGTACATCCGAATCAGAAAATTTGTGTGTATTATGTTAAGAGTTGATGTGTATTATGTTAAAAGTTTATGTTTATTATGTATTATGTTAGATTATGTGTATTATCTTTTAAAAAGAGTATGTATATTTTGTTATATAATTATGTACATTCATGTATAACATTATGTGTATTCTAGTATAACATTATGTACATTCTTGAACAGCGGGTTTTTTTTTTAAAGAAAAAACTAATGCCATTCACTGGGGCGGGAAATTTCAAAAAAAAAATAATAATAATAATTAAAACGACGTCGTTTTGCATCTGGGCGCATAGTGCAACGCGCGCCGTGGTGTAGGATATAAATTGCCGAAGAATAAAGCCAATAAGAGAATTCATATTAAGAGAATCCAATAACCAATATTTCCAATACAGAAAATTCAATAGAGATTACCATAAAAAAAAACAAAAAAAAATAAAAAAAAAAAAAACTCAAACAAAAACAAAAACAAAAACAAAAACAAAAAACAAAAAACAAAAAAAAAATCCCCCTTTCCAAAAGCTCTCCTTTTTATTTTTGCCAAGAGTGATTTAGTAGGACCTAGCTTGAAGATGTAACAGAGACAACAACTTCATAATAATTTCTTTTTTTTTTTGTTTTCTGGAATCTTTTGCCACATGAACCTGCACACAAAAAAAAAAAAATATAAACCAGAGATCCAGAACTTGACATTAATTAGGTCCATTCATGTTTGGGTATGGAAACTCCATATCTCCTTACCTCTTTGTCTTGTGCATGGAGAGATTGAGCCACCTTATTAAGGAAGCAGTAGATATGGGAGATTGGAGAGGAATCCAAGTGTCAAGTATGGTCACACACTCACACATCTCTTTTTTGCTAACGATCTGGTTTTGTTTGCAGAGGCCTCAGAGGACCAAGTTGATGTCATTGAGAACTGCCTATAACGATTTTGCAAAGCCTCGGGGCAATGTATTAACCTCCAGAAATCTCAAATATTTTTTTTCGAAGAATATAAGCAGCGAGATAGCTGAAAGAATATCGGCAAAAATAGGAATAAGCCAAACCACCGACCTAGGTAAGTATTTGGGAGTTCCTACCATCCATGGAAGGGTCTCCAAATCCTATTTCATGCAGGTCATGGAAGGGTGGAAGGCTAACATTATCCTTCGCTGGCAGAATAGTCCTTGCCCAAAGCGTTCTTAACACCATCCCCTATTATACAATGCAATCCACCTGGTTTCCCACTGGAGTCTGATGAAATAGAGCTCAAGATTAGACAGTTCCTTTGGAACGGTGGGGGTGACGACAAACTCATGAAAAATATAGAGAGATGTAGAAGGGGTTTCACGACCAGGGACAATTGTGAGACATGCCAGCAGAGGCATGAAGATATTAACCATATCTTCAGGGTGTGTAGAGCTGCGGGTAATATCTGGAGAGCATTCCTTCCCAAACATGAAAGACAGAGACTTGAGAGGTTTGCTTTTGACGATTGGTTCTCAACCAACCTTAGGGGAAAGGTGGAGTCTAGAACTAGAAGAAATTGGAGTACTTCCTTTGCTATTGCCATGTGGTGGTTGTGGAAATGGCGCAACGAAGTTGCTTTTGGGGGGCATGAGAAAGAGCTTCATCACAAGATTGAGTGGCTAAGAGTCTAAGAAATGGAGACCACAAAAGCTATTGCTAATCCTCCAGACCGGGAAATCCTCATGGAATATACGTGGAAAGGCAAATTTGTTTGAAGGGGCACTCTCCCTTGGTTTGTTAATGTTGATGGTTCCTTCAGAGGAGAGGATACTCAAAGAGGATACTCTCACAAGTGGAGGTGCTGTTCTTAGGGATAAAAATGGTACTTGGATTGAGGGTTGCTCTTTTTAATTTCCTTCCAAGTCAGCAATCCTCTAGAAGCATATTTAGAGTGCCGGAGTTGGCCCTAAGGTGGACAGAGTCTAAAGGAATCCTTAACATGGAGGTTCAAACTGATTGCAAAGAGGTCGAAGAGGCCCGCAATGAAGCTATTGTTATAAATAATTACTTGGGAGCCCTGAAGTTCCAATGCAAAGACTTACTTCATAGAGGTGGTAGCACGACGTTGGTGCATGTCTTCCGTGAGTAGAATTCGATCTGTTGCTGCTGACTTTTTAACTACGCTCGCTGCTAACAAGAGAGAGTCCTCTATTATTTTTGTATCCCCTCCCCCTAGATGTGATACTCTTATTTATAATGATCAGATGGGGGCTGTGAGCGATCGTCTCATGCTTGAGACGGAGTATGCTATTTCGTTTTTGTCCCACAGCCTGGGGCTCCCCTGTAACACCCCAGATTTTCAAGACTTTTTAAAACTTATATCAAAGGTGGAATCTCATTAAATCTCAAGAAATAAATACAAGCGTACGGGGTGCTATGCCACACCTGGGCTAGAGAACCCAAGTGCACAGGCTAACTAACTAATATCCTCAAAGCGTAATTACGTAAACGTGGCACGCAGGCCAAAAGGGGAAAACTATCTACTTCTATACTCCAAGTTCTAGCGCGCTCCAGTGACTTAATCTTTTGTGCCTGAACGCCAAATATATTTGTTCAGTGAGAGATGCTGGTAACCCACTCCAACGCGTTGAAATACAATACATATAGAGATATATATAGATATACGAAAACCATTTTGAGCATGAAGATATATCCTACGAACTCTAGCTTTGAAAACCGGGAATGACTCGACAGATAAGGCCAGACACAAGCAACAGTTATAACGAGCATATGCAGTCCTCAACACATAAGGCAGATAAGGCAAGGCATAAACAATGATCATAACCCAACATGAACGATCCCCAATATAAATCCCATAGTCACATCCCCCAAGACACTCGTAATCACAACTCGTCCATGTTACAACACATAACACACTTTGTTGGCGCCACAGGACCAATCGCATGCCCATACATGAGGGTCAGCGCATATAGCTCTGACACGGCCCCGCAGCACCCTGCCCCGTATCGCAACACGGAGGGGTCGATCGCAACCGACCGATGAACCGCAGCTCATCATAGTGTTTGATCGCAACCAAACAGTGGACCGCAGCCCAAGAGAATGTCATATGACCGCAGCCAGGAAAAATGACGAACCGCAGCTCGTATAGAAACGTTTGATCGCAACCAAACGGTGGACCGCAGCCCAAGAGTATCAATCTGACCGCAGCCAGCTTCTGAACCGCAGCTCAGGATAACCAATCCGATCGCAACCGAATTGGGGTAACACACACACACATAACACATAGCAAGCACATGCAACCCACATTACACATTAGGAAGGGGGAGAAAACGTATAACAAAACCTATGCGTGATCCATCACATACTAAGAATAGTCCTAAGGGGTTCATACTTCTACCACCTAGGTCAACGGGATACCAATTCAACTAGCATGCAATATAATAGACTCATAAACCTACGAACGGTACCCGAAACATCAAACTAGACATAGGCACGATGAACGGAGTCCGTTGGGACACCACGGGGATCGGGGGAACATCAAACGGGGAAGCCGGGATCCCGAATTGGGAAAATTTCCAGCGAGTAGCCGGTGGGTGGGGGGCCACCCGCCGGCATTACTATTCCGGGCAGCGGGTCGCCAGCGGGCAGCTGCCCGCCCGCCGGCTACCCGCTGCCGGGCGGTGTTTCACGGCCGTGGGTAGGTGGCGGGTCCCCTACCCCCCACTGACTCTTTTCACACACTTTACGCCCCGGGAACCGTTGTGGAACCCGAAACCATGCTTAGACACTTTTCAACGCAATTAACGACAACACGTAGACAATTAACGAATCAAATACAAGAAACGAACGGCACATAACCTATCATGCTTTTCTAAATATAATCAACACCCAAACATGCGATTTCCCCACCCGATAATCCAAGAGTAAGATCATACGATACAACCTAGGGTTCTAATCACTTTTATATCAACAAGAATACGGTTCGTCTTCTAATTGCAAGATTCGGTAAGAATAACACATAAACATCAAGAACATCACACAATTATCAAGAACAACACATAATCATCAAGAACTCCATATAATCATCAAGAATCTCCCAATATCAAGATCCCTCATGGGATCATCACGTCAACATCAATAATCATCATCATATCTCGCCAATCACAATAATATGGGGGAAACCCTAAGGGGGAATCATAGCTATGAAAATAGGTTTTGTTGAGACATGGGTTACCTCTTAGCCTTAATTAATTCCTTGGCTATGAAGGATCTTTCTTTAAGCTTCCTTGCTTTCTTGATTTCTCCTAAGGGGATTCTTGGAGCTCTTTTGGGGTGGTGGGGTGTTAATCTTGTGGGGAGTTCTAGGTGCCTCTTAAGTCCCCTATTTATATATTTAGGAGTCCTAATTAGGAACTAATATTATAGGCTTGCTAATTCTATTCCTTTTGGAACTAAGGATTGGGTTTAGGGGTTGGGTTTATATATGAGGGCCCATGGACTATGGTGGGCCTTTTTCCCTAATTAATCATTATAATTTATTCTTTCTCTTGGGCTATTGATTAATTAATTAAATAGTTTTAGGGGTCGTAACACGGGGTGTTACATCCCCTCCCTTTTGTATTTCCAAAAAAAAAAAAAATACATATAGTTCTACTTAATTTTAATTAACACATTAACTTAACATTAATTAGGTCCATTTTAGAATAAAAGATTTTGCCTGATTGAGACCTTAAGTCTATTATATATTCATCTTGTAAGCGGTTGTTGATATGTTGAATTCTTAGCTGTTGACCTTGCAAGATGCGTATGTAGTTAGTCGTCATAGGTTAATTTAATGTAAAACATGAGTGTTTGTGTTTAGAAGAGGAGCAGTACATGTTGTTCCAATTGCATAACTTGTTTGCTGGTTAAGAGTAATAGTTGTTCAGCACATTTCCCAAACACGGATGCAACAAGGCGGCATCCACTTCCATTAATAATTTCCGCGTCCAGTTTACACCTATTATGTTTTTTAGATTAGCATTGTTGTATTTTGTTTTTTATTTTTTAATGATTAAATTGATATTTACCTCCTAAATAAAATGTATATAAAACTTGCTACTAACCGTGATGTTCCCACTGCAGTCATTTCACCACAATGCATGCAGTGAAATTGTTTGTCACTTTCTGCGTAAACCTTTTTCATACAATGACTACGTCCAATGTACCATGTGTTTTTGTTCTAATGCTTAAAGTTGATTTTCCCTTTTATCCAAACAAGTTGAATCCACAAGTTGTCATCATTACAAAAATCAAGGTTAAGTATAATATATTGAATTAATGTGTAAAACCTTTTTTTGCATACCGAATCAATTGATGCAGGGATAATAGCAATTGTAGAAATTTCTTCAGCTTTTGGATTTGCAAGTTTAATTGCAGTGTCACTGTAGTCTCGACATAGTTTTAATGCATTAAGTGTAGCATGATGTTCTATTCCCCTATAAATACATACAAAAGAATTGTATTTAAAATAATGTGTGTGTGTGTGTGTGTGTGTATAATGAATATATTATTAGATAATTTAAAATATAGCATTCTTTTAAACATTTTACTCGTGGTACTTGTGGTTGTACAAGTATTTTTGAATGTGTTCTTGTAGACAAAGAAATTTCTGGTGTAGTGAATAGTATTAGATAGGGTAATGTATAAATGGACCGGTTTTAAAATCATGTTAGTAAATAATTAGATTTTAGCTTTGAAGTGAACAATTGCAATATATTCCGCTGATATTACTGTGTAGTTTCCAACTTCAATTTCTTGAGTGATTAAGGAACCCTCTTTTTCAACGAATTCTCCCCAAATTGTTAGTATAATTGACTTCAAAGTGTTTTTTTTTTTTTTTTTTTTTTTTTTTTTTTAGATATTAATAGGGTACTACGTAAATAAAGATAGAATATTTGTTTGTATTATATCATTTATGTATTTTATTTGTTTGTTTGTTTTTAGTCAAATACTGCCTAAATATACCCTTTGCTTACATTAACAAAAATGAGGGAGTTCTTCATTATACAGATACAATATAAAACCTTCTTGTCAAGATCCATTACAACATCGAGAAAAACAAATGACATGTTTTGCTTAGACAAGACTTGAATGAAATGTTCCTCATAGAATTGAAGGATGCATGCATCCCAAACATGTTTATCACAAAGTCAAATAATAGCATTTTTATTATGTGCTTTAATTTGCAAATAATACTTCCTTTAAATAATGCTAGAAGCTTACCAAACACAGAATGAATTGACGGGTTTTAGAAGTTAAATCAGGAATTACACTCACCACAATCACGTCAAACATAGAAAATTCATTAATCTCAAAAGGTAGCCAAGTGAATGGAGTACGATTCCATAGCTGAAAGTGACACTCGTTCAAATTTTACTTCGGTGTACCTCTCTTGTGTAATTTGAAGGCTACGTAAAAACCAATGGACCACATAAATTGATTAATTCATCGTACATTACAGACCCATAAACCATAATCTATCAATACACAATCAACCATAGCAATTCTATATTGACAATCACAACTCACAAGCACCATATACAGCTCTACAAACTATTCACCGTACAAAGTATCATATATAGGAAGAAAAAGAAGTAATTCAGATAGGAATAAATAAATTATAATTAAATGAGAGCCAAATGCAAGTCGTAGCCGGAAAAAATGTGCTAGATTATATTAATCTGGAATCATATTACAAATAGTACCGTTAAATTAACAATTAACAATAGATACTTAAAGCGACAGTACATTGTGTTGAAACTCAGATTAAAAGCAAAAATTTACTTAATCGAAAGTAAATTGTATTGAAACTCAAAAGAAAAGCCAAAAAATTGAGAAATGTCTCCACTTGATACTGTGAGAAGAAGTGTTACCATAATAATTGGGCTCACACGAAACCTATTTAATACTCTTTATACATGTTCTGTTCAGTGTCTAAGTTGGAGAAGCCCAACATCTGAATGCGAAGAGTAATAATCTGTACAAACACAGTTTGTTAAAATCAAATTATATTCACGAGCAAATTACACTTTTGGTCCTGTGACTATTAGGGGTGTATTAATTTGGGTACGTGACTTTTAAAACTAACAATTTAGTCCTTTAACTATCATTTTTTTAGCAGATTTGGTCCTCCTGGCCAAATTGCCGGTGGAATTTGGCCGGAAAGACATTCGAATTTTTAAATCAAATATTAGTGGGGGTAATTCGGTCTTTTTAATTGTAAAAAAAATAGCGTTTGATTTAAAAATTCGAACGTCTTTCCGGCCAAATTCCACCGGCAATTTGGCCTGGAGGACCAAATCTGCTAAAAAAATGATAGTTAAAGGACTAAATTGTTAGTTTTAAAAGTCACGTACTCAAATTAACACACCCCTAATAGTCACAGGACCAAAAGTGTAATTTGCTCTATATTCACTTAAGCGGGATGTTTTTTTTTTTTTTTTTTTTAATGCATTGTGTTTGGTAATTGAAGTTTAAGAAATTACCTAGTTAGATAAATTAAGTGATCCCCGAGCTTCATTCATCACTTCTTGATAGACAATGTTTTTGTATTAGTTGTATCGCGATGATTATATATTGCAAATTAACATCTTCACACAATCTTCTTTCTTTTCTCTTGATAATGCAACATATAATTCTCCATGTGACAAAACTGGTTGTCTCAAATATGAATGAATTTCAGAATAGCGAGACTCCATGTTTTAAAACAATAAATTCATGAAATGTTAGCATTAAGTTGTTCAAGTATCTTATTTGACAAATATATGGATCTCCTTGTTTTAATGTTAAATAATTTCACTGCTTAGCCAACCTATTGAAACATATGTAGAAGAAAACTCAATACACAGAATTCGAACCCTAAGTTCGAATTAAAATTTCACATTAAATAAATAAATTCGCTATCAAAATTAATGATAGAAGATACCCCAAAACCTGAATTCCTCATTCTCTACTCAAACATTATCATATCTGAAATAAACCACAACAAAACATTCAAACTTTCAGAAAAACCCGCACCGCATAAATCGATAATGTTAGGGAAAATTCGTTTCCATCACAGTGCATGACAAAAAAAAATTCAGTGATCCTGTCATGTTCCTTAATCTAAACAAGGGGGAAATTCAAGCTGAGGTTGAGATGGGAGTGAGAAAAGGGGCAGAAAACTATATTACCTGAGATGGGGGAATGAAATGGATAATCGGGGACCTAAGCGACGTCGTATGAAGGAAAAGGAAATAAAGTCTCAGCCACTTAATAAAACAGCACCGTTTGATTACAAGCTGTTAGAGCCGTTGGAAGGAGTTAGTGAAACGACGCCGTTGGCTCCCAAAGCGGTTGGTAGCAGTTGAGGGAGTTGTCAAACGACACCGTTCCATAGGTGTGAGCCCAGCGAGGACAACCAGCGAGAATATTGGAGTTTGTTATAAGCTTTTTGGTTTTTTCTTAGCCTAGATTTCTATATAATGCTGTCGGATAGAATTAGGGTTTTTATGCTATGTTTATGGACAATTCTGAATTCTTCTCCTAAATCCCTAATTCCTCTATTTTCTCAATCCCTAATTTCTTCTTCTTCTTTACCCTCTTCCCTGTTTGTTCTTGTTGAACTATTTGGGTTGTGACATTTGGTATCAGAGCTCACCATGGTCACCACTTCCACCACCACCATGGACGAGAGGCTGGGCAGACTGGAGACCTTGGTCATGGAGCAAGGCAGTGGCCTAACCGAAACTAGGCAAGCCTTGGATGATAACATTCAGGATTTGAGAGCTAATGTGCAAAGGTTAGATGCTAATATGCAGAGTTGGAAAGATGATATTATGGAGTTATTAAGACTCAATAGACCTCCCCCACCCCCTAGAGAACCTTCCTCAGTCCAAGGGCAAGCTCACCCTCAGCAGTTTAGTCCAGGAGAAGGCAGTACTGGTCCAGGAAGAAGGCCAGGAAAGGAACCTACTACTGAGAATCCCGAGGAAGGGCAAGAAGTCTCAGATGGAGATGAGGGCCTGGATGAGAATCAGCTTGAGCCAGACAGGAATCCCATGGGAACTGGCAGGCCATGGATGGCTAGGAGGGTGCATTTTGATGTTGGGGCAGGTCACCACAACCAAGGAGGGGAAAACTTCATCAGGTATAAACAAGAGTTTACTCCCTTTGATTATGACAACCCTAGGCTTTGGGTGATAAGGTGTGAGAGGTTCTTTATGTTAGCAAGAATTCCTAGGGATGAGGTTATGCATGTCTTATGTGTGAATTTAACTGGCAAGGTTGCTATATGGTATGAAACTTATTTGAATGGACTAAGGGCTGGGTTCCAGTGGACTGAGTTTGCCAGATCTGTTTGCAAAAGGTTCTGTGATAACCATGTGGATGTAATGGAAGAATTTTCCAATTTTAAACAGTGGGGTAATGCAGTAGACTATTCTGATAAGTATGAAGAATACAAAGGGTTATTATTGCAGAGTTATCCTACACTATCTGATCAGTACTTCTTAGATAGTTATGTGGTGAGACTTAAACAACAACTCAGATGCTTTGTGAGAACCTCTAGACCTGCCAACTTGGAGGAAGCTATGTGGTTGGCAAGGCAATTTGAAAAGGGGTTGAAGGGCACTGAGCCACAGAAAACCACTACCTACCACAGCCAAAAGACCAATTTCAATTTTTTCCCAAGCCCCAGAACTCAACCCACCAACACCAGAACCTTTACCCCACCAAACAGACCCCAATCCACCCAAAATAGCCAAAATTCCCAGAATTCCACTAAGACCACAGCCTCAAATAACCCCCAACCCTATACCAAAACCCCTGAAGTGAGTAGATTCAGAGATCAGCTAAGAGAGCAGAATAGGTGCTTCAAGTGCTTTGAGTCTTGGAGCCCAGGGCACAGGTGTAAGGGTCCTACCTTCAATATCATTGAGGGAACTGACTTCCAGGAGAAAGAAGAAGAAGCCAGTCAGGATCATGAGGTGATCAATGAACCAGTTGAATCCACAGAAGAAGGAGAAGTGGAAGTCACATTAAATGCAGTGATAGGGGTGAAGGCTTAAATATCATTAAGCTTATAGGCCATATGGGAAGGCAGGTAGTGACAATCCTAGTGGACAGTGGCAGTACACATAGTTTTGTGGACCCTAGGATGCTTGATCAAGTGAGAATTACTCTTGAAAGGGCTGAGAACTTGGTGGTTACAGTGGCTAATGGATCTAAGATGGTTTGTGATGCAGTATGTACAGGATTGAAATGGCAGATACAAGATGAATGTTTTGAGAGAAATTTAAGAGTATTAAGATTAGGAGGTTGTGATATAGTCCTGGGAATGGACTGGATTGATTCATTTGCCCCAATCCAGTTGCACACCAGGCCTCCTGGGATATCTTTTTATAGAGATGGGAAGAAAGTGTTTCTGAAGGGCCTTACTAAGGGAATCCAACTGCAGCAAGCTTCTAAGAAGGAAGTGAGGAAATGGAAGAAGGGGGGTGTGCAAGGGTACCTTCTGCAAGGTACTAATTATGGCCTTGATACTTCCTCTGAAACAGAATCCAAACACCATGAATTGACTGTCATCTTAAGTGAGTTTCAGGACTTGTTTATGGAGCCAAAGACCCTTCCTCCTTCCAGGATTTTTGATCATGACATACCTTTAATCCCTGGGGCTAAGCCAGTCAACTTAAAACCCTATAGATATTCCTTCCAACAGAAGAATGCTATTGAAAAGATGGTGGATGAGATGTTGATTGCAGGCATTATTATACCAAGCAGTTCACCCTTTGCCTCACCAGTGTTATTGGTCCCTAAAAAAGATAATACATGGAGATTTTGTGTTGATTATAGGGCTTTGAATGGTATAACTGTGAAGAACAAATTTCCCATACCCCTCATAGAGGATCTGTTCTCTGAGTTGGCTAATGCAAGGGTGTTTACCAAGCTGGATCTCAGAGCTAGTTACCATCAGGTGAGAATGAAACAAGGAGATGAATATAAAACTGCTTTCAGAACTCATCAAGGACTGTATGAATTCAAGGTAATGCCATTTGGGCTTACAAATGCACCTGCTACATTCCAAGCATTGATGAACCACATATTTAAACCCTTAATCAGGAAAACTGTCCTAGTATTTTTTGATGATATCCTTATCTACAGCCCTTCTCTGAATAGCCATTGGGATCATTTGAGGGAAGTGTTAAGGATTATGAGAGAAAACCAGTTACTAGCCAAGCTAAGTAAATGTTCTTTTGCAAAAGGAGAAGTGGAGTATCTTGGTCATATCATTTCTGAAAAAGGGTTGCAAACTGATCCAGAGAAGTTGTCTGCTGTGAGATCTTGGCCTAAACCTTCTAATATCAAGGAGTTGAGGGGCTTTCTAGGCCTTACAGGGTACTATAGAAGATTCATCAAAGCTTATGGGACTATTAGCAGGCCATTAACAGACATGTTGAAAAAGAATGCATTTAAGTGGAGTATGGAATCAGAAAATGCCTTTGAATTGCTGAAACAAGCCATGTGCTCCTCCCCAGTGTTGGCATTGCCTGATTTTAACAAGGGGTTTGTGGTTGAGGCTGATGCTTGTTACAAAGGTATGGGTGCAGTCTTAATGCAAGAAGGCAAGCCCATAGCCTATTTCAGTAAGGGTTTTGGCCCAAAACACTTGGGGTTGTCTATCTATGAGAAAGAATACTTGTCAATTATCAATGCCATTGACAAATGGAGGTCTTACTTGTGGGGAACGCACTTCATCATAAGGACTGATCATCAAAGCTTAAAGTTTTTTCTTGAACAGAAAATCACCACAGCTATGCAACAGATGGGTCTCACCAAGCTGCTAGGATTAAGCTATGAGATCCAGTACAAGAAGGGGAGAGAAAATTGTGTGGCAGATGCTCTATCAGAGAAAGAAGGGGATGGACAGGCTGAATTGAAAGCTATTTCCATGATCAGACCAGTGTGGATTGATGAAGTCCTTAAGAGCTATGAGAGAGATGAGTTTGCTGCCACCATGTTAACTGAGCAAATGATATCCCCAGATCCACAATCAGTCTTTACAGTAAGTGAGGGATTAATAAGGCATAAAGGGAGGATCTACATTGAAAATACTGGAGAATTGAGAGGGAAATTGTTGGATCAAATGCATAATTCCCCAAGTGGTGGACACTCTGGACAGCAAGTCACATACCATATGCTTAAGCAACTATTCTATTGGAAGGGAATGAAGAGAGAGGTTGTTCAATTGGTTAAGGGTTGTGAAGTTTGCCAGAAATGTAAAGAGGAGAATGTAGCTTACCCTGGTTTACTTCAACCTCTACAAGTTCCTGAACAAGCATGGCAAGGAATATCAATGGATTTCATTGAGGGGCTGCCCAAATCCAAAGGTAAGGATGTTATTATGGTAATAGTGGACAGGTTCACTAAGTATAGCCATATCTTGGCTCTATCCCATCCTTATACAGCAGAAGGAGTGGCTGATCTGTTCATGGAGAATGTATACAAGCTACATGGACTCCCTAGGGACATTGTTAGTGATAGGGACAAAGTTTTTGTGAGCAGATTTTGGAAGGAAATCTTCAAACACTTACAAGTTAAACTAAGCATGTCCTCATCATATCACCCTCAATCAGATGGGCAAACAGAAAGAGTCAACATGTGTGTTGAGACCTATCTGAGGTGTATGGTTTTTCACAGACCCCAAGCTTGGATGAAGTGGTTGCATTTGGCAGAATTTTGGTACAACACAAACTTTCATACCTCACTGCAGTGTTCCCCATTTAAGGCACTCTATGGGTATGACCCCCCTTCTCTAACCTTTAATGTCATTACCAGTGATGAAGGCCAAGATTGGTTTAAGGAAAGGGCTACTATGATAGCATTACTCAGGGAAAATCTCTTGAAAGCACAAGCTAGGATGAAAGAGCAGGCTGACAAACACAGAAGTGAGAGACAATTCCAGGTTGGAGATTGTGCATACTTAAAAATCCAGCCCTATAAGCAGACCTCTGTTGCTGTCAGAAGTAATATCAAGCTAACTGCTAGGTTCTATGGCCCATATGAAGTGATTGAAAGGGTTGGACCAGTAGCTTACAGGCTTAAACTTCCAGGAGAGACATCTATACATCCAGTATTCCATGTTTCATTATTGAAGAAAAAGGTGGGATCAGGGATAGTACCACAAGTGGAGTTGCCTATTACTGATACTGAGGGGATGATCATGACTCACCCCACAGCCGCCTTGGGAAAAAGGATGGTGAAAAGGAACAATGCTGCTGAAGTTGAAATTCTGGTGCAATGGGCAAACTTACCCAAGGAAGCAGCCACCTGGGAAAGCTACCATCACATCACTAAGCAATTTCCCAGTTTTGATCCTTGGGGACAAGGATCAGGTGAAGAGGAGGGCAATGTCATGTTCCTTAATCTAAAAAGGGGGAAATTCAAGCTGAGGTTGAGATGGGAGTGAGAAAAGGGGCAGAAAACTATATTACCTGAGATGGGGGAATGAAATGGATAGTCAAGGACCTAAGCGACGTCGTATGAAGGAAAAGGAAATAAAGTCTCAGCCACTTAATAAAACAGCACCGTTTGATTACAAGCTGTTAGAGCCGTTGGAAGGAGTTAGTGAAACAACGTCGTTGGCTCCCAAAGCGGTTGGTAGCAGTTGAGGGAGTTGTCAAACGACACCGTTCCACAAGTGTGAGCCCAGCGAGGACAACCAGGGAGAATATTGGAGTTTGTTAGAAGCTTTTTGTTTTTTTCTTAGCCTAGATTTCTATATAATGCTGTCGGATAGAATTAGGATTTTTATGCTATGTTTATGGACAATTCTGAATTCTTCTCCTAAATCCCTAATTCCTCTATTTTCTCAATCCCTAATTTCTTCTTCTTCTTTACCCTCTTCCCTGTTTGTTCTTGTTGAACTGTTTGGGTTGTGACAGATCCTCACCTCCCCGAAGAGTAGGCTCGTTCCACCCGTCGTCGCGACCCCCTCTCCGTCCAATAACTCAATCCTCCGGCGAGCCAATTGAAACGCAAGAAACGAAGAGAGACGTAAAGAGGGGAATAGACTTTGCATTGATTCTGATTGCTGCCCTAATTTCTTTGAAGATTTGAAGAAGAGCAGCAAACTACCATCTAATTTCAGCTAAACTACAAAATTGCCATCGCTACTTCAACTTAACGACATCTGTTATATTTGACAGTAATATTTAGGTAAAATTATAAAGAATGAGGATATTGATTAGGAATTTAATTGGAGGTTGTACAATAAGACGAACACAAACTATAATGTTTTATAACAAACTATTATATCAATATTTTTTTAAGTTTCCATTAGGGCCTAACATTATTGGCTCTTATTAAGATGGTAGATAAGATAAGATAAGATTATAAGATATAAGATTTATGAATGGACCAATCTCATTACATATTGATAAAATAAGAAATATTATACACTATGCACTAATTAAATAAAGAAAAGAAAGTTTAATAAGATCCAATACTGAGGATTGAAAATTATAAACTGAATTTAGGAAGAGAATCTTGTTGTAGGAGTCTTAGATTAATTTTCATCATGCCCACACGGACTTAACTCAATGTTCTAGTAGGCAGTATTTGGGAGAAGAGATCAAGGTTTGAATTTCCACTACTGGCTTGGAAATTATTGAATTTCCGACCACCTGAAAGTGATTTTAAATCAAGTTGAAAGCAAAAAGTGGTATGAAATAGCAACAAGGGTTTTTTCGGATACCAAAAGTGGTCGGAACAAGGCTTTCAACTTGATTTAAGATTATTTTCAGGTGGTCGGAAATTTCAGAATTTCCAGTAGTGTTCGGCGGCGACAATGTAGAGATTATGTCCAAAGTGTGCAAATCCCTCGTGCGCACCGACATTTGACCTGTCCGATGAGCTATTAAATCACCGTAATTTACATCCTCCCAAATGCTTTGTTGGATTAGGGTGTGAGGGGCCTTTGGGGTTGAAATTCAACTAACCTTTTGGGAGGAGATTAATTTTCATCACAATAAATGAGAAAATTAGCAATTAATTGGACAAAATAATTGCTAATTAATAGACAATGCACTAATGTTAATGGATGCATGTCCCCTTAGCTTATTGAGACTTTCCATGGAGTATGGACCCCCACTGCCCAATTGTATGTTTGGAAACTAATGCCGTCCAATCTTTTTGTTTTCTAAGATGACATTATTAGTTTTTATGAAAAAAAAAATTGATGACTTTATTTCTTTGTCCCTGTTAGTTTAATTCACACCATTCTTTTACGAATAATTATTATATGTTGATAGAGTATATATTTTTACGAATATAATTAAGGGTGTGTTTGGTTCACACATGAAAATTGGAATCGGAATCGGAATAAAAATTAAATATTTAGTAATGGTAATGAATTTTGGTGAAAGTATTTTGTATGTTTGGTAGTTGAATGTAATTGGAATAATTATTAATATTGGTGTTTAATTATGTATGGTCCTATAATGGGAATCAAGATTTTTTTTTATTATGTATGGTCCTATTAATATTGGTGTTTAATTATGTATGGTCCTGTAATTGGAATAATTATTAATATTTTTTTTTGAAGAGGAATAAAGGTTTTAAAAATACAAAAATAATAATAATAATAATAATAATAATCATGGCAATTGATCCTACTATAATGACATCCAAAGTACTAATATGAACCAAAAAATCAAAACAAAAATCTAAAAACACTAATCCAAACTTAAAAATCATATTACTAATAAGATGGAATAATAGAATAATACTCATTTTTAATTAGAAAATAGAGTTTTTAATTGAATGGGTAATCAAATTCGTAATTGTGTTTTAAAGAGTTGTCAACCAAACACTAATTATGTGATTCTCATTTCTAGTGTATAAACACATGAACCAAACACACCCGAATATTTTCCAATATATTAATAATTGACTTGTAAGTGTATGAATAGACGGGGCCGGGGCCTAATTGGGAATGGTTGGATGAGTAGATGGATTGAATAAAATCATCTTCTACTCCTCTTATTTCTTCTCTATCAGATTTACTCTCAATAGTTATTACGTCGCAAATTATGCTGTGGAAGCAAGGTGGACACGGTCCCAAAACTATTCATAATTATGAATATATAGTTCAAAAATTATGAACATATAGTTATATAATTATGAATATAGTGTAACACCCTCAAAACTAGACATAATTTAAAACATTCAACTTAGGGAATAAGTAAAAAGTCTAATCATCAATATAAAGATTGCGGATGCTAAACATAAGTATAGGGGATGTCATGCCACACCTAGGCCTTCAACCTAGATGCACATGTTAAAACAAGATTAACTACAAATCCAAAGTTAACATTATCCACAATGGCTCACAGGCCAGAACATCTAGAACTAGAAGGATAAGCGAGTCTAATCCAGACTCCATTTATCGCGCTCTCGGGCTACTAACTGCACCTGAAAACATAAGGTTAGACAACCGTTAGCGATAATGCTAAGCAACCCAACTCCAAAGCGTTGGAATACATATTCATATACTTTATAGGTAAAATCCATTTTGAGACTTGGAAATACATACATATATCGCTAAACAACTCTAGCTTTATAAATCAAGAGGAATAGAAGCAATACTCGATTCTTCGAGGGATGTACTCGACAATACCAACCAATACACAAGAATATCAATAAAATCAACCCAACGAAGCAATGATAGAAGAATAAGGATCACAAGCAAGATAAGGTAATAACAATCATCAACAAGGTGGTTCTCATCATGTTACACAATCAATCAATCAATCACCGACAAGGTTCAAAATTCTCAAAGAACATAGCCAAACAAAGTCATTCACCGCAGAGTCATCGCAACGACTCGTATCATAATGGATCAGTATGAGGGACCTCAAAATAATAAGTACCGTGAGGTCAAAGACCCTAGCATGGATTCCGCGGGGTCGTAGACCCGATTGAGATTTCTGCGGGGTCACTAAGACCCGATTATGGTTTCTGCGGGGTTAGAGGACCCGATTCATTCTTTTCGCGGGGTTAAAGACCCGATTCAATAATTCCACGGGGACACTAAGTCCCGATTCAAATGTACCATTATCTCGAATCCCGGTAAGAAAAGTCCCAACTGTCCATCATACCAACTCAATCATCACCACAAGAGTTCAACACACAAGGAATCTAAAGATACAAAGCAAAGGTATAGATTCCACAAGAAGTGTGTACAACAACGGATAAGCTTAAACAATAGCTCCATCAAAGAATCATCAAGACAAGGTACAACGATGTACAAGCTCACAACAATAGATCCAAGTGGGAGGAATTCAAAAAAGAGATACGAAGAAGATTATCCAAAGGCAATACCACAATCAAAGGATTCCAACAAGAGATCATAACGAATGGATAAGCACAAGTTATCAATTCAATCAAGAAGCAAGCGAAGGTTATCACAAGGAAATCACATACTAGTACCAAGGAAAAACGTAACTAGCATGCAAGCCAACAAGGTAATCATTAGGGTTCATACAAATATCACAAACTTCATCAAAATCCAACAAATAATGATATTGGATTATAATCACAATTCAAGACTCATAACCTACTCATAGGGTTCACAATACACCGCTCTAGACTTACGAAACATCAATAAATACACGCAAATACACAATGGAAGCCAACCAACATCGTACCAGTGGGTGGAAAAGTACCTGCCGAAGTTCCACACCGTACCAGCGGGTCGTTCAGGCGGGTACCAAACCACCTGCCGAACCCCTGCTATTCAACAAAGCACCGGCGGGTGCTTTAGGCGTGTGCAACAGGGCCCGCCCAAAGTGCCCGCTGGTACACAAATAGTAGCCAAAAAGGGATTTCGGGAAAAATGCCAAGAATGTGAAATCCAACTCCAAACTCATCAATACTCACATCCACAACAAATAGGACTTGAATAGAAGGAATATCTCAACAAATAGCATCACACAACCCTAAATACAAGCTCTACAATAACATAATCACAAGAATATGCATCAAACCACACATGATCATCAAGAAATACACTTATGCAAGGAAAATAGGTTTTGTTGGACATATGGTGACCTTCTTAGCTTAGCAAACCTTCCAAAATCTTCCAAGATCACTCTTGCAAGTCGTCCTCAATGGGATCTTCATTAAGAACCCCAAACCCAACAAACAAAGGAAAAGTCTTAGATGAAGAAGATGTAAAACCAAGAAATAAGACTAAAAATACCTAATACTTACCCCTCCTATGCTTGGTGATAGAGAAAGGTGAAACCTTGTTAGCTTTCTTGGTTGGGGAAATGAAGAACTCCTTTGGTAAGGTGGGAGAAGGAAAAATGGTGTGAGAGAGTGTTGTGGTGAGGCTGAAATGTTTGAGAGTGTTTTGGCCAAGTGTAGGGATTCTAGGGTGAAAGTTTTTTTATTGTAGGTTGGGTTTCAAGTTAGAAAATCTGAAATGACCATTAAGGGCCTCCTACTTTCATCATAAAGGCTAGAAAAGATATACCCTTCTTTTAAATAAAGGTTAAGGTCCAAAAGCTTATTAAATAAAGGTCCAACCCATTGACCCTATTAAAAGGTTAAGGGATTGGCTCCAAACAAATCCCTTATCTAGGTTCAAGGCCCAATTACAAAGGAATTGAAAAGGTAAATAGGAGACTTAAATCCATTCTTATGGAATAATTAAGGAATTAATTTGGGGTTTACAAGAATAATTTCCGGGGTGTTACACATTCCCCCCCCCCCCCCCCTAAAAAGTAGCTTCGTCCTCGAAGCTTGGATGCAACCGAGGTTTAGGTCTTTTAAAAACGGTTTGGAGTGTAGATCGTGTGACAGGAATCAAAGGTGGGTTAACATCAAAGAGAAATTGTGGAAAGAAGGTTTTAACCAAGTTAAAATTAACTAAGGCTACTCAGCGAACTACCCAAGCTTACCCACACATTACTCTAAGCATACCAGATAACTAAATGTACTTATTAACTAATGCTAGATTACACTTAAGGTGTTTAACAAGTTCAAGATTAAAGTTATCTACCCTAGAAGCCAAATTAAGACTTGAATCAAGATTACCTTGGTCTCCGGCTTGAGGAAGGACGCTTGTTGTGCCTGCTGACGCTCCAGCACCAGAACTAGTCGCACCCAAAGATCTATCTTCGTCAAATCTGGCTTCCAGCACCGACATTCTCTGGCTTAAAGAGTCGATCTTGGCATTTAGTGAAGTAAAGCCTTGCTCCATGATTTGATTTTGCCTCTGAAGTTGTGTCAAAATGAGGTCTCCGGTTGACATTGGGTCGTTCTCGGCTTTGGTTCTCCTTTCCTCCAACTAGCATTCTCGTCGCTAGCGTTATCACTTTCCTCTTCGTCCTCTTCATCCTCTCCTTCTTCTTGCGCCACTTGCTTAAGCTTCTTGTTCAGTATATCAAACTGCTCCATCAAAATCCTTCTCTCACCCAAAGGTTTATTATTCAGCTCCTCAACGATGATGTACACCTTTCCCCCAATCTGAAAGATGCCACAGTTACGAAGGTTCTTCGCATTGATGGTTAATCTCCCCGGTGGTTTAGCCAACACCTGGCTCACATTCACCCCCTTTTTTTCACAAGGATCCAGCTCAAAATCATGCCATAAGGTAAGCTTTTCCGGTTGTGGGCAATTCAAAAATCCATATGCTTTAACATGAGGGCTGGCAAGTTAAACTTAACCTGATGCTTCAGAAAATAAGCAAAGGTACACTCCATACTCCCAACGTCTTTACTCTTGTTATTGTTGGGTAACAAGCTGTCAGTCACGTTCATTACTAAAATCTTTTGTTCAGCCGTCAACCACTTCTTCACAGGCCTTGTAGCCATGGACAACCCTTCCGATCTACCCAACATGTAACTCAAATAATTCTTGTACCCCAAGGTTTCGGTCCCTACCCAAAATTCTCTATTGTACTCCAACACTCTGGTTGGAGTCAATTTACGGAGCTTGGCCAACCGTGATTCATTCAAAGTGATCTTTACACCTCTCACCTTAGAGGTGATTTCTATATTATCTCCTTCCTTGTTAACACTCATGTGATGGTAAAATTCCTTCACTAACTCGGGATAGGTGTCATTCTTGGTCACCAAAAATAATTCCAACAACCCTTGATACTTAAGCATATTAACAATTTCACTAGAAAATTGATCCGTGTCAAGAGCTTTACCTTCAAGGACCAAACAGTGGGCATCATTCCACTCCACTCGTTTTGCAAGGGTCTTTCTTCTTGCCATTGTGGGTTGTGGCTGACAGCGAAGTGGTGACGTGCGGTGGCTGATTTTTTCCGGTGACTTCGAGGGAGCGAGAGAGAGAGAGCGAGGGAGAGAGGGAGATGCCGACGACTTGGGTGGTTTCCGACGGCGATGGGCTGACGACGGGGGGCAGGTGGGTGGTTCCGGCAGGAGGTTTGGGCGGGGTTCTTCTCGGCACTAGAGAGGGAGAGAAAGATCGACGGGGGTTTGGGTGAGGGAGAAGAAAGAAAGAGAAATGGAGTTTAATTTTGGGATTTTGGGTTAGGGTTTTAAGTTAGGGTGAGAGGATTAAAAGATTTAGGATTCAAATTCAAATTCAAGGAGTAATTCATTATCTAGTGGTTTAAGGGTTGGGTTTATAAAGGTGAGGGCTTGGGTTTAAACTCTTGGGAAACATGTAAAATTTATTTAAAGTTTTTAGCTCAACATTCCTTATGGCCTTTAAATTTTATTATTACTACTCTTATGGGCTGTTTGGTTCACGGAATAGGCGTGGAATGGCATAGCATCTCCAGTAATAGGCATATTCCTATGTTTCGTAACCACTTGTATTCCCAGGAACATTGTTCCCAGGAATGACTTATTCCCCTTACAAGGGGAATAGAGATTCCTAGGGGGGCCCCTAGTATTAGGCTATTCCTGATTTCCTATTTTACCCCCAATCAAAATTTATTTTCTATTTCACCACCACCATCATCGCTGTCGTCACTACCACCAACACTATCGCCAACCCAGCGCCGCCGCCACCACCACCCCACCAGCACCACCGCAACCAGCACCACCACCCCAGCAGCACCATCGCCACCACCCCAGCAACGCCATCACCAACGCCATAACCGTCGCCGCCACCACCGCCACCGCTACCGCCACCACCACCACCACCACCACCATCGCCATCGCCATCGCCACCGCCACCGCCATCGCCACCGCCATCATCACATATTTTTATAAGTGTATTTATGTCTTTTAAAACATATTTCATTTCTATTCCTTAAATCAACCAAACACTATAATATAATCCTAAAGTCTATTCCTTCCGCGAACCAAACAATAGAATACAATTCCTATTCTATTCCTTGCCAATTCCATTCCTTATGGAATAGCATTCCTATTACCTCAAAATTCATTCCGCGAACCAAACGTGTTGTTAAGGTTAGACTAAAAGTCCTAGGTTAAACTTCTTAATTAATCCTTTAAATTACCTATGGTTCCGAATAATCAAATTACCTAAATTAATTCTAAACAAGGTAGGGGCTTAGGGAATTATAAGAAAGAAATTCTAAGGTAAAGAGGAAGGTTCAACAAAAAGGTACATTCATTCTCCCCATCTAACATAGCCTCAGTCTCGGCCTGGGTACGGCTCATGATGAACACCTTCCCTTGGGGTGGTCCTGACCTCCCCGTAAGTGCCTCATGCCTTCCACCAATGTTCCCGCTTCGAGGCGGCCCTCCAGACTGTGGCCTCGTGCTAGAATTTTGATTCTGAGGTGCTACCTGCTCAATTCGGTTTCCACATTCATAAGATCTATGTCCTTTCTTCCCGCAGTTATAACAAGCTACAAGCCTCCCGTAGCAATCATTTCCCAGGTGACTTTTCCCACACCTCGGACAAGAGTTAGATCTTCCCCTCACTTCATTGCTTCTATCCAAAGGCTCACGAGTTGGTTGAGGTGACCGTACGCCGTTGAAGTTTCCCATTGAAGCATTCCTTGGCCTTCTAAAGTTAGAACCTCCCCCACCTTCGTTCCTTCTCTTGACTTGCTCTTGTGCTCCCCGTTGAATCTGTTGTACCCGATAGAGGTCGGCAGCACAGGTATAAGCCTCATTGAGGGTCCTTGGTTTGTGAACTATCAAGGCTTTCCTAGCGTCATAGTTAAGACCCGTCACAAACTTCTCCACCTTAGTTGCCTCCGTAGGCACCAAAACATGAGCAAACCGGGCCAACTCCAAGAACCTCTTGTGGTACTCCACCACCGACGAAAGTCCTTGCTTGAGATGAAGGAACTCCTCGTACATCAGGGCCCTAACGTGTGCGGGGTAAAAGCGTTCTCGTAGCTTGTCCTTCAAACCCTCCCAGTTGAACCCTGGTTCTTGTCTACAGACCGGCCCTTCATGTACCCAAAGTAAAACGCAGCCAACTCCACTTGAGGATCCTCGAGAGATTTGTTGACAAAGAGAGTATTCAAATCACACAACAAATTAAAGTGAGAAATACCTCGCAATGTCCTTGTTGACAATCATCAGTTAGCGGTTAGCGTTAGCGAATTATATTAGCGAATTTAACCAGCGAATTATATCAACAGTTGGTAAAAAGATATTTGAAAAAATTAGCTGTTTAGATTAACATGTAAAATGACCTAAGGATATACATATATCTACAATTCTAATAAGAGCCAATAATGTTAGGCCCTTAACTGGAACAAAAAAATGTCGGTAGTATTGTTTCCTTAAATGAATGATTCATATTTTTTTGATTTTAGTATTTTTTTTAATGATTTTACTTATTTACCCACTATTATATTTTTTTTTCCTTATATAACCTAAATTCCGCTAGTATAAACTTTAGTAACAGAATATTCCGTTAACTATTTATTATTTTTAACTTACTCATTAATTTCTATAAGAAAGATCTTAGATTCGAATCTCATCCCAATTAGAGTTGGCATAATTGTAAAACATATACTACGAATATATTAAAATATATTAATATACATACATACATACATACATACATACATATATACATACATACATATATATATATATATATATATATATATATATATATATATATATATATATATATATATATGTATATATATATATATGTATATATATATATATATATATATATATATATATATATATATATATATATATATATATATATATATATATATATTAAAAAAATTTAACATAAACTTTGGTCAAATAATTAGTCGGCCTAAATACATAATATTCAAAGTTAAACATCAAAGATTATAAATCAAGAACTTTAAAAATCATTTGATTTTTATGCATAAATAAAAAACAAATTTAGGTTAAGTTTTTTTTTTCGTTTAATTAATCTTCTTTTGATTATTTAGATCAGAACAAAACTTAATATTTAAATTATACTTTTCCATTATCGGTATGATTTAGGTCGTTATGGTATTAATATTTTTTGTATGTATTTTTATAGTGGTACAATTGTACATTACTTTACAAATATTATACTATTTTTTATCGGACAAAATTGTTTTTACATCATTGTCAGGCCCACGCCGACCTAACTACAAAGTTGTTGATCATAAATACAATTACACTTTGGACTCTAAAACAGTAGGACAAAGAATTGACAATGCTGGCATCCCACTGGCTCCAATTGAACAAGTTTACACATCAGAATTTTATCAATGCATGAAAATTTCTAAAGAAATTTGTAAGTTAATTTTTACTATATCATTATAACAATATCTATTGTAACTATATATTTATATTATTTATTATCATACTCTATTGACAGAAATTGTAACAATTGTCATGGACAAACTCTCAAAACAATGTCTCAGCAACGAATGTAAATTAAAAATAAAAATCAATGATTTCATTATTGTTGATGAAAAGTATGTACGCCACTTTATTACTCTTATTAAATTAAATAAATTAGTAGTTACACCAAAAAATAATACATATGCAATTTTTTTTTTTTTGTACTTTCTCAATCTAATGAAGCACAAAAAAAGTCAACAACACCTCTATGATGGCTCAATCTCATAGGGGTCGTTTACTTCATTTCTCTGTTTTTCTATTTCCAGTTTTTCATTTCTCCATTTCTCCAGTTTTTCTTCTCCATTCTTCCAGTTTTCCATTTCTCCATTCCTCCAGTTTTTAATTTCTTAAATTTTTATTTTATTACTAGAGAGGTCACTACATGTCATCTGAGTACAAGGTGCTTAGCTAATACATATGTATTTAATTAATTTAATTAGAATTAGATGTCTATAATGCCTTTATTTAAAAAAAAAATCATTATAAAAATTTTAAAAAGAAATATAATTTCATTAGTTATATTATCTTTATTTTCTACAATTCAAAGATTCATTACCTTCAAATTTATTAATTTATTATATTCACTACATTGTCCATTGTCTCCTTTTTACATTATCTTGTAATTAAATATCAAAGTTATAATACAAAATATGTTATATATATATATATATATATATATATATATATATATATATATATATATATATATATATATATATATATATATATATATATATATATATATATATATATATTTATTTATTTATTTATCAAGTATTTTATACAAATATAATAAATATTAATATTTTAATTTGTTCAATACTTTCACATGATAACCTACGACACACATCTCACAAAGCATTGAAACATGTAGGGGAAAAATTACCACTACCAAATATCAATATGTGCTTGTAAGATAAAGAGTTAATAGTATAACTAAGATCCCATCATATACACAACAATGCAAATCTAAAGTTTCCTACACCATAATCTCATTGCACGACGAATACATCTATGCTACCACCAGTAACCCAATTGCACATGACACACTACAAATAAATAAAAAAAAATGACATGTACGGAAGATGGAGACAATGACAATGCTACCCAAAAAAGAATTAAGAAGAATTATTAGAGAAATTTAAACAAAAAATAGTATTTATTTAGATTATCGTTTTTAGACTAGCGTTATTATAAAGTTTCAAACATTTATTTTAGTGACAATATAATCAATCTCTCATATATTATCTTGCATTTATATACTTTAAATTATCGATTTAAATAAACAAATTCAATATTTATTTACCTATGCATGAAGATCTCCGATATAATATTGCATTGATATATTTTGAAATACTTATTTAAAAATAATCATTGGCCATTATTTCATTCGCGCAAAGAGCGTAAAAAACTAGTGTTTGGTATACATGGGAATTGAAAGGGAATAAGTGGTATAAAGTCCGAAATTCCCATAAATATTATTATTATTGTTGTTGTTGTTGTTGTTGTTGTTGTTATTATTATTATTCTTATTCTTATTATTATTATTATTATTATTATTATTATTATTATTATTATTATTATTATTATTATTGAGTTATTATTATTTAGTCCTAAATTAAAACCCACCACTTATGGTCCTTCAACTTTCAAATTGCTACCATCTGTGGTTCAAGTTAACCACATATGGTCCTTCAACTTTTAAAATTTAACCAACTGCGGTCCTCTTGGAAGGACTATGGGTGGTTAAAATTTGAAACTTTAAGAACCATGAGTTGTTAACTTGGACTACGAATGGTAATCATTTCAAAGTCAAAGGACCACAAATTGTCAATTTGAAAGTTTAGGACTAAACGTGGCAAAACCACTATACTCGGAGGACCCCATATGGTATTAACTCTATTATTATTATTATTATTATTATTATTATTATTATTATTATTATTATTATTATTATTATTATTATTATTATAAATGTTAAATGACCAAATTCAAATTTTGCTTTTGAAAATTTATGTAAAAACGTTGTATAAATGAACCCTAGAATTGAATAATGAAAACAATAAAATAGATAAGGGAGTTTCGAGAAAACATATTTGATTGAGGTTGGCCTACTAATTGATGTTCTGTGTTAAGAGTAGAAGAAGAAGACACACTATAATCAAAAGAGATAGGTCAAACATCAATTTTAGGTTAAAAATAAAGAGGGGTAATTTTGTCTCAAAGTTACTTTTTATTCTTCCTAAAATCCATGGAATTGAAAACAACCGTTGACACTGGTGGCGTGCTCAGGAGGGTCAAGACGACCATGGACACAGGTGGTTGGAATATGGGCTGAGGTGGGAAGTAGCCTACCATGAAGGGAGGTGGATACCCCCACCTAAGAGAGGCAAAGTCCCATCCGGGAACTGAGCCGAGCGCAAAAGGATTTACTATGAAGCTCGAGGTCAAAGGGTGCATTTCACCTGCATTAATTGTGTGAGGCTAAGCACTTTTGGAGAGGCTGATCTGACCTGCGGCGTTTGAATTGCATCTTGTCGGGATGACAATTGAGAACGGAGGTCGAACTCCGCTTGCTCGGAATTCTACTCCGCGTCATAACTCATAATTGAATTGATATATGATTAGATAATTGGGCCGAGCTCGTAGCTATTTGTGTCCCATGAACGGCGCCAAAATGATGTGGTAAATTCCATATTAAGTATCTGTATTTGTATGTAGTCGGGTAAATGAGTATTAGAATACAATCATATATCTATTGAGCTCGGGAGTAAGAATTCTAAGGTCGGAGGTTCTCGAGCTCATGAATGTTGTAGTATAAAAGTTATCCAAAAGTTCCCTTTACAAGTGTCTAGTGTGGTATTTATAGGTAATTCGAGGGGACACATGTCGAGAAGTCGCATGCCCGCCACGTGTTTGTCATGCACTCGGTGATCTCGGTGGTGAAGCAGAAACACGCACGTATAAGAATGTATGTGACTAGCCAATTGCCCATAGGGATTGGTTTGGATGCTAAGTACGTGTGCTTATGATCTCACCCTAGTAGTCGGGTTCGGACCAAGCTTAGATAAATAAAGGTAGAGGCCCTATTAAGCCATTGAGATACCTAGCCTCCAGGTCGGGTCGATCAAGTGCTATACTCAGGTCAGTTCAGGTCAGAAAATGACCCGGCCACTCATTGCTTCGTATCCGACTAGATATTTTAGTGGGAAAGAGTTCGTAGCCTGGGGTATATTTCCTATCATGCAGGATGCAAGATAGAAAGAAAAAGCACATCTAGGACATATCAGTTCCTAGGGTAAAGGTTTGTATCTTTGTTTAGCAAAAAACAAATTTTGATAGCAACTAGTACTATAGAAGCCGAGTATATTGGCGCATGGAGTTGCTATGCACAAATCTTGTGGATGAAGCAACAATTAAAGGATTATGGAATAAATTGTGAAGACGTTAGTATTTTCTGTGATAATACTAGTGCCATTGCGATTACTCAAACTTCACTAAAGGACAAAGCCTATCAACATTCAACACCATTTTATTAAATATCTTGTCGAAAAGAAGGATTTAAAGATTGAATATATTTCTATAGAGGATCAATTTAATTGCCGACATTTTCCCAAGCCATTGTGTGAAACGGATTTGTTACCTCAAGACATGAGAATGAACGAAATTAAATGAGCTAAGTATCACTATTCTTTAATATCTTTTTCAAATTTGTGTAATACTTAAATGTTATTCACCTAGAATATTTTATATTAATATTGCATGAAATATTGAGCCTAAATTGACATGTTGCATGATCTTGATGCTTTATTTTCAAAACATTTAGCATGATTTCGTATTATATATATTGACCAATTTGTTATATAAATGTTATGTGAGCACGTTTTTAATAAATTTAATATTCTTTCAAACAATTAACCTATAGTTTTAATGGTATAATAAAAATTGTCTGTCCAAGTTTCTGAAGGTATTATTATTTTTCTTTGGTAATATTGTTTCAAAATTTGCCTTCAATGAGGTTCTAAATTTTTTTTTGAACCAAAAAAAACTAGTCTTATTAAAATGAGAACTGTCATAGGCATCTATTCCATCTACTTTCAATTGTCAATTGTTAACTGGTGAGACTGAAGTAGGTAGCAGCATTTTTGAACTCACTCCTTACGTTCGATTGAGTTGTGTCTTTAAATGATACTCCGAACTTGACAAGCAGGTAGGTCTCTTTCGTTTCAATATTGGATTGTTTATCATGGCTATAGTGTTATTGAAAGCCACCAAACCATAATCCAAAGAATGCTGATTTGGAAAGGATGAGAGTGACATATGGTTGTTATAATTAGTAGTTTTTCACTAGAACATCAGTAAGATGTTCATAGTAAAATGAGGGTTCCACACCTAACAAATTTGGATTTCCTATCACTGCACTCTCCCTCACCCATATCATCTTCAGCAGCACCAAACAGATTAAACTTCATAGGATAAGGCATTTCCGCTGCATTATTAATCCCATAATGTTGTAATAAAGTTGTGTGCTAGTCATAATTATTACTATTATTATTATTATTATTATTATGCGAATTAACCACAGAACCTAACAATTGCTGCTCATTGCACACTGCGAGTTGCGTGTAGACATAATGCAGTCGTCCATAGTTTGTTACGTTGTAGCTGTTGGCGGAGGTAACAAATGTACTCCACAGGACAGTCGCGCCATAAATGGGGAATCTCTCTCGCATATTGGTTTAAAAATGTTGATTTAATGGCATCAGCCTTCTGATCTGGTCATCCAACTGTTTGAGTATTTAAGTTATGTTGTTGATGCCAAAGAGACAGGTATGCATTCTGTAACATCTTATGCTGGTAAGCTGGGAAATAAGGTTCCAAAATGCAATCGGAAGCACACTTTCTTCTCTGGTATTTGCAAGCTGCGCAGGTGGGGAAGCATGATATGATGTTTTGTCATTGTAATTTGTTTGAGCAAAAATGTGCTTAGGGGGTAAAATATTTTTCAAATCTGCCTATAATGAGGTTTCATGTTTTTTTTTTTTTCTCAGAATTTGTCTTATTTTGCCTAAGTCAAATTTTTGTTAAAATTTTATTCTATAAAATATTTTAAGAAAATTCAATTTCTAAAAGATGATTTAATTTTATCTTCAAAATTTTATGAAAAGTTCTTCAATCAAATCTCAGGTCTTTTACCAAAATTCTAGTGGGTGTATTCAATCATGTCTTTCATAGACTGACTTTTATAAATTTTAATTGCAATTCAATGTCAATGTAATTCAATGAAATGATAAATTATATTGTTTGGTTGGAGGAAATTACAATTCATAGGTTCCTCTATGAATTGCAATTTATACAGACAGAGAAAAGGGGAAAGGAAGAAAATGACATATTTGTCCTTCAATATTATTATTAATATTATTACACAAGGCATTTTAGTCTTTATATCACTTCTTCCATTTCCATTCCGAATGATTCTATTCCTCCCTACCAAACAATGTAATTTTAATTCCTACTTTATTCCACCTTATTCTTTTTCCACCGAATTACAATTCTTTTAATTTCCCTCTTAATTCCTTCCTTCCAACCAAACGCCATGTTAAAAGTTTGGAGGTATTCGATTCAAATTTTTAGGAAGTCTTTAAAAGTCAGACATTATTCAATCAAGATTTTTAAAGAGTCTTTAAAAGTCGGGTAATATTGGATTAAGACTTTAGTTTTTAAAAGTCATGCGGTATTCAAAAAAAATTATGAATTTTTGTAGACTTTTTAATTTTAGAATTTTTGTAGACTTTTTTTCTCAAATATAAATAGTTGAAATCTAACCATCAACAAAGATTTCAAAATTTTCTTTCTACCAACTCTGAATGTTTTCTCTCTCTATTTAAACTCTATATTTTTTCTCCTTATTTAAACTTTATAAATCTTATACCTAAATTTAATAAATTATTTTTTCTACATTATGCTATATTTTCTTCATACCTAAACTCTACCAATTTTTTCTCTCTCCTAATAAACTTTACAATCTTTCTCTAAAAATTTGAAATAATATTATTTTTACTCCATTATTGCTTGTATATTTTGATTTTTTATTTTTTTCTATGAACTTTTTATCCCTAACTTCTAAACTTTTTCTACAAACTTTTCTCCCTAACTTCTAAACTTTCTCTAATAACTTTTTTTCTCCCTAAATACATGAGCAAAGCAATTTTTTCATCTATCACCATCAAACTTTATTCTTTCATAACATTCATATAAATACTTGTATATTTTAATTTTTATTCTTTTTATGTTTATATTCGTAATATATTTTTTTTCTTTATTTAGCAACAGGCTACTACGAATAGCGAAATACTATTTGCAACAGCAATTTGAGGTTGCAAACAATAGTACTTTGTTGTTGTTCGTAGTCCCAAATTGCTATTGCAAATAATAACTCTTAGCTTAATGCCTAGCAGTATATCAAGTGTTACGTTTTATATTCTTTATACTTGGTAAATTTTAAATTATTTATAAAAATCTATTCACCACTCCCATTTCTAGACTTTTGTCCTATACTGTTGGACCAACAAACACTTTTATTTAAAAATATAATTATATATAACAATCATATCAAATAATGTTTTGATAATTTCATCTCCTCCTTTTGAGATCGAGTTGTAAGTTCTTCTCGGAACAAAGCAAAGGAATTTTCATCTGGGTACAAAGGAAAATCTCTCTATAATTTCATCAAGCTTTTGTTTTCCTTTAAGTCCCAATTTTATGCTTTAATTTCCAAATTGTTTAGTTAATGGTTTATGATTGCTACCATGTCTTACTAAATATGTCGAGCTGGTTAATTATATATGAAAAATGGTGTATCGTATGATTGTGTTAATGTGGATTATATGAAGGCATGAATAGACATCTTTGAATGATCATTTCACATCTTCTTTTTCTTCTTGTTTCATCTCGAGGCTTTTGCATTCTAGGCCAGCCGGCCTTCCTTTAGGGGGCAAAAGCTCAACTTATTAGGTTTAATAATATTTTTCAAGAAAATATAAGACTTATGCTTTATTTATATTATTATAATAGTTTTAACTTTTAAATTATTACTCCCTCGGTCTCATTTTATGTGTCTGGTTCGGTTAACGAGGATTGACTGGAATTATTTTTAATCAAATTTTTTATAATATTAAATTTAGTATTAGTATAAAAAATTTATATATTTAGAAACTATACTAAAAGTACTATTAAACACAAAAAATCAAATTTAAAAATAAGTAAAAATTACTAAAAAAAATAAATAAAGATTAAAGAATTGATTTGACCAATAAATAGTAAGTAGGACAGATAAAATAGAACTGAGGGAATATAATTAATTAAAATAATGAACTTGGCCAATATTAACTTTTTTCCTTTTTATTAGCTTAACATACTAGTATTATCATGTGGTTTAATTTACTCTAATATATAAAACACACCAACAATGCATCAAATATTTTGTCATACTTTAAATCATTTTTTTTTTTTTGGATAAGGGTCAAATAGCCCCTTTTACTAATCAAAAAAGTTCAATTAACACACTGAACTAGAAAAACATTCAATTAACTACTACAACTCTTTAAAAAAAATTCAATTTTCATTTTTTTGTAGGTTTATATGGATACTAATTTAATGGTAAAATATAACTCTGCATTTACAATTCTAATGCTCCGTATCTTTGTAAATATATAAAATATATATACCAAGACTATGTGGTCTAATGGTACCTGGGTTGGACTTTCATTTAGAAGGTTGTGAGTTTGAGCCTTAGTGAAGGTGTTATTCGCTCTTTGTGTTTCAGTAGGTTGGGAAAGTATATGAATAATAGATATTATTACATTGTATATATATATATATTGTTTTACATGACTACCTGCTATCTTCTCTCCCTTGATTGTTTTACCTCAATAATATCAGTTAAGTTCAAAATCAATTATGGTATCTAGAGCCTAATTCCTCCTACGAAGTTTTTTCTCTCCTTCCCCTTCCAAGTGGCTTCCGCTACTACAACCACAAATACAATAATCCAATTAAATGCCCCAACACACTTCCCAATTAAACTCACGACCGTGAATTTTTCAGTGTGGCGGCGTCAAATTCATGTCACACTTGTTGAGTTTAATCTCTTTGGCTATGTGGATGGTACAACCAAGGAACTAGCTAAATTCACTGATCCTGCTCAAACTTCAGTCAACCCGGCCCATTTAGCTGTATCTTTATATATATATATATATATATATATATATATATATATATATATATATATATATATATATATATGGACTATATTACGTTCTTGCAGTAATCGATATATTATGATTAATATTATTATGCTAACAATTAAATTAACTTTGTAAACAATTTATATATTTTGTGTATATGTATATAGATGAATATTAATTTATTTACTTATTATTTTGGATGACAAGGAGAAAAACTAAACTTGTGACTTGTACAAAAATTATTTTTCACACACCTACTATGTCACCCCTTGCAAGACATTTATTTATTTAGTTATACAACACCGTGCGAAATGTGGAGTGATACATACTCCAAATTTAGGGGAAAAATATCAGTCAATAATTCACATAGGACAAAAAATAACGCATTTAATATAGGCCCTGTTTGGTAATATAATTAGTTTATTAGTCAATTTTGGCTTATTTGATCACTATTAAATGTTTGATTTGGTTAAACAATTAATATGAGTGTTTGATTAATTAACCTTTTGTAACAACGTATTGCTCCAAAATGTTAAAATTTAAAAAGCTGCTCAAAGTAGTTTTTTCGATCAGCTTTTTGAAAAAGTTATTATGCATGTAATCAACTATCAGCTAACAGTTAATTTACTAAACACTTTTCTACAATCAACTAATGCTATCAACTAGTCAAACTCACTAACCCAATCAACCAGCTAACAGCTATTTACCAAACACCCCATAATTTATTAATTTATTTGACATGTTTAATTTATTTTAAATTTTTGGTGGTTGAGCATTATGATATGTTTCTCTTTTTTTAATTTATATATGTTTCTAGCTGCTTATTTTCTTAATCCAAAATTTAAAAAGTAAAAAAAAAAAAAAAATCAATAACGAAGTATAATTCTGTGAGTAGGACATATTCAATAACGATGGATTCTTACCAAATACCAAAGTAACCAAACCGTGTCCACTCAAAGAATACTTTTCTACGGGGTTGAAAATGAAAAGTTTGAACAAACAAAGAGGTGGAAAGTTCAATTCAAAAGTTAAAGTGGGGGGGGGTCCAAAAGAAAAAAAGCTGAAATTGGTTAAGTGGGCACTGGGAACCTAGGAAGGGTTTTCTTCGAAATTAAACGACCAGCAAAATAATTCAATTTTTTTTTGTATATTATTTTTCTTAAGATTTAAGAAACTAACTATTGTAAGCCATGGAAGCTGTCTTGATGCTTTAACAATAATAAAAATATAATAATCCATTAATTGAAGAATTTGATTCCCTCAAACGATGCCTAGATCAGAGTTCAAAATTTGTAAATAAATTTACAAATGTCGAAAATGTTCTCATAGTCATAAATTGCTAAAATTTAATGTTATCAATGAACTATATATAGAATTAAATCTAAATTACTGGAATTAGTTTTAAATGCTCCGTCTTTTCCGCATCCTCTCGCAAATCGCTGATCCCTCTACCTGATCGTGATCTTCGATCGTGCTATTGTGTTCGGTTGATCGTGTTTCTGTGTTTGTTTCTGAACGTGGCTCCCTCTCTTAGCGTAGCCTGAGAAAGTGTTTCCCTAGGTTTCTAGGGCTTTTATATTGCTTTGCATAATGGAATTGTCAACACGAATTAGTGTCTTTCTGGTGATTGCGGTCGTTATTCATCATGGATACCAGACAAATTGAGGAGAGGTGCGCGGCCTTGAATCTGGTTGAGGAAGAATCCGTCGGATTGGAAGCGCTTGATGTCCAAGCATGCCCGGATGCATCGATCCAGCACAACCTTGTCAGTCGTTTTCTTACGGATCGACCAATCAAATTCGAGTTTATGCAACAGATCATGGCCTCTGTCTGGAGGCCGGTCATGGGAATGCAGGTGATCTCATTGACGGACGAATTGTTTCTTTTCCAGTTCCCTCATCCGAAGGATCTCAAGAGGGTCCTCGATGATGGCCCATAGACGTTTGAGAACAGCCTTCTGATATGCGAGGCAGTCCCACCGGATTCTAGACCGAAGGATGTCAAACTGGATGCGGTTTGTTTCTGGGCTCAAATTCATGGACTGCCGTCCGTGTTTGCCACCAAGGAATTTCTGACGAAGATTGGGGATTATATAGGAAGTTTCATCGCCGTCGACCCTGGCAATTTTGGGGGTTCATGGCGCAGTTTTTTCCGAATCAGAGTGCGGATGGATATCAATGTTCCCTTGAAGAGGAGGATGAAGTTGACGCGTAAGGATGGTTCATCACAATGGGTCTCGTTTCGATACGAGAGACTGGGCACGTTCTGCTTTTGCTGCGGAGTGCTGGGTCATGTGGACAAATTCTGTAAAAGAGTGTATGAGGAGGGTACTGCCCCAGAAGATTTCCCTTTCGGTTCGTGGATGCGAGCCGGACCAAGGCGACAGGTTAGGCCAGTGGGGGCAAAATGGTTGTTGTCATCCCAGTCGAAACTCACGGTTCTATCTAACGTCCCTGATGCTGGTCCACCTCTAAGGACGACAATAACCATGGAAGAAAGTGGCGGTCTATAGGGTGAACTCAAGAGACGCAGGGAGGAGAGTGGGACGTCGGGAAGTGATCGGGAAGATGATGTAACAATGCTGGAATCTGTTAGTGTTCTGCCAAAGGCGGGTCTGGAGGGCCAGGCTCGCCTGGATCAATGAGTATCATAAGCTGGAACTGCCGGGGTTTGGGCGGCACCCGGTCAGTTCGCGAACTCTTGGGCATGGTGTCCAAGCAGCGGCCCTCATTCGTTTTCTTAATGGAAACGAATGCGGATGACGTAAAGGTGGAGCAGGTGAGAGTGCAGTTGGGTTTTGAGGGGGCTCTTAGCGTGGATCGTGTGGGTCTAGGTGGTGGTTTGGCTCTGTTTTGGAGGGATTCTGATGCAGTCACTCTTTTAAGTTACTCGGACAACCATATCGATGTGATTGTTGATATTCCAGGTCGATAACGATGGAGGCTCACTGGCTTCTACGGTAACTGGGATAGGTCACAGAGACATATTACATGGAATCTGCTGCGCCAGCTGAGAGACAAGTCGACACTCCCGTGGCTTGTGGTGGGTGACTTAACGATATTACAAGTTTATCGGAGAAAAGAGGCGCCCACTCGCACCCGGAATCACTAATTGAGGGGTTCAATGACACCCTAAGTGATTGTCGGCTTAATGATCTTGGGATGATAGGTGCCCGATTCACATGGGAGCGTGGTCACGGAACTGATGCATGGGTTGAAGAACGTCTGGATAGAGCAGTAGCAACAGTGGAGTGGTCAGAATTACATGAGGAGGTGATGGTCCAGAATCTACATACTCTGTCATTAGATCATTGTGCCATTTCTGTTGATCTGGAAACGAGACCGGTGCGGACAGCCATGCGCAACTTCAAATTCGAATCAGCTTGCCTCATGGAGGAAGGATGTTTGAAGGTGGTTGAAGAGGCTTGGCGCCAATCTATGGGAATGCCGTTCCAGGAACGAATTCAGCTATGTGCGAAGCAGTTGGGGAAGTGGGGGGGGGGGGGGGGGGGGGGGAGGGAACATTTCAGATATTTTGGGAACCGTATTAAAAATCTACGGCACAAATACGAGGCTCTAAAGGAGGATAGGCGCACGCAAGCAGTGAATGAATTTTTAATGGTCCGAGAAGAGCTGGAGGATTTATTGAAGCAAGATGAAATTTTCTAGAAACAGCGGTCCAAGCAATTGTGGTTGAAACAGGGAGATGCTAACACAAAGTACTTTCATAAGATGGCCTCAGTCCGCCGCAAAAGAAATACCCTACAACGGATCAAGGACCAGGAGGGACACTGGAGGGATGGAACGGCTATGCACAATGAAATATTAAGGTATTTTAATTGCATTTTTTGTTCCAGCAATAGTAACCAGGACCTGTTCCATCGTGTACAACAATGGGTAACTGATGAGATGAATATCTCCATGTTACAACCGTTCACGATGGCAGAGGTGAAAGCGGCACTGTTTCCTATGGCGCTGGAAAAAGCACCGGGCCCAGATGGCATGTCCCCGGCCTTTTATCAACATTTTTGGCCGGTCCTAGGACATGACTTGTCGGTTTTTATCTTCAAATGCATGGCAGACAAGGCTTTTCCGCCGGGACTTAATACATCAAACATTGTATTACTCCCAAAGAAAAAGGTCCCTAAAAAGGTATCTGATTTACGCCCGATAGCCCTTTGTAATGTCGCTTACAAAGTGTTTGCCAAGATGATGGCTAATAGGCTAAAAGGAACTTTGGGAACGATAGTGTCACAATCCCAGAGTGCCTTTGTCCCTGAGCGTCTCCTGACAGACAACATCATTATAACATGGGAACTTGGGCATTATTTAAGGAGAAAGACGAGTGGGATTTTGGGGTGGACTGCCTTAAAATTAGACATAGCCAAGGCTTACGACAGGATGGAATGTGGTTATTTAAAGGGGATGTTGGGTGCACTTGGCTATGCACGGGAATGGGTTCAGGCCGTTATGTTATGTGTCTCAACTGTTAACTACACAATTCAAGTTAATGGGGAAGTCATTGGCACGGTGTGTCCTACTCGGGGTATACGCCAGGGGGACCCATTATCCCCATATCTCTTCATCCTATGCGCTGAAGGTTTATCCTTACTGTTACAGCAAGCGAAGGCACGTGGTGACATCCATGGGGTTAGGGTGGCCCGGGGAGCCCCGGCGATCACCCATCTATTTTTTGCTGACGACAGCTTACTAATTTTCAGGGCCACACCAAACGAAGCTCTAAAAGTCAAAGAATGTTTACAGTTGTATAGCGAGGCATCGGGACAGCAAATCAATTTTGACAAATCAAATGCAGTGTTCAGCCTCAACACACAACCTGCCATACGGGAGCTAATCTCGGGATGTATTGGTGTTCAGGTGGCTAATGACCTGGGCCGATATTTAGGCCTCCCCTCGATGCTGGGCCGTAATAAAAAGGCTATTTTCAGGTATGTTGAGGAAAAGATCCGGGAACGGATAGGAATGTGGCAACATAAATTATTATCAAGGGCAGGTAAAGAGGTCCTTATAAAGAGTATAGCTCAATCCTTACCTATTTTCACCATGTCGACTTTCTTACTTCCAAGACGGACATGTGACTCTATTGAAAAATGTCTTAATAGGTATTGGGGTGGTGGGGGTACAGGAAGTCGAGGAATTCACTGGTTGAGTTGGTCCCGGTTATGTGTACCGAAAATGCTGGGGGGTTGGGGTTTAAGAGGCTGCATGAATTCAATATAGCTTTGCTTGCAAAGCAGGGATGGTGACTGTTAGTAAATCCGAAGTCGTTGGTGAGCAGATTGTTGAAAGCGAAGTATTTCCCGAATTGTGAATTTTTGGAGGCACACATTGGGAATAATCCAAGCTATTTGTGGCGGAGCATCATCGCAGGTCAGGAAATTCTGAAGAGGGGGGGTGGCACATCGTATTGGTAATGGTGCGAGTACTAAACTTTGGGATTGGGGGTGGTTATCGGATAATTCTGATCCTAACCTACACACGCCGTACATTGATGAGCTACGAGATGCCCGGGTAAGTGGTCTGCTGACAGTCGAAGGAAGCTGGGATATTGACGTGATCAGGGACATTTTTGTGGAGATTGATGTTCAGCGAATCCTAGCAACTCCAATAAGCTGCCTTTTTAATGACTCGTGGAGATGGATTGGCGACTTGAGGGGTCAGTACACAGTGAAACAAGGTTACCGGTTGCTTATGACTGATGTAAGACAAGATGATGAGACGGAAGGCTTCAGGCGTGGAAATGGTTGTGGTCATTGCCAATTCCGCCAAAAATAAAAAACCTGCTGTGGCGTTGTGCTACGGGTGTGCTTCCGATACGTGAAAATTTATAAAAGAAGCATGTGTGGATAGGGGGGGTTGTCCTATGTGTAGTTTTACGGCTGAAACCCAAGAACATCTTTTTGGTGAGTGCTGGTTTGCTATGGAATTATGGGGTCAGACAGACGTACTGCAGTAACATTGGCTGCCATTGTGGAAGTGCTCTGGACATCGCGTAATGAGAGTGTCTGGAAGAATGTGTCACCGGTCATTATAACGATGCGTAATAATGTTCATTCGCTACAAATTGTTTGGCAGGAAAATTTTGACAACCATGTCAGGGAGGGGATAACCACCAGCAGCGCGTCTTGGAGTCCTCCTCCGAGGGGAAGGCTTAAATGCAATGTGGACGTGGCTATCTTCTCAAGCGATGCTGGTTTCGGTGCTATCCTTCGAGACCATACTGGACGGTTTATGGCGGCAAAAAGTGGCCATGTTGCGGGCGTTCAAGACCCTTTCATAGCGGAGGTGATCGCGGCGAAGGAGGCCTTATCTTGGCTAAAAACTCGTCAATCCTCAAATATCATTATTGAGTCCGATTGTTTAAATTCTTGCAATGCTTTTAATTCCTGTATTTCTGATTATTCGTACGTAGGGTTACTTGTTAAGCAATGTGTTTCTATTGCTAACGACATTGGTGATGTGAGTGTTTGCCATGTCAAGAGATCAGCGAACCGAGTGGCTCACGAATTAGCGAGGGCAACTGGTTCTGTGACTGTCTCAGGAGAGTGGGTTGTTACCCCGCCAACTTGTATTTCGGATTTTCTAAGCTATTAATGAAGTTTGTTCCTTTTGTTTAAAAAAAATGAACTATATATGGTACTTAAAAGATAATATTAAAAATACACTAATATGACAACTATTATGTAGTATGATGATACATATGATACTATTCAAAATAGAGCAAATACCAATTTGGGTCCTGTGAGTATTAATAAAACGTCAGTTTTGATCCACATGTTTAATTCCTACCAATTTTCATCTACAACTACTGTTTTAGTACCAAATTTCATCCACGATTATTGTTTTAGTGCCAAAATTCATCACGTCGGTCACTCTTTCATTTAAGACATGTTGAAAAATGAAATTATTAAGGATATTTTTGTCCTTTTCAAATTAAGATCCCAATTTGAGCATGAATAAAGTTATAAAGAGATTTAAGTTCTAAGATCTATCCCAATTTACAATTCTCCCCTCTTCAAATTAAGGTAGGATGAGGAGGAGAATTGCGAATTGGGATTGATCTTAGGGTTTAAATCTCTTTATTCATGTTCAAATTGGAATCTTAAGTTGAAAAGGACGAAAATGTCTTTAAATTTTTTAGATTTCGGCATGTCTTAAATGGATGGGGTGACCGGCGTGATAAATTTTGATACTAGAATAATACTCGTGGATGAAAATTGGTACTAGAACAATAATCGTGGACGAAAATTGGTAGGAATTAAACATGAGGACCAAAATCGTCATTTTGCTAATACTCGTGGGACCACAATTGGTATTTGCTCATTCAAAATGGGTAGAAGATCATATCTTGTAAAGAATCATGAGTGTTTCAAAGAAAAAAAAAAAACACTAATACAATTATACTTTTAAATTTCAACACTTTTGTTAAATTGATAAGTTAGTGACCGTTATCGAATTCTTATCATAAGATTGATCGAGTTTTTCATAAGTATTACACTTTTTTTTCATAGGTATTAGACTTCCTCACATACATAACATCAATCATTAATATTACATTTTTTCTCATAAATAGAGTTAATCAACGATTTGGTCTCTCAATTATTAGCGAATTGTCAATGTAGTCCCTCAATTGCTTATTCATCGATTTGGTCCCCCGAAACAATTATTTTTAGTCGATTTAGTCCCTCCAGTCGTCGATTTAGTCCCTCCGGATCGTTGACGGAAGACGGCCGGAGGGACTAAATCGACTAAAAATAATTGTTTTCGGGGACCAAATCGATGAATAAGCGATTGAGGGACTACATTGACAGTTCGCTAATAATTGAGGGATCAAATCGATGATTAATTCTCATAAATATTACACTTTTTCCTCATAAGTAAAAATCAATCAATTTATCTCTAACCAGTATTACATTTTTCTCATAAGTAACTCTTCAACTCCTAAATATTACATTTTGATTTCAAAACACTACATTATTTTCTCTCAAAAGTATCATACTTTTCCTTATAAGTAATATTACACTTTCGTTCATAAGTAACAATCAATTTATTCATGATTAGTATTATTATTATTATTATTATTTTTTTGTATTATAGTTTCCCTAATAAGTAACAATCTATTTCTCTCTGATTAATATTATATTTTTTCTCATAAGTAACTTTTCAGCCCTAAATATTACATTTTTGAGTTAATTACATTTGTGGTCCTAGACTTATATGTTACAGTCAATTTTTAGTCCTTTTTTATCAGAACATTCACATTTGATCCTAGTATTATTGTGGCATGACCATTTTTTGTCCTCCGTTAACAAAATCGTTGAAATGTTGTTAAATACAAAGACATTTCAATCATTTTTATACAAAGACCCCATTATATTTTTATGTTTATTTAAAAAAAAAATAAAATCAGTAATTGAAGACCCAAATGGCTTTGTATTTAACGACATTAAACTGTTTTTTTGATAGATGACCAAAAATGGTCATGTCACAATAATACTATGACCAAATATGGATGTTCTAAAAATTAAAAAAAAAAAGAAAAAAAAAAACTAAACTAAAAGTGGACTGTCACCTATAAATCTAGGACCAAAAATGAATTTAACTCTTACATTTTTCCTCAAAACTATTACACTTTATCTAATGAGTGACTCTCTTGTGAAACCGTCTCACATATCTTTATCCGTGAGACGGGTCGGTTCAAAATTGAAATGTAATACTTATACTGAAAAATGTAATACTAATAAGGAATAAATTGTTTGTTACTTATAAAGGAAACTATAATACTTTTGAGGAAAAATGTAATACTAAAAAATATCACACTTTCCGTTATAAGTAACAAACACTTTATTCCTATTTAATATTACATTTTTTAGTATAAGTATTACATTTTCATTTTGACCCAATCCGACGGACAATGATCTGTGAGACAACTCATAGAAGTTTTTGCCTTATCTAATACTACGTAAGTAACAATCAATTTATCACTTATTAATATTACACTTTTCATTTTGCCTCAACCCGTCTCACGAATTACAGAACAATCGTTATACCCTGCACCACGGCGCACAGTGCACTATGCGCCCTGCGCCTCCCAAAACGACGTCGTTTTGGGAGACGCGGTAGGAAGTTGACATGATTATGTATATTTGTTTATACAATTATGTATATTTTTTATTATGTACATTTTTTTTTATACAATTATGTACATCCAAATCAGGAAATTTTTGTGTATTATGTTAAGAGTTGATGTGTATTATGTTAAAAGTTTATGTTTATTATGTATTATGTTAGATTATGTGTATTATCTTTTTAAAAAGAATATGTGTATTTTGTTATATAATTATGTATATTCATGTATACAATTATGTGTATTCTAGTATAACATTATGTATATTTTTTAACATGAGATTTTTTTTTAAGGAAAATTAACTGCCAAACACTTGGTAGCGAAATTTCAAAAAAAAAATAAAAAATTGAAACGACGTTGTTTTGTATCTGGGCGCATAATGCAACGCGCGCCGTGGTACAGGATATAAATTGCCATTACAGAAGAGTCAGTAATTTGAGTAAATGATATATTTTCAATTTGTCATAGTAAATGTATAAACAATAAATATTCTATTATTTCAAATTCTTCTCCCTATTTCAAATTCTTATTTAAAGGCGTTGTGAGTATCAATGCCATAAATTAAATATGGTTGAATTTAGTAATAAACACAATATTCATTGTTAAACATCTCAAATATCATAATTTTAATTGATAAAAAAAATAAAAAAATCTTACTAATTAAAATAAACTAATACACCATGCATAAATTAAATTACTATCATAAAACATGAAATTAATCAAAACCTTAAAATCATAAAATTTCCCTTACCTAATAGGAGTGTCGTTTTCACTTGAGAAATGGCTTTTTGAGGACATTGAAAAGAAGTGGGGTTGGGTGGGGGTCCATTGTAACCCTAAATTGACAAACCATCACCTGAAATGCAAAAAGGTTTGAGATTCCTAAAACCTTAAAATATAAACAATAACCCCACATGACATGGATGGTGAGTGATGTATGATGGATGATAATTGATGAGAAATTTGTTGACATTAGCTTAGCTTAGGGGGGGCGGCTGTACCCTTATCCCAATACTATGCATGACATTAAATGTAGTAGGCATGATGTGTTACATTATGGTGGGAAAAGTATGGTGCACCTAATTCGATCTGATGTAATGAGTTCCCAAAATGGAAATTGAAAATCAAAATAATAAGAATTTGTCAATTTTCTTCAATCAACATGACCTACATGGGCAAATTATGTTGTGTATGGTGCACACGGTTGCAAAAACGACGTCATTTTACATTTTTAAAAAAATTATTTTCAATTGTCGTTAGTTACGTAGACATATGTTCATAACTTTATAATTTCACATTCTGAATGTATAGTTTTGAGGTTATAGATGTGTAGTTATGCAATTTTGAATGTATAGTTATGAATGTATAGTTATGAAGTTATGGATGTGTAGTTATGCAATTCTGAATGTATAGTTATGAAGTTATGGATGTGTAGTTATGCATGCTATTCTGAATGTATAGTTATGAAGTTATGGATGTCTAGTTATGCAATTCTTAATGTACAGTTATGAAGTTATGGATGTGTAGTTATGCATGCAATTCTGAATGTATAATTATGAAGTTATAATTCCACATTCTGAATGTATAGTTATGAAGTTATGGATGTGTAGTTATGCATGCAATTCTGAATGTATAATTATGAAGTTATGGATGTGTAGTTATGCAATTCTGAATGTATAGTTATGAAGTTATGGATGTGTAGTTATGCAATTCTGAATGTATAGTTATGAAGTTATGGATGTGTAGTTATGCAATTCTGAATGTATAGTTATGAAGTTAATGGACGTGTAGTTATGCAATTCTGAATGTATAGTTATGAAGTTATGGATGTGTAGTTATGCAATATTGAATGTATAGTTATGAAGTTATGGATGTATAGTTCAAATTATGCACAACATAATGCCGTTGACCGCAAGCGAAATTGATTTTTTTTTTTAAGTTGGACGTCAAAACGACATCGTTTTTGCAACCGTCGGTTGCACAGCATAACGCTCTGCCTACATCGCAACCAGCTTTGTTGGCGTGAATGGCCGTGCACTCTTGTCCCTTAAGAGAGGTCGGGAGTTCGAACCCCCTCCCTTAAGAGAGAACGTGAGTTCGAAATCCCTCTCGTATGAAAAAACCAATTTGGTCAGCACTTTGCTCCTTAATTGAACCGGTTTAGTGCGAACGAGAATTAATATGAGTATGGTACGGGCTTAAAGGTGTCTCCTACAGTTAGGTTATGCTTATTAATTGATCCAGTCCGGTGCGAATAGGGATTAATCTGAGTATGGTATGTGCTTAAAGGTGTCTCCTACAATTAGGTTATGCACAGGACACCTCGTGGTTTGACAAAAAAAAAAAAAAAAAAAAAAAAAAAAAAAAAACATGGCGTACTATTCATTGCCCAAAATTGATTTTTTTTTTTTTTTAAAAAAAATATATTTCTTAAAAAATATTCTACGATTATGTAAAATCAAATTAAATTATATGATGAACTTTCACGATTATGTCCATTGTATTATCCTGATTATTGAGATCCCTCCTAAAAGGATCAAACATTTTACTCTTCCCTAAGACCGTGAACAATCTTAAAAGTTGTATATTTTATTTTTAAATGTGAATAGTAATTGCAAGCATCCAAATTTTGAAAGCATTACAAATACTATTACTCTCATGTTTTGTTATTAATTACTTTTTAAAACTTTTTCTATTTATCTCCAAAAAAAACTTTTTCTATTTTTACAATAAATTTAAATATTATTCCGTATTATATCATATTTTGATTGTGAGTTAGAATTGTAGGTTTATGGAAAAAATGGTAGAGAATTGTAAATATGTTGATATGATAGTAAGGAAGGAATTAGGAAGAAAAAATGGTAGAGAATTGTAAATATGTTGATATTATAGTAAGGAAGGAATTAAGAAGGAATTGCAATGATAATAATAGTCTAATATTGTGGAAGTAGCTCAATTTAAAGAGATTTGGAGTGTTTGGCAATTAGCTGATAGCTGATGAATTTACTTGGTTGTTGATAACTGATGAATTTACCTAGTTGTTGAATTGATAGTTGATTATGTTACCTGTTTTGACCAACTCATAATATTAGCGTATTACATAAATGTGTTTAGTAAACACCTACATGTAAAATGACTTATAAGGGTGTAAGTATATAATTGTGATATTTACTAACTCTTAAATTACTTTTACAATTTGTTATTGTCGATGTTATTAATTATTTGTGACTATTTTTTTTATTAATAACATTATAAGTATAAAGAAATACACCATAGTTAATAATAATCCAATCTTAAACATATAAATAAATATAGAATAAACATAAGTTGTTATTAATAATACTAATTCAACTTAATGATTTAACACAAACACAATTATATTTATATATATATATATATACAGAGAGAGAGAAGAAAGTTCAAATGCGACGGGGTCTTCCTGTGCGGCGGACTTTTAGAAAACACCAACAGTGTTAACGAAAGGCACCAACAGTGTAAGGGAAACATGCCACAATGAAAGGCAAAAACACGCCAAAAAATACACAACACACCAAAAAAAAAAAAAAATACCATATAACTCACCACCCCTAATGGTGTATTTTCGAACACTGTATGGTGCTTTTACTCACAGCGAATGGTGTGTTTTTTGTGATGCGTACCTAATTTGTGTGTGTTTTTGTGGTGCATTTCCTAACTTTGATGGTGTATATTTGCTTTACTATTGGTGACGCCGCACCGCTGCACAAGAAGACCTCGCCGCACCTGAACTCGACTATATATATATATATATATATATATATATATATATATATATATATATATATATATATATATATATATATATATATATATATATATATATGAGACCTCCTGATATCCATTGATTCATTTTCAATTAATGGTTGAGATTATAAGAGATTGTGGTAGTAATTAAGGAAATTTTCCAATGAAAAGGAGATAATAGTAATTTGAGTTCTATGTTTATTTATGGCTATAATATAATTGAAAATCTGAAGCATTAAATTAGGGAGTTTAATACTTTGAATTATTTACAAAGGCTGATGAACTGAACGTGGCGTGAACAAGGCTTGAGGAGAAAACGAACAGGTGGGAGGGCATAAACAACGACGGAGCACACTTCTGAAATGGCTAGTAGCAGTACAGGTATGTGCGTTTACGTTCCCTCGTGTGTGCTTATGCTGAATATTGTGGTTTTTTCCCGGAGGGGTGGGGGGAGGGGTATGGGGGTTGTTGGACGAACTAGAAGTTATGTGATGTGCATAACCCGTGTGTGTTCAAGTAGGTGCATACATGTCTGATTGTGAAACAGATTGGTTGGCGGGAGGATGCATACTAATTCTTTACACCACCCCCCCCCCCCCCCCCAAATCACTTTCTCACGCACACACACAAGAATGGTGAAATTATTGTTTGCACATTGGTTTTTTTAAAAAATTTCGGGAGATTGGTTGGCCGACATAATTGAAAAGAGTTGTTTGTGCGTGGGATAGTGATTGTTGACAGTGTGGAACGGTAAGCATGGTTATTACAACTTAGTATGATGAACGTTACGGTGTATGGTGTGTAGGCCTGAAAAGGCCTGTGCATATCGCCTGCATCTCTCTGAGGAGATTGGTGATGTTTTTTCTGGGTTTTTTTTTTTTTTTTTGTTAGACGGCCTAAATGTAATGGGATGTGTTTGTGCGAGCTTCGGAATTTATGAAGTGTGGAACGACAAGAGTATGTCGATCACTACATACTATGTGAGTTTTGATATAAAAACTTGTGTGACTAAATGATGATTTCTGATACATTTTCATTCAATAAATGAGATGTCCCAATGGAAGCATTCACCCATTAAATATTGTTATCTCCGTTAGCAGAGGTCTCGTTGATTGCGGTAGACGCGTTGACTTATTGGTTGAGTTTAAAATTGTTATTAATTTGTTTTTATGCGGTGAGCGTTGTTGTATGCAGGTGAATGCATTATTCAGTAAAGTATAGCTGTAAGTAAATACTAATATGGTGCATATGTATCTTCGTGCGCTGCTAGTGGCGTAGCAGGCCACCGGTCAGTGCATACTGCTGTGGGTAAAAACATGCATGTGTCGCGGTGTGCATTAGTGAAGAAAAGAAAGTTCATAGCACTCGTCTCTGTGTGGGTTTTATGTTTTGGTTTTAGGTTAGCTCTCTGCTGGCACCCAAGTTTGCGCGCACTTGACAATTGATTTTTATTTCATACAAGGATGTGTGCATAGTTGTATAAAGGTGAATGCGATACACTGTAAACAGGAGTTATTACGTATTACTAATATGGTGTGTGCGTTGTTGGCCAGCAGTCTGTGCATTTCGCCGAGTAGGCCAGCCATCTGTGCGTAGTAGTAAAAAAGGATGATTTATCCATAGTTGATATAAAAACTTGTGTGACTAAATGATGATTTCTGATACATTTTCATTCAATAAATGAGACGACCCAATGGAAGCATTCACCAATCAAATATTGTTATCTCCGGTAGCAGAGGTCTCATTGATTGCGGTAGACGCGTTGACTTATTGGTTGGGTTTAAAATTATTATTAATTTATAATTATGTTGTGAGCGCTCTTGTATGCAGGTGAATGCATTATTATTCAGTAAAGTATAGCTGTAAGTAAATACTAATATGGTGCATATGCATCTTCGTACACTGCTATTGCCGCAGCAGGCCACCGGTCAGTGCATACCGCTATGGCTAAAAATATGCATGTGTTGCGGTGTGCGTTGTTGGTCAACAGTCTGTGCATTACTAATATGGTGTGTGCGTTGTTGATCAACAGTCTGTGCATTTCAGCGAGGCAATGAATGCTTGCATGTATCCGTGTGTGCATTATCCGATCGAAGTTAGTGCGTAAAGCTTGTGAGAATTCAAATGCATTTAAAAAAAACCCCAAAACGTAAGAGGAATATAAGACACAACTGTAATTCAAAATGTTCAAGTGAAAACCCAAAATAAAAACCACATCTAAAATGATATACTAGACTTGTTTGTTTTACCTACCAAATGGTTCTTGTCTATAAATGATACTTGTGGAAATAAAGTTTTTATTTTGAAATTTCACTGACACTACAGAAGCACTCTTAGACCAACAAAATACATGCAATTAAACCCATGTAAATATCACACATCTTAGAATAATTAACAGAAATATACTCACTATAAGAGTAAAAACCTAACATATGACCAAAAAGTTTTTTTTTTTAAAAAAAATCAATGCTTACTTCATTCTCAATTGCAGTGCCAATCTGCAATGCAGCTTGGAGTACTTGAACATACTTATTCTCATTGCCACACATCATCATCAAACCCATCATCTGATGTATCACAATGACGGCCATTTTATCAGCCGGTAAAGAGTCAATGTAAGTCGAGTAAGCAGCCCTATTTTTTCTTAGTCCTCTGAGTCTTCTGCTCCTTCTCTATGGTATCTCTCAGGGGCTCAAATGACATCAAACCTAAAAACAAAAACATAAACAGACTAAACAATGAAAAAAAAAAAAACAAAATAAAACAGTAATGCCAAAGCAAACCTCAGACTAACGCTGCACAACCCACCCACCCCCCACCCCCCTCTCCCCAAATATGCACACACCTTTTTCCACCAATACACACCCCTAGTCCACCAATTACATACAGATCACCCCTCCCTAATTTTCAGAAGATTATTTCACAGTACTTTGCTAGCTCTGTATAATGATAATTCAACTTCTGAAAAATACTTGTATATACAAATCCAACAAACCATCAAAAACTTAACTAGAATACCACCTAATTTTTCCACCATTAAAACACCATAAATGTGTTTATATTCATAATTGCAACATCCCCTACCAAATTCATTGGACCATTAATGGAAAAAAGTTAAAAAAATACCATTCCCTCAGACAACAAAACAAACACATAATTAAAAAGGAATCATACACTGTAATCTTAACATATTCTTAAGCAAACAAATAAGAAACATACAAAAAACACAATTAAAAGCATATGCTAAAGGTAATACAATCCAATGTACCATACACCCATCCCCTTTAGCCATTAAACACTGGAAATCTGTTTCATATAAGCCAAAAATAAAAATAAAAAAGAAACCCTACAGAAAAACCCTACTGCAAATCTTCAATCACCAGAGCCCTACCGCATCACCACCGGCCAACCCAAAAACCACGCTAGAGCAAGTACCCCCGGACTCCAAAAATCACCGTAGACCGCCACAGGCCCAAACCTGCAACCATACACACATCCACTGCCGCCCCAAAAACTCACCCACCCCTGTCGCACCAACCCCCCCGTTTCGCCGTGTGAATCCCCACCAAACGAACAACAAAAGCCCAAAGAAACCTAAGCAGAAACAAAGAATGAAGCAGGAAATACCTAGACGAACGCCAGAAGAAGAACCCCTTCTACGTTTTGAGCGCTTGATGGATGAGCCAGCCATGGAGAATAGGGAACTACGGCTGCCGAGAAGAACGGAGGATGCTATCGCAATGTATGCAATTATGCGCCTTGTCCGAGAGGAATGGTGAACCGTCGTTTGAGAATCCAAAATCCACAAAACACAAAACGGAAATAAATATCATTTACCGCTTACGACACGGTAAGACAATAAATGCGCATAGCAAATTACATCCCTATCTCTAAGTAAATCCCAGACCAGTAATTTTGGAATAAAACAATCTATAAATCTAAACAGTTTAAAAATAAAAACAAACAAACAGGATCTAGGCTCACGAACTCACCTAACTAGGGGGATTCCACTGGATTCAAAATCTATATATATACATATATATGTATATGTATATGTATGTGTATATATATATATATATATATATATACACATATACATATATATATATATATATATATATATATATATATATATATATATATACATATATATATATATATATATATATATATATATATATATATATATATATATATACATATATATATATATATAGGGAATGGATCCTATGAGAATACTCTCATAGGAGAGAAATAAGAATCAATTTCAGCTTTACATCTGTAAAAATTTGACGGATCTGATTAGGTTTAAAAAAAAAAAGATGCGGTGGCAATTTCGTAATTATTAGAGCGGTTAGATTCTTATGTTATTGTTAGATTAGTTTGGTTAGTCATCACCTACCTTCCTAAGTTTCTGATATATATTAGTATATATAATAACCGTGTAATCTCATTAAACTCAATATATTATACATTTATCTGGTATCAGAAGAAGTTTCCGATCCTATGGCCAACCAAAGCGATAACAACTCACCGCCGGCGACTGAAACTGCTCCGGTGGCCTTGTCCAACCACTCCGTCGCTGTTGTTTCGCCGAATGGTTCTCGGACTCCCAACACGCTCCAGCAGGCACATCACTATGTGTCAATTAAACTAACCTCCACGAACTACTTGTTCTGGAGAGCACAGCTCGTTCCCTTCTTGCGAGGCCAGAATTTATATGGTTTCGTGGACGGCACCAACCTTTACCCATCGGAGATCGTAGCTGCCTCTTCATCATCGACGGCGTCGACGACAGACTCCCTTCGTGCCTTCTGGGTGCAGCAAGACCAGAGCATTCTGAGTATGTTGGTATCCTCCTTGTCTGAGGAAGTGCTGTATCTCGCTATTGGTCACGCCACCTCTAGGTCGGTTTGGTTAGCGATTGAAACAGCCCTCGGCTCTGCTTCTCGGTCACGTTCCCTAAGCCTGCTAACGCAGTTGCAAAGTCTCTGTCAGGGTGACTCTTCGCGGTCAGAATATCTTGGGCGAGCCTAGGTCATGGTGGAACAGTTTGCACAGGCCGGACTTCCTATCGGGCTGGATGAACAAAACCTCCATGTCTTCAGAGGTTTACGCCCAGAGTATAGGTCGTTGGTGGCGTCGCTCACGACAAAAGCATCTTCTCTGACCTTACCGGAGGTTGCAGACCTCCTTTCGACGCATCACTACCTCTTCCCGGAAGATGTGACTACAGTTGCTAAACAACCGCTGTCACGTTAATCGCCAGTCAGGCTGCGTCGAATATTCGAGCTCCGGCGAACGGTGGTCGTGGTCGTGGCCGCAACCAGCGAGGACAACGTGAGAGAGGAAATCGCAGTCGTGGCGGCGTGAGGTGTCAAATATGTGACATACCAGGCCACACCGCCCTAACATGCTACAGGCGATTCAACACCGTCGTTCAACACCAGCATCCGCCACAACAGGTATCTCGACCACCACAAACACATGTTGCGTTTCAGCCACATCAAGAGTACCATACATCTGCAGCCTTCACCAATGTTTGGTATCTACACACTGGTGCCAATGCGCATGCTACCCCAAATATTGATGCACTAAATGAGGTAGAACCATACCCCGGGGGAGAAGCACTACGAGTGGGCGACGGGTCAGGTTTGTCAATTCATAGCACTGGTTCTGTTTCTTTAAATTCCAAATCCTAGTCTCTATTTCTAAAACGCGTTTTGCATGTTCCTAAACTACGTGCATCTCTCATGTCAGTCCAAAAGTTTACACAAGATAACAATGTCTACTTTGAATTTCATCCATTTTACTTTGTTGTGAAGGACCGTACAACACACCAAACGCTTCTTAGAGGTCCTAGCAATGGCGGATTGTACTCCCTAAACATGTCTGCTCCAGTCGCGTTGCTATCCGCCAAAGCATCCCCGCAGGTCTGGCATGAACGTCTAGGCCATCCCCGCATTCAGGTTCTTCGATAGGTTTTATCCAGTTGTCCTGTCGTAGGCCCATTTAAATCTTTGAATAATCTATGTAATGCATGCCAATTAGGAAAATCTGCCCGATTTTCGTTAGCACGCTTAGAACACTCTAGTCAGTCAGTTTTAGATTTGATTTTCACGGATATTTGGGGTCCTTCCCCAGTCTCGTCAACTGATGGATATAAATATTTCGTTTTATTTGTTGACGACTACTCCCGGTATATGTGGCTATACCCCATGAAATTAAAATTAGACATATATTCTATCTTTAATATGTTTCGTACGTTAGTTGAAAAACAGTTTTCCCGTCCAATCAAGTCTATACAATCTGACATGGGGGTGAATACCGCAAACTACATTCGGTATTTACCGCTGCAGGGATTGTACACAGACAGTCGTGTCCTCGCACACACGAACAGAACGGTCGCGTGGAACGCCGTCACCGTCACCGTCATGTCGTTGAAACCGGTCTAGCCCTGTTAGTTCATGGGCACGTCCCAAAGAAGTATTGGCACTACGCCTTTGAGTCAGTAGTCCATCTCATAAATCGCATGCCATCGTCAGTTTCCCAGGGATCGAGTCCATATTATCGAGTTTTTAATAAGACTACTCCTAACTACACTATGTTTTGAGTATTTGGCTGCGAATGTTTCCCGTGTCTACGTCCCTACAATACCCATAAAATGGACTACCGTTTCGCCTCCTGTGTCTTTTTGGGATACCGAACACTTTCAGTGGCTACAAGTGTTTGGACAGGACTACTGGGCGGATCTATTTTGCAAGGCATGTCGGCTTCAATGAGGCGGTTTTTCCATTCTCAAAGGTCATGGCTTCTACCCCCCACCACCATGGGCATGCGCCCAAGTACGCCATGCGAAAAGCCACACATGCAGCTCATCCACTGTCGTTGCCTCCTCAACAATCAACCAGTGACGGTCGGCGCCTCACCAACCGGTACAGATATCTTTGTCGACGGCAGCAGCTGCGTCATCCTTATTCCAGCCATCTACTTCCTCTACGACAACCGGACGTCGCCGGCGACAACGAGATCCCACCCGCACCCATACGATGCAACTTCGCATTACAACAGGTGCCCAGCGAGGTCGCCCCACAGCTCTAGTGGCGTCAATTGATGATAACGAGCCAACATGTCATTCACAGACAGTCAAGGTCCCACATTGGCGCGATACCATAGATGTCGAATTCAATGCCTTGATTCACAATAACACATGGAAGCTCGTGCCACCGTGGCCTAATATGAATATCATAGGCTGTAAGTGGGTGTACCGAGTTAAGAGGAAGTCAGACGGGACCGTTGAACGTTACAAAGCTTGCCTTGTCGCCAAAGGGTTCAACCAGATTCCGGGCAAAGACTATCTGGAAACGTACAGCCCCGTGGTGAAACCGACGACCGTACGCCTGCTACTCGCCTTTGCAGTCTCAAATGAGTGGACAATGCGTCAACTGGACATTCATAACGCGTTTTTAAACGGGTGTGTTACAGAAGACATCTACATGCGTCAACCACCGGGATACATAAATCCCACTTATCCTGGACATGTTTGCAAGCTACAGCGATCCCTCTATAGCCTCAAACAAGCCCCACGGGCGTGGTTCACGAGGCTGCATGATTTTTTGGTTCATATTGGGTTTCGTCCCTCCAAAACGGACATCTCTTTCTTTATTTTTGAATCTGGGGATGTACGCACCTATTTACTTGTTTACATATATGATATATTTCTGTTAGGGAACAATTCAGGTGTAGTAAACTATGTACTCTCGAAGCTGTCCACGGTGTTTCGCATTCATGACCTTGGCAGGCCACGGTTCTTTCTGGGAATTGAAGCGGTTGACACAGGTGGTAGCATAATCCTATCTCAACAAAGGTACATGACTGAACTTCTACGAAAGGCAGAGATGGAGTCATGCAAAGAGTTATCAACCCTGATGGCTCCTAGCAGTTTTAGCGTTCCAGATGGCTCAGACGACTTCGAGGACCCTATACCATATCGCCAGCTTGTTGGTTCTCTAATGTACTTGCTCGTCACACGCCCGGATCTGTCATTTGCAGTGAGTTGACTGTGTCAATTCATGCATAGTCCAAAAGTTGAGCACTGGTCTGCAGTTGAACGAGTGCTAGGCTATGTTAAGGGCACACTACACCTTGGTCTACGACTCTCGCCTACATCCTCACCGGTAATCCATGCCTTTTTCTGACTCGGATTGGGCCGTTGCTCCGTTGATAGGAAGTCCACAACTGGTTATGCAGTCTTCCTAGGCCCAAATCTCTTGTCTTGGGTGTCCCGGAAGCAACGCTCTGTAGCACGCTCCTCCACCGAAGCAGAATACAAAGCGCTAGCTGATGTAGCGACAGAGGTAACTTGGGTTCAATCGATGTTACAGGAGCTCAGGCTACTCCCGTCAACCGTACCAGTTCTTTGGTGTGATAACCTAGGCGCGACGTACCTGTGCTCCAATCCAGTCTTCCACGCCCGGACTAAACACGTCGAAGTCGATTACCATTTCGTCAGAGACAAGGTCACGTCCGGGGCTCTCAAAGTTAACTTTGTTTCAACTCACGACCAGCTAGCTGACATATTCACCAAGCCTCTATATGCTACTCGATTCAAAGACATACGGTTCAAGCTGGGTGTTGTGCCTTGCTCCACATTTGCGTGAGGGGGAGTATTAGAGTGGTTAGAGTCTTGTGTTATTGTTAGATTAGTTTGGTCAGTCATCACCTACCTTCCTAAGTTTCTGCTATAGCTTAGTATATATAATAATCGTGTAATCTCATTCATTCATTCAACTCAATATATTATACATTCATCATAATTATCATCAACTCCACTGTCCAAACCTGGTAAATTCTATAAAAGCAACGAAAAAACTAAATTTTAAATCTAAACTATAAATGTTAGACCTTAAGCAGTAAAAAGTGAACAACTGGACCAAATTTAAAAAAAAAAAAAAAAAAAAAAAAAAAAAAAAAAAAAAAAAAAAAAAAAACTCAGTCATAAAACTCTAAAATCGAAACCCTAATTGCAATGTACTTTCGCATTTTTGTAAGTGCAAACTTTTAATACTAAATATGTAAAATGTTAATTCTAAATGTGCAAAACGTTAATACTAATTTAAATAGCATATTTTAGTGTTCACGTTTGCGTCAAATTATACCATGCACCAGGGCGCACAATGCATTGTGCGCCTGGCCCAAAATGACGTCGTTTTGTAGCTTTTTGCGTGTCTATTTTTAACTCCTTAAAAAAAATTTCATGTTTCGAATGTACAAAATTGTATAATAGAATAAACAGAATTTTATACCTGAAAACACGGAATTTTACAACTGAAATTTTCCATGTTTCGAATGTACAGAATTATATAATAGAATGCACAGAGTTTTATACCTGAAAACACAGAATTTTATAACTGAAAATTCTCATGTTTCGTATGTACAAAATTATATAATATAATGCACAGAATTTTATACTTGAAAATACAAAACTTACCAAAACGACGTCGTTTTGGGAGGCGGGTGTCACACATTGCTATGTGCGCCCTGGTGCACGGTATAACGATTGCACGTTTGCATAGTAAAGTTGGTGATAATTACGAAAATGCCACCGCATTTTTAAAAAAAAATCTGACCTGGTGTGTTCAATTTTTCGAGATGTAAGATATGAATAGTTCTTAGTTTTTTCCTATGGACTTGCTCTCATATATATATATATATATATATATATATATATATATATATATATATATATATATATATATATATATATGCTTTGGATCTGGTGCACCCCTCTAATAGATGAGACCATGAGGCCCACTAATACTCATTGATTAAATTTCCATCTATGGTTGAGATTAAAAGAAATAATGTCAGTTATTATCAATGTTAAGGTTATATTAGTAATTGTAAGCCTAATTTATTTAAGGACATAATTTTAATGGAATATGAAGCATTTTTTGATGCTTTTGAGGATGGAAATTAAAAGATTCTAATATTAAAAAGATTAAAGGAATTAATTAGCGTTAACAATGGTAGATGTGTGAAGGCTTCGCGGTTGATGGCAGGAGCAACAGTTTAGGACTTTCAGCAAATGGATATTAGCATTACCGGTAAATGCGTATACACCTCTAAGTCTGTGCATTTCCATTGTTTTTCCGAAATGGTTAAGAAATGAACCAGGTTGGGTGGTGGGCGATAGCTGACTATAAAAAATCAGCAGCGTAAAGGGACACCTGCCTGTGCGTACGCCGTCCTACCTAATAGGCAAGTTAGAAGGTGTTTGTGTTATTGTCTTTTCTTTGGGTTGTTCCAGTAAGTGCATATACAGTTTTACGTCTGTGCAAATTCAATGGTTTTGTAAAACGTTTGAAAACTTAACGAGGGTGGGGGGTGTTTGATACCCGTCTATCCAACGGCCTAATCGTAAAGATACATTGGCCCGTCCGTACGGCGTACTACCTAATAAACAAAATAAACTGTGTCCGTGGCTTTGTTTTTTTTTTTTTTTTTTTTTTTTTTTTGGGTTGTACCAGTCAGTGCATAAACACCTTTATGTCTGTGCATCTTCCTGGTTATTTCGAATGGTTATTAACTGAGCGACTTCGGCAGCGTAAAGGGACACCTGCCTGTGCGTACACCGTCCTACCTAATAGGCAAGGTAGGAGGTGTCTGGGTTTTTGTCTTTTCTTTGGGTTGGTCCGATAAGTGCATATACACTTTTGCGTCTGTGCAAATTCAATGGTTTTGTAAAACGTTTGAAAATTTAACGAGGGTGGGGGGTGTTCGATACCCGTCTATCCAACGGCCTAAGCGTAAAGATACATTGGCTCGTCCGTATGGCGTACTACCTAATAGTCAAAATAAACTGTGTCCGTGGCTTTGTTTTTTTTTTTTTTTTTTTTTTGGGTTGTACCAGTCAGTGCATAAACACCTTTATGTCTGTGCATCTTCCTGGTTTTGACGTGCGTAGTCGTGTATTGGTATGTGCATATTACCAATAGGACCGTTACTAATATAGGCTTACCGTCATGCGACCCATCCATGCGTGAAAGCTTATACAACATGTGCGTAGTGATTAGCATTCGTAACATGCATTTTTACACCATACACGTAACACGGACTGGATTTTTTAAAAAGTAAAAATGAAATTGACACCCAAGCAATTTAGAGAAGGCGTACAACAAGTCATGACTCAGAGTGAGGCCATAAAGAAATAATGTGTATTTTACAATATGGATGAGGGGAAAACTATCATGATGCTGATATGTCATAACTTCATCAACCTCATCCGGCACTTGAGAGGGGGAAATAAAACTTCATCAACCTCATCCGGCACAACATCCAAATCTGGGGCTGGTTGTGCGGGTTCACCAAAAACAGTAGCAACCTCAGCCTGAGGCAAAGGATCAACCACATTGGCACCTACCGGCTTAGCAAAAAATAAGTAAATGAAGGCGCACCGACCCAACAACAGAAACCCACCAACCTAAATGAAAAATACAGGAAAATATAAATAATAGTGCCAATTAGCAACTAAACCACACCCTATCTTGCAAATGGTAAGACACTGCTACGCACAAACCACCACAACTAACAAGGCAAACCCCAAAAACCTCGACCAATAAACAAAAAACACGCACCAACCCAAAAACAGTGGTGCACCCCCCTAAAAAAGAAAAAAAAAACAACAAAACAAGCAGTAGCAATTCCCCAACCACACTTTAAATCTAACTTGCACACGGTCACAGACACAAACGCACAAACCACCACCAATAGCCGCGACCCCCCCGAACCCCTAAGAAATAATAAATAAATTAAAAAGCACGCAACGACCGAATACCAGATGCGCACCAACCAAAATGAAAAACCCCCGTTAAAAAAACTAGTGCCAATTAGCTTGTACATTACACTTTACCTGCACAAAGGAACATACTGCTATGCACATACCATAACATCTAAATGCACAAAATATGCATGGAAAAGTTGTTAACATGGAAACAATGAAAACAATTAAGACTAAACACGAAATGCACTCGCATAGACACTTCTTCGCACATATCCATTGTGACACATCCCTAATATATTCTTTATTTGAAAAACATGTGTATGACACTGCATTAAACTACAAACAAAGCACTGAAGAATTAAAATGCAAAAAAATTAAAATTTAAAAACCACAATAATAAATCTACATAATTATGTATGAACATGTATAATGCAGCTACCAGAACATCTATATGCACATACTACTCAACATTCTCCCCAGTTCCCCCTCCCATCCCGCCTCCCAGAGTCGGCGGTCTAGACACCAAACTCCCACCGAAGGAACACACAAAACCCCCCAAAACTGAGGCACACACAAAACCCCTCGAAACGGGGATTGAGAAAAAAACAATAGCAAAAAAAGGGGGATTGAGATTACCTTCAATGGAAACACCGTTTGACCTCCGTTGCCTCTTCGATCGGCGGACAGTAGACCCAACCATGTTGAACGCCTGAGTTGTGATGGAGAGGAAGACAGTGATGGAGAGCGAGAGTTGTGATGGAGATGGAGAAAGACGCAGAAGAGTTGTGATGGAGAAGGAGAGTTGTGATGGAGAAGACGCAGAGAAGGGTCAGAAGCTACGCAGATTTTCGAGGCAAAATTAATTACACGTTATAATTATAGTAATTGCGAAAATTACAAAACAATCCCTAATGTACTCTTAAGTCTGACGCACGTGGCAAAAAAGCCCAATTCATCTAGACCATTTATCTAAACTAATTAAGGGTCAGAAAAGGTGCTCACGAGCTCATCTGCCAAGGGGGTGTGCACCGGATCCAAAATCTATATATATATATATATATATATATATATATATATATATATATATATATATATATATATATATATATATGGAAGGGTTCAGGTGCGCGTATAGCTTCCCGTGCGGTTGTGCGGTTAACACAAAAGACTCACCTTAAGCATTAAAATGGCGCATCTTAAATACACAAACCATGCACATCAAGCACACAAACAAAGCATCTTAAGACACACAAACCACACACCTAAAGTTTTAAAATGACGCACCTTAAGTACGCAAACTACGCACCTTAAGCACACAAACCACGCACCTAAAGTTTTAAAATGGCGCACCTTAAGTTTCAACAATTAACGCACCTTAAGCATACAAATCACGCACCTAAAGAAAGAAAACAACGCACTTTAAGAAGGAAACCACCCACCTAAAGCTTTAGGCTGACGCACCTTAAGTTTCAACAACTGACTCACCCGCACACAAACCACGCACCTTAAGAAGGAAAACCACGCATCTTAAATTTGACCTAGATGCAAAAAAACCAAATTAACACCGAGATTTTTTAATCATTGTTAATCCTGAACGTTGATTTAGGCAATATGAATGACTCGGATTTAACTGCACAACCGCACGGGAGACACCCAACCGCACTAGAACTGAATTATATATATATATATATATATATATATATATATATATATATATATAGAAAGAGAGAGAGAGAGAGAGAGAGAGAGAGAGAGAGAGAGAGAGAGAGAGAGAAAAGTTCAAATGCGGTCGTGCGGCTATTTGACAAAATACACTAATAGTGTTAACAAAAGGCACCAATAGTGTTAGGAAAATGCACAATAATAAAATGCACAGATACACCAAAAAATGCACAATACACCCCAAAAAATGCACCATAACTCCCCACACCCTAATTGTGCATTTCTGAACACTATGTGATGCTTTTATTCATACCTAATGGTGCATTTTTTGTGATGCGTACCTAATTTGTGCATGTTTTTTGTAGTGCATTTCCTAACATTGTTGGTGCATATTTGTATAACTATTGGTGCGACCGCACTGACTGCACGGGAAGTCACGGCCACACCTGAACTCGACTCTATATATATATATATATATATATATATATATATATATATATATATATATATATATATATATATATATATATATATATATATATATATATATATATATATATATATATATATATATATATATATATATATATATATATATAAGGGTGTGTTTGGTTCGCACATGAGAATCGAAATCGGAATGAGAATCATATACTTGGTAATAGTAATGGGTTTTGGTGAAAGTATTTTGCATGTTTGGTAATATGGTCGAATTGGAATGATTGTCAATATTGATGTTTGGTTATGTATAATCCTATAATGCGAATAAAAGTTTTAAAAATAAAAAAATAAAAATTAATCCTAATATAATGACATCAAAAACACCAATATGAACAATAAATCAAAATAAAAATTTAAAAGTACTAATCCAAACTTAAAAATCAAATTATTAATATAAGATGGGATGATACCCCTTTTTAATTAGGGAATGTAATTTCTTAATTGAAAGGTAACCAAATCTCATAATTATATTTTAAAAAGTTATCAAGCAAACAATAAGTATGATTTTAATTCACATTCTTAATATGTAAATCAATGAACCAAACACACCTTAAGAACTATTTTTTGTAAGGGGATGTACTTGACACAAATCTTAATTCTCTTTATAATTGTTTGAAGGACAACTGATTAGATTATTTTATAATTTTGTTTATATCGACAAATATTATATTTGTATATTTTAAAGTTAAAACTTATAGTACTATAGAAATTTGTACTATACCCCTATATATACCATGTAAATTCCAATGATATTGTAGTAAAATGTTCAACACCGAACCCTTCTCAAATATATCAACAAAAAATATATATATATTTATATATACAAACTACATAAATGTTTATTGTTTACTTTATACGTACTTGTTCTTCCTCATCATCATCAACAACAACTACAACAATGCTAATGTTGTAGGTGTTAGGATCAAATATTTATCATTATGCCTAAAGCTTCAACCTAACAATCCTTCTCGGAATACTTGTGAGATCAAGTACTTACAATTATACTAAAAATTATAATTAGTAGCGAATATACAATTTTATTTAATTTCATTATATTTACTTAACCGTTAATATTACTTTTTGATAATAAAATGTTAAATTTGACCTTTCAAGTCCATGTTTAACAATAAGACTATTTGCCTCAGGTCTTTGCATAATTGGTTCATCGCTTGACTTAATAAAGGTCATGACTGGAGGTTGCAGTGTATAGTTTCGAATCCCACGAGAAACATGTATGGAAAAAATGACGACGACCTAAGGATGTTGGAAGGTCTGGATTTGATCTGATCCCTTGTGTTGGGTTTCAAATCCCACGGGAAACATGTATGAGAAAAATGACAACCCAAGGATGTTGGAAGGTCTTGTGCGCACATGAAAACTAGAATTTGACCAGATGGATACTAGGATCTGACCCGTGGGCTAATTACGCGACTTGTGATTTACATCCACAGAAATCATCCACAAGAACTTTAGGTGCAGGATCTTGCGGACTGAAGATTAGTTCGGCAAATTGGGATCACCTAAGTTTAAAAAAAAAAAAAAAAAAAAAAAAAAGCCCTATTTAATCAAAAGTGGGGTGCGTCAAACCTGAAAATGTCTATAAAATAGAATTCCAAATCCACGTCACACAAACTTAAACATTAGGCTATCTAGATTTAGAGAGAGGTGGACAAGGACAAAAAGGGTTGAGAGGAACAATAAACTAGCAAAGGGACGACTCATTACTATCTTTCGGCTAAAACATAAGATTTCTTATCATATTCAATTCTTACCAAACTTAGAGTCCGACAAATGCTTTCCTACATATATGAATTGTGTTCTGTTTCACCGCCCTCGCTCCGATCCTCTCATCTATTTATATATTACACAACATGGCTTCTTCAATATTCTTTAAATTGATGATATGTAGGAACAACAATTTCAACTCGAATACTTTTCATCTGCATTTGGATATACAGCCTTAAACACATAATAAACTTATCCTCTCATGTGTGCTACAATTGGATGGGTTGAAAACGATTGGAAACCCTTTTCCTTTCAAAAGATTCTTCAGAGAATGCGCGCTCAATGGTTCAATAGGCAATATTTGGGAGAAAAGACCAAGTGTGAGGATTATGTCCAAAGTAGACAGATCTTTTGTGCGCACTGACATTTGACCCTGTCTTCTGAACCAATGAGTCACCCTAATTTACATCATTCCAAATGCTTTGTCAAGTCAAGATGTGAGACTCTTGAGATTGGAGATTCAACCTTTAATTTAGGGAGAAGAATTGAAGATTCTTGAGATAATATAAGCGGGTTGAAGAAACTGAATACAAATTAATTATTAGCACGTTGGGAACGTTGCATAGTTGCATACCAACCGCTATGATATGGAACTGTGTCCACCTTGCAAGGTAGACACGGTTCTATGTTCATAATCGCTAAACTACATGTTCATAATTATAAAGCTATATATTCATAATTTTTTGAACTTCATATTCATAATTATTGAACTTTATATTCACAATTACAGAACTTTATGTTCATAATTACTGAACTATATGTTCATAATTATAAAGTTATATATTCATAATTTTTGAACTTCATATTCACAATTATTAAATCTTTATATTCATAATTACAGAACTCTATGTTCATAATTATGTTCACAACTCTATGTTCATAATTATATATGTTTATAATTTTTGAATTATATATTTATAATTATGAACAGTTTTGGAACCGTATCTACCTTGGAAGGTGGATACGGTTCCATAGCATAATTTGCCGTCGCACACGTAAGACTTATTTTCATTTTTTTTTTTTT